>NC_134363.1:129931294-130269627 GCF_048569485.1 Anomaloglossus baeobatrachus | reverse complement strand
TGAGTTGCAGTGTGCCGAGCATTGTGCCCCCAGGTCTCATATAAGACCCAATGATGCCATGCGGCAAACCAATCACAGTAATTCCAGTAGCTAAAATGGCTAAGGCATCACTGTGATTGGCAGGCAATCCCCACATGTTTAGTGGCTGAAACACAGCTGCAAAATATATGGCTAGGGACTAGAACATAGTGCTCGAGCACCACTGATACTTGTTCAAGAACCGAGCATGCCTGAGCAGTCCGATGGTCGATCAAGTAACGAGCAGTGCCGAGCACGCTCGCTTGTCATTAATAATCATATAATATAAATCCGGAAACCTACATGAGCTCAAGGCTGGCATGGATTTCCATTGGTGTCACATGGATCCACCAAGACAATCTATTTGTAGGTATGTATATGCCTAAATGACTAACAGCTTTCCCAGAATGATTGGGAATACAGAGATTTGGCACTATACCTATCAATCACTATCAATCAACTTCATTCCTACTGTTTTATAACATGCTGTTTGTATATAGAATAGCAAGAAAACATGAAAAGTTTACTTTAAAGGGGATATCTGGTACTTTTTTTTACATTATTGTCTATCTGCGAGACGCCTGCTGGCGCAAGCTGGCGTCACACCCCATCAACAAAGAAGGAAAAGAAGAGGTGTTGTCACCGGTGTGTCAAAGGTGACAGACAGTCATGTGGTTTCTGGAAATGGAAGGTCACAGTGTTTGGCTACACAAAATGCTCTCTGACTTTCTATTTTTCCTGCTGTCAGTATTCATTGGTATAGGTAGCTGTTATGATCCGGAACCATGGAAGACCACCACAAATCATTGACAAAAGGTGACAAGAGCATTAGCAACTAATCTGGCCACCATCCCCTTACTAACCATCACAACTAGAAGTAGCCGAGGGGTGAACTAGCATCCTGTGCACCACGAACCCAGCCGGAGAACTAGCTATCCTAAAGGTAGGAAAGATGAATAACTCTCTGCCTCAGAAAATAGAGAATAGCAAGCCCCCCACATTAAAAGACTGCGGTGATATAGGAAAAACACAATACACAGATAGATGATAGGATTAGCAAAAGGTGAGGCCCCCACTGACTAAAATAGGAAAGGACAGGAAAGGGACTGATGGTGGCCAGAGAAAAACCCTGCAAAATACCAAATTCCTGATAGTACAAAAAGGCCCTCAGATCGCACGATCTGAACTCCGTTCTATAGTAGGTGCCCTTGTCATACCAATGAACAGAAAACAAGAATCATAACAAATTCAACAAGCCACAAACACATGGACTCAAAGGAGCTATACTCCACACAGAACTGCAGGGAGTTCCCCAACAAACCACTGAGGGGGAAAATCCCTGCATGCAAATAAACTGAAAACAACCACAGCAAATGACAAACCCAGATAAGCAAAAGAACCAGACAATAAATAAAGAGCAAGCACTTATCTGGGATAGATGTGGTGTAGAGCAGGATGAAGCAGGCTGGAGATACAAAGAACAACTGACATCCGGCATAGCCTGCTATCAGACCAGGATTTAAATAAGCAGAGAGTTAGCAAAGGAAACACCCATTGCACAACACACCTGGTCCAAGTCCAAACCATTCCTGGCCACCAGAGGGAGCCTCCCAGCAGCCAAAACATAACTAACATTCACAACAGGTAGCTTTCCTGCTGGATTTTCTACTCTTCCCCTTTTAGGCCCAGCAGGAGCTCACCTTCCATCCAGCTGCTGATTATCATTATTCTCTTAGTGTTTAAATATCCCCATCTTCCCTGGACTTGTGTTGGTGATATTATACAGTTCATCCTAGCTCTGGTTGCAAGCAGGTAGCTTGCTATCATCTGTAGTATTGTTGCTGAAGCTGAGCTGTACGTCTACCTGAGTCATGTGTGGATAGGTTGTTCATGCTTTTTCCTCTGTGTGTCCTTCTTGTTGTCTTCATTAGTGTTTAGTGGGGCTGACAAAGGGCTCATCCCACCCATTCCCTATTTAGGGCCCAGCACTAGGGATACCTAGGGTCAGGTATCCGGCTTGGCGCATAGGTTGCGGAACCTATCTAGGGAGGGAGTCACCATCTTTCTCTTCCCTAGACATAGGGTTTCACTTCCCTTTTGCCATTCTCTTGGTAGTTCCCCATGCCTAGGTTGACAGATGCTCTAACAAGGGGCTGCTGAATTGCCAGCAGGTTGATGACCTCTCTGTGCCAATGCCATGTAAAACAATTGCCTTTGTTAACAACTACTTACCTGTTAATTTTTTTAGGCACATAGTTAAAAAAAAGTCCCGAACAACCACTTTAAGTGCAACCTGTATTTAGAAGCCATTTCCTCCAATGATGAGTCAATTACATGAGGTCTCTGATGGTCAGCTGCAGTCACTGAGGGGGAATGCTGCTATTTGATAATGTTCCCATTAATGTAAATAGCTATTTATGTAATGTTTGGGTAGGTCGAGTGCTCAAGAACAAGCAAATCCTGGTAATAAATGTGATTTAAGAAGCTTTGTGGAGTTGTCCTTTTTTCCAACTCTATAACAATGCATAGATAATGGGATACATGATACATTGGGCTCTGCTGTATCTGTAATGTGAAATAACAAAAACATATATTTAAAAGAATTCTCCCTAATTATACTCAACATTACTGAAGTGGTAAAGTTAATTACATGAAGTGATAAAGTTATAAAACACTGAAAAACATGCTGCACAACAAATCATGCTGAAATATATCATTGAAGGAAAAATAAATAACTGGTAATTGGAGCCAAAAACATTAAATGGTTTTTGAAATATAGTCAATATTTTTATCAGTAACCTTGAATGTGTGTTGTGAATTATACTAAAATATTCAAAACTGTGAAGTAACAGAGCAAGTTTGTTTTTGAAAGTTGCCCCTTCTACTAAACTAAAACTCCATGGGAATGAAAATATAACTACTTTAATCCTGCACCTATTGTAAAAGAATGTAACTACTGTAAGGTGGCAGTAGGACAGATCCTGGATGGGAGGTATGTATCACTGAGGTGGCAAGCCTTGGTGATGTAGGCTTCAGCACGTATAGTGGTAAGAGGTGGTTTTTTTTTTTAATGGGCCTGGATTTGGGGTCCGGGTTTTAACAACAGCCACAAGAGCTGGGTGGGTCTGTTCCCTTACTTCCAGTACCAGAATTTGGAATGAACAATAAAAGTCAGTTCACCTGCCTCATTTGCAGTCTGGGAGTGGAGGTGAAAACAGCTCTTGAACTGAAGGCCGCTTTACACGCTATGATTTATCTGACGATCTCATGAGCGCCCAGATCGTAGTTATGATTTGCCGAGATGGCTCATAGGTCGTTTATTAGCGGTCACACGTAACGATCTCACAAGCGACACAAACTCGTTCAGCGATATATTGTTTGACCAAGGCGGTTGTGTGGATATTGTTCGTCATTTGCAGGGTGTTAAAAGTACCAACATGTCTGCTGCGTTCCAAACGATGAACAATATTTTGAAAGGGATCGATGTGTCAACGATCAACGATTTTCAACCTATTTGCGATCGTTCGGAGTCGCTCGTAGGTGTCACACGCAACGACGTTGCTAACGATGCTGGATGTGCGTCATGGAATCCGTGACCCCAACGACACATCGTCAGATAAATCGTAGCGTGTAATGCTGCCTTTAAGTTTGAATGGGTGAGCCTACTAGGCAGTCAAGGGTCAAGGATTTCCTGGGTGGTCAAGCCAGGGTTAGGTCACCTTACTGGGGTTCACAAAGGGGGACACCCAAAAGAAAGGGACTAAATTCGCACCAGTGGGACATCAAAAATCACTGTGAGCATCTGAGTCGCTGACGAGGGGTCAGTCCCTTACCATTACCAGCTGCAGGTGTCAGGCCCTGGGTCATATAGCCACCTGTTGTACCATGACCTCAGAACCAATGGACTGCCACATAGATTGTGGTTGCCCCTATTTTGCCTAACTTGGCTCCAGTGCGATTCCCCATCTGGGCGAGGGGTCTCAGACATGGCAAGTGACTGTGACAGTGCTCATCTGTATGGACTTCTGGACTCTTGGTGTTTGGTGACCCTGATAAGGGGCACACTTCCACATGTCCTAGTCCCGGGGTAGGTGGTTGTGGTGAGGAATATGCATGAGGAGGCCAAAAACTATCCGGTGGCCTGCGTTGACATAAGCATGGACTGTGGTATGGCGTCTCATGGTCCCATGGAAGTGGGAGTGGTTGCACCCTATAATTGTAGTACGTGACTTTATTTTGTTTTGGGACCTGTGGAGGGAAGCAATGTCACCTGATAGCACATCTGACAAACACATCACGACTAATGAAACAAGTTGCATACTGCAGTCGACAAGTTTTTGTTTTCTGTGTTGGCTGGTGATGATTACCAGTGGTGTAACTAGAGTTTGATGGGCCCTAGTGCAAAATTTGGACCTGGGCCCCCCACTCCACGTACACCAACACTTGGGGTACGGGGTAATGAAGCTGACACTTGTCTCTTGCCCTCAGTACCCAGGTTCCCCATGATCTGAAATCCCTCTATCAGCACCCAGCTTTCCTATGTTCTGATATCCATCTTGTCCTCAGCAATCAACTTCCCCATGCTCTGCTATACATCTTTCCCTCACCACCCAGATTTCCCATATCAGAGCATGGGAAAGCTGGGTGCTGAGAAAAGATGTATAGCAGAGCATGGGAAAGCTGGGTGCTGAGAAAAGATGTATAGCAGAGCATGGGAAAGTCGGATGCTTAGCCCTTTTCCCTCAGCACAAAACGTTCCCATCCCATGCTTGTATCTTTGTCCCCCCTCATATATAATTCTCCAAATATAATAATGGCCCCACATAGCCTTCTATATAGTATAATGGGTCCCATATAACCCTTCATATATTAGAATGCACCCCCATAGTCCTCCATGTATTATAATGCATTTCCCATAGGTCTACATGTATTATAATTCACCCCATAGTTCTCCATATTTAATAATGCACCCCATAGTCCTCCATATAATATAAAGCACCCAATGTTTTATAATGCCCCCTATAGTCCATATATAAGGTAGCCCCCATAGTCCTCCATATATTATAATGTAGCCCCCATAATCCTATATGTATTATAATGCAGCCCCATAAACCTTCATATTCGATTATACAGCCCCATACTCCTACATGTATAATGTACCCCTATAGTCCATGTATAATGTCTCTTTCATATTGTATAATGCAGCCCCCCAAGCTTCCATGTATAATGCAGCCCCCCAGGCCTCCATGTATAATGCAGGCCCCCAGGCCTCCATGTATTATGTATTATCCAGCCCCCCCAGGCCTCTGGCCACCGTGTACTCATCGATTTTAAAAAAAAACAAAACATAAAAAACAAAAAACAACAAGTACTCAACTCTCCTTGTTTCACCGCTGCCCTATCCTTATCTCTCTCCTTGTCCTCCCGCTGCTTCGGTCAGCGTCCTCCCATCCTGTGCTCTGCATGCCTCAGCACAGCAGTTGCACAGGAGTAAAATCACCGCGCAGGTACAGAGGGAGAATGATGAAGCATGGAGCAGCATGGGCGCTCGATGCTTTATCATTGCTGTGTGCGATGACAGGCAAGGGGGGCCCGATGCCGCTGCCACTGACAACGGGCCCCCCTTACTCATGGGTCATATAGCGGCCGCATGGTCTGCCACAGAACAGCGCAGCTCCTCTCTCACAGAGAGGAGACGGCTGCCGATCTGCAGAGCGGGCCCCTAACTTGCCGGGCCCGGTAGCAATGGCTAACCTGTGCGACCGCGGGCATTATGCCCCTGAAAATGAGGTAGTATCACATGAAGCCAATTTTTCTGAGCTTGAGGTGTCCAGGGGAAACTTTGGAACAGCCCACCTCAGGGATTTAACACTAAAAGGTGCTCTGGAAAATGTGACCGTGTTAAATGGAATTCCTCAAGCCAAGAGGAGAGGTCCAATAGTCGATTTTATCATTTTGATATGAATGGTGTTCTAATGCGCAGTATACTCACGGGGGATAAATTGGTAAAACACTGCAACTGACCCAGTCTTTTCCTGTACAGACTAGAATAATGGGCCCCGCAGTCCTTAGAGGTTTCTGTGTAGACTGGAAAAGCCCTAACAAACAGACTAAACATTGGCAACTCAGGCCTACACTGCCTGAACGGCCATCGAGTGCTTCACATTCCTCCTAAGGAACCAAAGGGCAGAGTAGTTTGCAATATACCTACAGAAAGGAAGAAGTGCTGAGATATAAAAGGTTCCCAAAGTGAGTAATCACAAACAATGAAATATAAAATTAAGGATACGGTAAATACTGCAAAAGTGTATGCTGCCTACTTCTTACTAAGAAACAGATAATAGGTGTAGGATGAGAACTATAAACAGCAGAATGAAAAGCCCCTGGCAGATTTGTTACTGTCTGGCATAAAACAACGGCAGTATGGCTGGACATCAAATGAAAATATCACCAGCAGGAAATACTAGCAGGGGGAGGAATTTATAGCTGCACCCAAAAGGTGACTGGAGAGACAAATAAGTAAATGAAAATGTGACGCCCTGGCACAGCCAGGTTGTCACAGAAAGAGTTAATCCTCCTTGGTAATCTGATCTCACACCGGTGCAGCCAGACAAACCACAGCCCCCAGTGTAAGAGAAAAGCAGAGGAGAGGGGAGGGGCTGGGGCAGAGAGTGTGTGGAGAGCAGACAGGACAGAAGTCTGGAGTTGTAGCTCCCAGGCTGGGAGTGAAGCGTGCTCTGAAAGGGCCGGGACAGGCCGTAGTGAGGAAGGGGCCAGAACAGGTAGCCGGAGCAGGGCGGTGGCCCCTCGGTACCTGGGTACCCGGATCACTACAGGGGAGTGGATTCCCCATTCCCGGCTGAGGAGAAAGAGGAAGAGAGTGGAGAGAAAGGCACCTGGCTGCAGGGAAAGAACAACAAGGGCTGCTGCACCGTGTGTGGGACACTAACACCCCCGTACCGAAGGCTGCGGACACCGGCAATTCCTAGTTTACCAGTGACTCCGTGTGACTTTCTTGTGAGTACACCCATGCCCTCGGGCACCGCACTGCAGCACTGCGCCCTGCCCCCTGCTTACCCCATCACCGGGCCCCGGGACAACCAACCCCCCTACCCACGGAGGGGAGAAATAACATCTAGCTGCTCCATATCATCACTCCCGGGATCCCCGTCCAGAGCAGCGGTGGTGTTCCACAATCACCACAACCGTGGGTGGCGTCACGGACAATCTCCCTTAACAAAACCCCTTTTACTGTGGAGCCTGGGATCACAGACCGGGTCACGCCACCGTGATACCCACAGAAGTGACTCTGTGGCCCGGATCTGAGTACCCCTGGTCCCCGGGCGAAACATTTGGCGTCACGAACAGGATCGAACCCATCCAGTTACCTGGACGAAGTGCGCCTTGCCCCGTCCGTCAGCGGCGTCCCGCTGAGGAAAAATCCCGAAGTCCGCCATTTTAGCCGCCATTTTAGGCGCCAAAAACAACAACTTGGCGCCTTCTTCTCCGAGCGGCGGGCGCGAAAAAGAGGCCCCGCCCCCTGAGAACGCGGGCGGAAGTGAAGCTCCGGAGGACCAGAAGCGAAAGGGAAACTTTAAAAGTTGCTGGAAGGACTACTCCCGAGTACCAAGGGGGAGCAGTAGGAAGGAACTGCAGTTCATGTGACCAGGACTGTAAAGGCAGGGACGCCAGGACTCTGCCAGCTTTTGGTTCCTGGAGAGGCTGCCGCAGCGATGCACCGACCCGTTACCCCTGTTACCAGTAGCGGAGCCCGCAGCGCCTGTTGGGGAGGACCCAGACCTGGGGTCCCCAGGCCTCACCTTTGTCACCGTCCTGCCACCGGCCCCGGCAGTCCGCCCGGCCGCGACGGAGATGACGACGGCTCCGGCAGTCCGCCCGGCCGCAACGGCAGCGAAGTACCGGTCCCGTTGACCAATCTTGAGCCGCTTCTGGACTGGGGTCAAGGGGTGCTGCCTGGGTTTTAGGGGCAGCACCAAGGCTAGGTTGTTTGGGTGGGTGACTGAAGGACCCGTTACGTTAACATTATTAAAAGTGTTATTTGTTGTTGCAACGTTGAAGCAATGTGCATCCCGCTGTGGGAAGATTGAAAATGTTAAAATGTTTTATCCTTTTTTCCAGTTTTAATAAATGTTGGTGCCTAGACGGCCCGAGGACGGGCCGTGTTTTACCAAGGGGGTGTGTGACGCCCTGGCACAGCCAGGTTGTCACAGAAAGAGTTAATCCTCCTTGGTAATCTGATCTCACACCGGTGCAGCCAGACAAACCACAGCCCCCAGTGTAAGAGAAAAGCAGAGCAGAGGGGAGGGGCTGGGGCAGAGAGTGTGTGGAGAGCAGACAGGACAGAAGTCTGGAGTTGTAGCTCCCAGGCTGGGAGTGAAGCGTGCTCTGAAAGGGCCGGGACAGGCCGTAGTGAGGAAGGGGCCAGAACAGGTAGCCGGAGCAGGGCGGTGGCCCCTCGGCACCTGGGTACCCGGATCACTACAGGGGAGTGGATTCCCCGTTCCCGGCTGAGGAGAAAGAGGAAGAGAGTGGAGAGAAAGGCACCTGGCTGCAGGGAAAGAACAACAAGGGCTGCTGCACCGTGTGTGGGACACTAACACCCCCGTACCGAAGGCTGCGGACACCGGCAATTCCTAGTTTACCAGTGACTCCGTGTGACTTTCTTGTGAGTACACCCGTGCCCTCAGGCACCGCACTGCAGCACTGCGCCCTGCCCCCTGCTTACCCCATCACCGGGCCCCGGGACAACCAACCCCCCTACCCACGGAGGGGAGAAATAACATCTAGCTGCTCCATATCATCGCTCCCGGGATCCCCGTCCAGAGCAGCGGTGGTGTTCCACAATCACCACAACCGTGGGTGGCGTCACGGACAATCTCCCTTAACAAAACCCCTTTTACTGTGGAGCCTGGGATCACAGATCGGGTCACGCCACCGTGATACCCACAGAAGTGACTCTGTGGCCCGGATCTGAGTACCCCTGGTCCCCGGGCGAAACAAAAACATCTGCTAATCTAAAAGACCAAAGCAAGGATAGCAGATAATAAACACCCAGAGAAAAGGTTTATTCACTGTAGCTCAGTGAACTGACAAGCCAACCACAAAGCATAGGCTCAAAGTTCGAATCTGGATGCATGACACTACCCTCCCTTCTACAAACGGCCACTGGATCCTCTGAGATCCCCAACCACTGATAGAATTTTCTGACAAGGCGATCCACATTCAAGTCCTGTGCATTAACCTATAAATTACCATATTCTCCAGACCAAATCCTTTCCATTTAACAATATACTGCATTCAACGTTTGATATGTCTGGAACCCAAAACTCGTTACACCTCATATTCCCTGTCCTTCTCCAAGTCTACCTCTATAATGTCATAAGGAGCCGGTATTCACTCAATCCTTTTAAGAAGAGAGCAATGGAAAGAATTACATAGGTATGCAAAGTTTGGGTTTATGAAAATTGCTTCAAATCCAACGACTGAGTTTTTTATCTTCTTATGCCTTTATTTAAAAGAAAAACAACAAAAAAATTTTCAATATTTAACCATCACGTATGGATTTTGCACAAAATGAGCGTGACATTACGTACAAGCAAGATGAGCAAGAAAAATCTTTATTGTGGCCAAAAATGTGCGTGTGTGTGTGTGTGTGTGTATATATATATATATATACACACACACACACACACAGTTCAGACCAAAAGTTTGGACACACCTTCTCATTCAAAGAGTTTTCTTTATTTTCATGACTGGAAATTGTAGATTCACATTGAAGGCATCAAAACTATGAATTAACACCTGTGGAATGAAATACTTAACAAAAAAGTGTCAAACAACTGAAAATATGTCTTATATTCTAGGTTCTTCAAAGTAGCCACCTTTTGCTTTGATTACTGCTCTTCACACTCTTGGCATTCTCTTGATGAGCTTCAAGAGATAGTCACCGGAAATGGTTTTCACTTCGCAGGTGTGCCCTGTCAGGTTTAATAAGTGGGATTTCTTGCCTTATAAATGGGGTTGGGACCATCAGTTGTGTTGTGCAGAAGTCTGGTGGATACACAGCTGATAGTTCTACTGAATAGACTGTTAGAATTTGTATTATGACAAGAAAAAAGCAACTAAGTAAAGAAAAACGAGTGGCCATCATTACTTTAAGAAATGAAGGTCAGTCAGTCCGAAAAATTGGGAAAACTTTGAAAGTATCCCCAAGTTCAGAGGCAAAAAACATCACACGCTACAAAGAAATTGACTCCCATGAGGATCGCCCCAGGAAAGGAAGACCAAGAGTCACCTCTTCTGCGGAGGATAAGTTTATCCGAGTCACTGGCCTCAGAAATTGCAGGTTAACAGCAGCTCAGATTAGAGACCAGGTCAATGCCACACAGAGTTCTAGCAGCGGACACATCTCTAGAACAACTATTAAGAGGAGACTTTATGCAGCAGGCCTTCATGGTAAAAATAGCTGCTAGGAAACCACTGCTAAGGACAGGCAACAAGCAGAAGAGACTTGTTTGGGCTAAAGAACACAAGGAATTGACATTAGATCAGTGGAAATCTGTGCTTTGGAATTCCATATTTGAGATCTTTGGATCCAAGCACCGTGTCTTTGTGTGACTCAGAAAAGGTGAACGGATGGACTCTACATGTCTGGTTCCCATCGTGAAGCATGGAGGAGGAGGTGTGATGGTGTGGGGGTGCTTTGCTGGTGACACTGTTGGGGATTTATTCAAAATTGAAGGCATACAGAACCAGCATGGCTACCACAGCATCTTGCAGCGGCATGCTATTCCATTCGGTTTGCGTTTAGTTGAACCATCATTTATTTTTCAACCAGACAATGACCCCAAACACACCTCCAGGATGTGTAAGGGCTATTTGACTAACAAGGAGAGTGATGGGGTGCTACGCCAGATGACCTGGCCTCCACAGTCACCAGACCTGAACCCAATCAAGATGGTTTGGGGGTGAGCTGGACCGCAGAGTGAAGGCAAAAGGGCCAACAAGTGCTAAGCATTTATGGGAACTCCTTCAAAACTGTTGGAAAACTATTTCCGGTGACTACCTCTTGAAGCTCATCAAGAGAATGCCAAAAGTGTGCAAAGCAGTAATCAAAGCAAAAGGTGGCTACTTTGAAGAACCTAGAATATAAGACATATTTTCAGTAGTTCAAACTTTTTTGTTAAGTATTTCATTCCACATGTGTTAATTCATAGTTTTCATGCCGTCAATGTGAATCTACAATTTTCAGAGTCATGAAAAAAAGAAAACTCTTTGAATGAGAAGGTGTGTCCAAACTTTTGGTCTGTACTGTACAAGAATATATCTACTATAATACTTCTCCCTATATATATAACAATATAACTGCTATAATACTGCTCATACGTTCACAAATATATCTACTATAATACTGCCCCTATTTACAAGAATATAACTACTATAATACTGCCCCTATGTACAAGAATATAACTACTATAATACTGCTCCTATGTACAAGAATATATCTACTATAATACTGCTCCTATGTACAAGAATATATCTACTATAATACTGCCCCTATGTACAAGAATATAACTACTATAATACTGCTCCTATGTACAAGAATATAACTACTATAATACGACTCAGAGCTTATACCTATCATTTCTTAACCGCTTTGGTGGAATTTATTGATTTAAGATTTCATGTGAATATTGGTCTGATCATCAGTGTATTATACAGGCACAGAATATGGCACACAATGGGCCGGCATTTGAACCAATTGTATAGTTTTAGGTTGCTCTTTATGAGGACATTGTAGGCTCGCTCTATAAACTGAACCTTCTTTCAATTCTCCTCTGTTCACGAGGCCTTTTAAGCATTTTGATAAAGAGTGCCCATTACAGTGAACAAATAGTTACCTCTGCATGGCAGTGCGTTATATCTGTCAAATACATTAAACTCGCTGCCAAAACAGCACAAAATGGGAGAGATTTGTATTGCAATGCCTGCGCTCTGTTTTCTGAGTAAAGTGCACCCGTTTCCGCAAGAAAACATAAAGAAAAGCACTTTTCAGGTAAGAGATTGATCTATTACTGGACACATTATTTAATGCTGCATTCAATGCGGTAATGAACATTTATCTGTTGTCTTTCCATGATGCATTTCAGGTCAGGTACAAGCACCGAGCATTGTCAGGCGTGGGGTGGGGGATAGTAAGGCCTGGATTACAGTCATGACAGGCGACTTGTACCATTACTGAGTGCAATTTATATAAAAGTTTTCATTTTTTAGCCCCAGGTAATGTGCAGTAAGCCTTGTCTGCCACTAAGTGTCATAGTGCTCAAGGGCAGAGCTATAGCGGATGCAGAGGTCGCGGCTACATCCGGTCCAATCCCCAATGAAACATGGCCACTTTAATGTTATTCCGCTACTGTAATGTGGCCAGGGGCGGTAGTTGTGGGCAAGGGATTCACTCCTAAGCTACAGATGTGTCACTTAGGGTTATGGGGTACTCGCTCTCGGGTGGTGTATAACTGGGGAATGCCACTTTGGTGGCCGTTGCCCGGTTCCGTGCCCTGGGTGCTTTTTAAAAGGGAAATATTTACAAGGGATTTTAGAATAAAGTTCACACGTGACGCCACTTGTGGTTTGCAGCTATAGGGATGGAGCTGCCGCTGCACAGTTTCTCACTACTGGGGCTGGTGTTAGTGGCAGCCTGGATGTTAGACCCTCCGCAAGCAGGGACAGGCCCCAGAGGATAGGTGAGGTAACAGGCGTTGAAAGAAGGTAGGCCACAATGGGAGTTTCAGTGCAACTGGTTATTTTTACATTACAAGCTGGTAAATGGTTACTCGAGGCTGGCTGGCCTTAATCGCAGTTCCCCGTAGTCCCAGTGCCGGTTTAGTGACCTAGTGGCTTATTTCCCCTGCACCTGTCTTTGATTGGTGGGTTTCCGTGGCGTAGAGCGGCTGGGGGTCCCCTCCTGGTTGTCTTCTTCAGCAGTCCGTATGACGGTAGCGTGAACCCTGTGGGGTTGGAGTCTCTTGTCCTGTCCCCGGTTCTCCCTTTGCTACTGAGTCCCAAACTTCAAGGTCAGTGAGGTGCTTGATGGTCCCGTCACTGTGCAGATTTTATCAGGTCTGTCTGGAGCTTTTGCCTGACCTAGGATTCTGTACCCCGTTGGTGCGTAGTTCCGGGAGCACTCCACCATACTCCACCGGCAACTGTCAGTCTGTCTGCTCCCTTTCACTGTCACTGCTAGACTCCGACTCTCCGCTATCTGACTCTCCACTGTCTGCCCCTCCCACCTGGTTGTCTAGTGGACTAGATTGGCTCCACCTCTAGGCGGCCATCCATTGGTCCAACCCTAGCCTGGTTCCAGTCTATGGGGGAATTTGGGGAAAAACCGGGATTATCTAGGGTGTTTGTGTGTTACCTGCACTGGTCTTCTGGGTCCCTAGGGAGTAGGCCCTGCATCCTGGTGGGTATGCAGGGCCTTGTAGCTCCCTGATTGCTTCAGGGGCGCTACACAGACATGGGGAATTGAGTGGATGGTTCAGTAGGTGTGGAGGTGTTACCTGCGAGCAGTGGTGCTTCTTGGCTACAAGCCATCTTTTTACTGTCTGACTCACACTGTGCAGTTCTGCGTTCAGGGCTACTAAAGACAGCTTTACACTAGTTAAAAACTGCATATACCGTATTTTTTGGATTATAAGACGCACTTTTACTTCCAAAACTTTGGGAGGAAAATGAGGGGTGTGTCTTGTAATCTGAATGTAGCTTACTGAGAGGTGGAGAATGAGCGCTGTGCTGGCTGCATGCGCTGTGCTCAGGCTGCGGGCATTGTGCTGGGGCTGCGGGCGCTGTGGTGGGGCTGCGGGCATTTTGCTGGGGCTGCAGGCGTTGTGCTAGGGCTGTGGTGGCTGTGCTGGGGTTGTAGTGGCTGTGCTGAGGCTGTGGTGGAGCTCTTGGCTCAAGATCTCATCTGCGCAAGCCCATTGATCTCCCAGCAGCAGACTTAAAAAAATGGTACCCAGAGGTGGTGCCTGTGCAGAAGAGATCTTGGCTTGTCATTGAGCTGAGAGCTCAATCTGCACACGCACCAACTCCGGGCACCATTTCTTTGAAGACCGCCCTGCCGACAGAGCATCTGAGACACCCACCACACTGCCCTACTCCACATAGTCAGTGCGGCCCCCGCAGCCAGCACAGCCCCCACCGCAGTGCCTGCAGCATTGCCCTACTCCAGCACCGTTCCTGCCTCCTGTGACCTCGCTCCACCACCGCTGCTGCCCCGTCCTGTAAAACACCAGCAGAGACGACCTCCCTTTTTTGCTCTAAATTTGGGGGTGCGTCTTATAATCCGGTGCGTCTTATAAAACAAAAAATCCGGTAGTTTACTTAGAACAGATTTCAAACACCGCTTCATTTCAATTACAACAGAGTAAGCACTAAGCTTTCTATCAGGCACTGACATTGTGGTGCACATTGGCTCCTCCATTATGGCTGCTAACTGAGTCACATCGGCTGCTAAGGAGGATATGGAGTTGGCTCTTTATTTTCCCCTAACCTTCCAACTTCATGGGTCAATCTGTATCGATGGGACTGGGGTAACGTGCATGGCTGCTGCTTTATCGAGATAACTCCTATAGTCTTGCAGTATCAGTGGCTGTCAGTCAACACTGACTCTGCAGCTGTACGCAATGTTCCCAGTTGCCTGCCTGACAGGGGGGCGCTCTCTGATCCTACTGTTCACCTCCAGGGATACTCAATGCTACGTTCCGTATCTGTTCACCCTGGCTTCCTGCTGCACTTTCTTCTGCCTGTTCCTTTCGCCACACCACACTCTCCACTCACTTCACCACTACTAACTACTCAACCCAGGAAAGGCTTCACACTATATTCCCTTTACTATGGGCCGGCTTCTTACATTTTAACCCTCTCAGCCCTGTCACTATACCTGAACTCTGAGTCTCTGCTTCCAGCTAGGGAACCCAGGGCCAATGACATCTAGTGGTGACTGGTAGCACAGCACCCAAAAACACTCACGTGGGGGATTTGAACAACTTAACATCACTATACACAGAAATACACAATATACACTCTATAACAGCAAGGACGACTTCTGGGGGTCGGAGATCACCGTCTACTCCCTTACACTATGAATCAGTAAATCGTGGTAAATACTGAGGATATGCCATAAATGCTCAAGATAGAAATACCTAGTCTACAAAACCTATCATTGATCCACCAGATATCTACATCAGTGTGGATCCCGTTGTTGGTACTCCCATAGATTACCAGAACAGAGGACTTTTGTCCCAGGAGTCTCATCTAGCCATATGACTGCAACCATGAGGAGATGTCTATGGGAGTGATTATTGCAGACGAGCACAGTGCCACTCATGTTTAATGGTGCACTAGCTGCATGTACGACTAATATCTTTATTAAACTCCTCCTGGTTGCAGTTGTTCAGCCAAAGAGGACAAGGGGAGTAAAGCGGGCTTTACACGCTGCGATATCGCTATCGATATCGCTAGCGAGTGTAACCGCCCCCGTCGATTGTGCGTCACGGGCAAATCGCTGGCCGTGGCACACAACCTCGCTTACACCCGTCACACGTACTTACCTGCCTAGCGACGTTGCTGTGGCCGGCGAACCGCCTCTTTTCTAAGGGGGCGGTTCGTTCGGCGTCACGGTGGCGTCACACGGCAGCCGTCCAATAGAAGCGGAGGGACGGAGATGAGTGGGCTGCCCACCTGCTTCCTTCCTCATTGCGGGCGGCTGCAGGTAAGATGAGGTTCCTTGTTCCTGCGGTGTCACACATAGCGATGTGTGTTACCGCAGGAACGACAAACAACCTGCGTCCTGCAACAGCAACGATAATCGGGAAAGGAACGACGCGTCAACGATTAATGATTAGGTAAGTAATTTTGATCGTTAACGGTCGTTCTTGCGTTTCACACGCATCGACGTCGCTAACGAGGCCGGATGTGGGTCACGAATTTGGTGACCCCAACGACATCTCGTTAGCGATGTTGTTGCGTGTAAAGCGGCCTTAAGGAAGACAAAGGTCCACCTTTCAGGTAACCGGTGGGGATCTTAGTGGTGGAAATTACACTAGCCTAAAAATATGTCATCTGTTAAGTAGATAAGTGTTAATTTTTAGACTGCAATATCCCTTTTGTTTCTTTATCCAATAGGATCTTAATAGTGATAATTACAATTGTGGTAAGAGGGTTCTCTGACAAGGTAATACTAACAATCTGGGAGATTATGTATCAAGAATTGTTCATGGATTGTTCCGCAATTGCAAATGTGGTCGATAATGGCCACACTACATTTAATTGCATGGTAGAGTGAGGTTAATATAATATCTAACCATCACTGCTTACATAAGAAAATGTCAGGTTTAAGGCTTAGCGGTACTAAAAATAAAATAAAAAATAATAATAAAAAAAACACAAAGAAAGAAAAACCATAATAAGTAAAAAACTACATTCCGAGAACATAAAAGGTGGCTAATAATATACATTTGGTCTAGGTTATTTCTTTTAACTTGTGGTGTTCAAATCTGACATTTTAAGACATATTTGTTACAAAATGACATTTAAAAAAAAGTCCGACTTTCTAAAGGAAATAAAAATTCCGAGATGAGAAGCAAAAGGCAGCTGAAGCGGGGATCGTACAAAACTGCAAAAAATGACAAATACATTTGTTAAATGTTTAATTTATGATAAATGCTATGCAAGCTGATAACGCAGAAAAGCGAAAAAACATGGAGAATTACCTGCAGTAAACACTCTATATTCCTTTGCAGGTCCTGCAGCTTTCAAGGAGTGGGCGGAAGATTTAGAACCAATATTCTCCAGAATATAGGAGATTCTGCACCAATGTTCTCCAGAATATAGGAGATTCTGCACCAATGTTCTCCAGAATATGGAAGATTCTGCACCAATGTTCTCCAGAATGTGGAAGATTTTGCACCAATGTTCCCCAGAATGTCGACGATTCTGCACCAATGTTCTCCAGCATATGGGAAATTCTACACCAATGTTCTCCAGAATGCAGAAGATTCTGCACCAATGTTCTCCAGAAAACGAGAGATTCTGCACCAATATTCTCTAGAGTACAGGAGATTCTGTGCCAATGTTCTCTAGAATGTGGGAGATTCTGTGCCAATGTTCTCCAGAATATGGGAGATCCTGTGCCAATGTTCTCCAGAATGAGGAAGATTATGCACCAATATTCTCCAGAATGCGGGAGATTCTGCACCAATGTTCTCTAGAATACAGGAGATTCTGTGCTAATGTTCCCCAGAATGTGGAAGATTCTGCACCAATGTTCAACAGAATACGAGAGATTCTGCACCAATATTCTCTAGAATAAAGGAGATTCTGTGCCATTGTTCTCCAGAATGTTGAAGATTCTGCACCAATGTTCCCCAGAATGTGGAAGATTTTGCACCAATGTTCTCCAGAATAATACGGGACATTCTGCACCAATTTTCTCCAGAATACGGTAGATTCTATGCCAATGTTCTCCAGAATGCGGCACATTCTGTACCAATGTTCTCCAGAATGTGCCAGATTCTTTACCAATGTTCTCCATAATGTGGTAGATTCTGTACCAATGTTGTCCAGAATGCGGAAGATTCTGCAACAATGTTCTCCAGAAAGCGGAAGATTCTGCACTAATGTTCTACAGAATCACACCAAGCAGAGGTGTAACTGCAGGCTCAAGGGTCCAAATGCACAATCAGTAACAGTATGCCCACATGCCATTTATAATACTGGTTCATATGGAGCAAAAGAGTCCCATTAGACACCAAGGTCCTAGAGTCCTCATTTTGTGCCTTTCTACTAATTCTACCACTCTCCTGGCTTCAATGTTGAAAAAAAGGATATGCTTAGTATACTATAAATCTATGTATTAGAGATGAGCAAACCTGAAGTTTGGTGTTTGGCGCGAACTCCCATATTTCCAAGAAAACTAAGTTCGGGTTCAGAGTTCGGGTATGCAAACCACTCACACAAGCATCACTGTGCGCGCGGTGCTCAGCCCAGTGTGATTCGCTTGAAGTATTTAATTGGCTCCCATTGGGGGTAATAGCAGTGGGATCGGATGTACTGTGCACCAAACAAAAGAAAGGAAAAAGCCCGCCCACCCCCAGAAGTGATCTGTTTATGGCTGGCTGCATGTGGGCGGAGACCCGAACTGCCCAATCAGTGACTTCCATTGGTGTTCAGGTCAAATCTGGGTCCCAAACTGAACTTTAAAAAACTACAGCTGGGCCAACAAAACCCAAACTTCCAGGGGTCTGCTTATCTCTACTCAATATGTATTTAATTTTGGGATATAAGAGACCAAAGTCCTTATGATTTGAGATCTCTCACTTTGAAGAACTGGTATTATACACTACATGGATTTTCAATAAACCACAAAGAAAGGAACCGGCTTCTTTTTCATATCGAGTTACATCTAAAACTATGTGATAATTAATTTCTCAATGCATCTTTTTAGCTTTGAAAACCATTTCCTTTTCTCATACAGAATTCCAAATCACAGACACAGACATAAAGTTAAATGCTAAAATGTTGTCTGTCTGCAGCCTCCACTAGGGGGAGCTTTGGATTGTACTGTGTACTGTTATCAGTTTATTATAATTAGCAGTATTCAGTAAGTTCCTCATAATATTATTCATTTATATGTCTATTTGGAAGATTCTGTATAACAAAAAAAATTGTCTCTTGTTTCCTCTTCTACAGCTCTACTTTTTATGACTGTTTAGTAAACAAATATATTTATTTATCTACAACCAGACCATATAAACATAGTTAATGACTATCTATCCATCTATCTATCTATCTATCTATCTATCTATCTACCTATCTACCTATCTATCATCTATCTATCACCTATCATCTATCTATCTATCTATCTATCTATCTATTATCTATCTATCTATTATCTATCTATCTATCTATCTCTCTATCTATGTATCTATCTATTATCTATCTATCTATCCCTCTATCTATCCCTCTATCTATCCCTCTATCTATCATCTATCAATCTATCAATCTATCTATCTATCTATGTATCTATGTATCTATCTATCTATCTATTATCTATCTATCTATCTCTCTATCTATCTATGTATCTATCTATCTATTATCTATCTATCTATCTATCTCTCTATCTATCTATCTATCTTTCTTTCCTTTTCTTTCTTATTCTTTCTTTCTTTTTTTCTTTCTTTCCTTTTCCTTTTATTCTTGAAAATTTTAGATGTTCGAAAAAAACATTCAGAGAGAGAATAAGAATTCCATAGCTTTGCTCCCAGCCATCTCAACACTCGGCGTTCACGAAATATACAACTAGCTTTGTCTCTCTAACCTTGATGGAGGCTCTAAATAATTACTATACATGTAAATAAAGCCATTTGCATTCCTTTGAAGTCTCCCTCATTCTAAGTCAGACTCATTTCGGAAAAGGTAACTCACTTATTTTTTTAATCTGCATTTTCAAGCACTTCAGAGGAGTTTTATTACCCAGATTGTTGTATTAAAATGTTTTTTTTTTCATCAGTCCTCTTCCCTTCTCCACCTTCTGTACCTCAGACCTTGGATGTTTCGTGATAAATAGTGATCAATTTCACTAAAAACATAGCTGATTATATAGAACGTTCACCCCAATCATCCAAAACCAGGCCAGGATCCATTCATATCAAGTTTACAGAATAATAGACCAGTTTTAGAGTTGATTTCACAAGTTCTCATTTATGGAGATCCACTATGTAAATATTGGAGGATTTTGGATTTGAAGGGGTGCACCAGTCACTTAGTGGGGAATCAATCACCTTTTCTGAAGTAGCTTAGTAGGGAGGTTGTGTAATGGGATCAACAATTCAGACTGCATCATTAATGTAGAAATGGATTTGAATACTGTTTCAGCAATTGCCCACAAGGGGGCAGTGTCAGACTGTGCAATCACAAACACAGAGCTGGGAAATCCCCTACTGCAGCTTGTGTGTGAAAACCAGGAAGAAAAAAAAGTGCGGGAAGGTTGTTCAGCTCCAGAGCTCAGCCAGAGGAGAGCTGCGTGTGGTCTCCCTGAACAGAGGGCTCTTTTGCCACCGGAGTCTTGGAGAAATCACCCTGTGGAAGTGGTTTCTGCCATTCCCGGTCTGCAGGACTTTGTTTTCACCAAGGATCTAACCGGACTGCAGAGCATCGCAACCAGAGTGTAAGTGCAGGGGCTGTGACCTCCCTTCTTCTGCTCGGCGTGCCCCGGGACTAAAAGACTGATTAGAATCCGTTACCAGCGGGGGAAGATCAAAGGAAAAGACCGAGGAGCTGCATCCCTTCAGCGCTGCACCGGGACCCATCATCGTGAGACTCCAGGCCTGCGACGTGGGAGCGGCATCTTCTTCCGGGATAGACTGGTACATGATTGTAGGGAAAGTTAGGGAAAGTTGCCGCCATTTCTTTGTTGTTGTTTTTCCTTTCTTCTTGCTGCGTACCCGGAAGGAGTGAAAATCCAGGGACTCCACTATACTCATGTGCGCAGATAGTTCGGTTGATTATATTATAAATATGTTTCCTAGTAAAGAAATGTTACTACCGGTAAAATCTGAGTATGGGGATTTTGTTGGAATAGAGCATACACACACACCCGCGGCCCTACCACCGGTCGCTTCATGTGGCGTAGTCGGCAGGATGTGTGACCAACAAAATCATCCCCCGGTAGTAACTTATAACCGGACAGCTCCCCCGCCGTCTATTGTCAATCAGGTGAGGAAGTTTGACGGACGGAACTATCCTGTAACTGAATGGACTGAACAACTTAAGATAGTGGGGGAAATGTATAACACTGATCCTAAGACCTTAGCAGAAATGGCCATGCTAACATTAGAAGGGGAAGCGTGGACAACAGTCAGGCTGGAGACGGTTAGGGGCCAGCGTACGTTGGATGACTTGGTGCGGGTGCTGGAGAACACCTATGGGCCGACCACATATGCGGGAACATTGCGCTATATGTTCTTCCGGCGTACTCAACTCGAGTCGGAGGACATTCCTCAATATGCCAATGCCCTTCAAGTGCTACTAGAACAAGTCGGTAGAAACGAAGAACAGATAGCTAGTACGGGTACCCGTGACCTGGTGTTGAGAGATCAGTTCGTGACCGGATTGAGAGACCCGTACCTTAACCGCTCATTGCAAGATCTACTCCGGATAAATCCAGCCTTTACGTTCGCTGAGGCCAAACAAGAAGCTATAGAACGTTCAAGGGGACCTGTCGTGGAGACACAGACATATACCGCGGCTTGCAGGTCCATATCTGGTATCGGGACTCCGAACAGCAACACGGAAGAACTGAAACAGATGGTGGCAGAGTTGCAGAAACAGGTGTAACAGCTCACCTTAGACCAACAGGCGGCCCGGCAAGCGAGACAACAACCCAGCCGGCCGATGGGAAGATGCTGGACATGCGGCGATCCCCGCCATAGAGCCAACCGTTGCCCCCAGAACTTTCAAGCTCCTCCACAGTCCGATCTACCAGAACCAGCAAGTCATGTCCCACAACAGTGGCCGCCTTTAAACTAGACGCCCCTGCCAAAGAGGCTCACTCGGCAGGGGATGCCAAAGAGAGGGGTGTAGGAAAACAGAGCCAGCCACGGAACAAACTTGCATCAAATAGCCCCACCCTGGAAGTATTACTGGAAGGGATCGCCGTACAAGGGTTAATGGATACTGGGTCTCAGGTATCCACCATCTCCGAGCAGTTCTACGAAGAATGTCTAAAGCCGCGGGTTGCCTATGACCCTGATACCGCCATCAAGATCAAAGCAGCCAATAATCTACCCATTCCGGTGACGGGAGTTGCCTGGATGAACACCGAAATCTGTGGCCAAGATCTCGGGAAGAGAGGGATAATCGTGGTCAGGGAAGGCTTTGGATCAGAAACGCCCATGATTATTGGGATGAACATCTTGAAAGACCTGAATCTGGTGTTGTTTACCAAGAAGGGGCCCAAGTACTGGCAAGAAGTGACCGCACATAGGGCCACCCGCCGTGCCTTTCAGCAAGTGGTCCGGAGCTGCAACCTCCAGCGAATGACAGAAGAACAACTGCCGCTGGCCACGGTCACCGTACCCCGCCATACTAGGATCACCTTACCAGCTGGGAAAGAGACAGTTATCTCACTACCCCTTAGCACCATGAGACAGCTTGAAGGCGTGGAGGTGATGATTGAGCCGCGCTCCCCGAAGGAAGGGAAGCTGAATCCACTAGTCGCTCGAACTCTAGCAGTAGTGAGAAAGGGAAGAATTCCTGTCAGGCTGGGCAACACGGCTAACGTGAGCGTTGACCTAGAAGCCGGGACACAGCTCGCCCGAGTCTACGCTCTAACCGAAGAGGTGAACCCTATGAGCCCCCTCCAGTTTGTACCGTCTACAGAGGGAGATTGGACAGTGACGGTCTCTGCCATGGCCGCTGTCACGGGTGACACCAACGCGGGGCGAGAAGTACGAGAGAAGTGTCAGTTGGACGTATCCCAATACTCCAAACGGGAGGTGTCCCAGGTGGAAGAGCTACTTCAAGAGCATCAGGCGTCCTTTGCCCGGCATGACACCGACTTTGGGTGCACCACCAGTATCAAGCACGAAATCCCCACCGGTGACACTGCTCCTATCCGTGAAAGGTACCGCCAAATTCCTCCCCAGCAATACCAAGAAGTGAAAAATCTCCTGAATTCCATGTTACACGCGGGAGTGGTACGAGAAAGCCAGAGCCCCTGGGCGGCACCGGTAGTGTTAGTCAAGAAGAAGGACGGATCCCTGAGATTCTGTGTGGACTACCGCCGTTTGAATGCTTGCACCATCCGGGACTCGTACCCTTTGCCAAGGATCGAAGAATCCCTGACAGCCCTGAAGAAAGCCAAATACTTCTCTTCGTTGGATCTGGCCAGCGGATATTGGCAGGTACCTATGCATGAGAAAGATAGAGAGAAGACTGCTTTCATCTTACCCATGGGCCTGTACGAGTTCGACCGGATGCCCTTTGGTCTGAACAACGCGCCGGGGACTTTCCAGCGGCTGATGGAGCGCTGCTTGGGAGACTTCAACTTCGACTTCACCCTCATCTACCTGGACGACATTGTAGTCTATTCGGCCACATTTGAAGAACACCTGCAGCAGCTGGGCCGTGTGTTCAGTAGGTTGAGAGAACATGGCCTGAAGTTGAAACCCAGCAAGTGCCGTCTTCTGCAGCCCGAGATCAATTACCTGGGCCACCGGATCTCAGCCGAAGGTGTCCAGCCATCTTCAGAGAAGATAGCCGCCGTACGGGATTGGCCGCAGCCCACAAACGTCAAGGAGGTCAGGGCTTTCCTGGGGTTGGCCGGCTACTACCGCCGGTTCGTCAAAAACTTCGCCCGACTTGCTGCACCCTTGCATGACCTGCTTCGAGGGACCACCAACAGCCCCAGAGGACGACCCATCAGCTGGGGACCCAGCCAGGAAGAGTCCTTCCAAGCCCTAAAGGGTGTCTTAATGTCTCCCCCCATCCTGGCATATGCGGACTACAACCTGCCCTTTCAACTACACACCGATGCCAGTCTACAGGGTCTAGGGGCAGTACTCTCACAGGTACAAGAAGGCAAGGAACGGGTCATAGCCTATGCCAGGCGGTCCCTACATGAGGGCGAGAAGAACCCCACCAATTATAGCTCGTTCCGGCTGGAGCTGTTGGCCCTAACGTGGGCTATGGCGGAGAAATTTGCAGGGTACCTCACGGGGACCGAAGTACTAGTCCTGACCGATAACAACCCGTTGGCCCACTTAGAAAATGCGAAGCTCGGAGTCATGGAGCAGCGTTGGATGGCTCGGCTCTCCAAATTCAATTACAAGATCAAATATAGGGCTGGAGCTGAGAATCAAAATGCGGACAGCCTGTCTAGAGTGTCATACCCCTTACTCAACCGAGACCGGGATGAAGAATTAGAAGGGGACGAGACGCCTGACTTTGCAAAGCTCGCCCAACAGATGGTGGATTACCGCCAGTTCGTTGTGGGCGAAGCTGGAACTCCAGTGGGAGTCGCCTTGCCACCCCAGGAGTGGTGCAGGATCCAGGACCAAAACCCTGAATGGGCTCTACTCAAACAATGGGTGAAGCGGCAGCAGAAGCCTCCGGCCGATATATGGGCACGACTGTCTACCGGGACCTTGACCCTGCTCAGTCAGTGGGACCGGCTGATTCTGAGAGAAGGAGTGCTATACCGGAAGGTTCTCTTGTCGCACATGCTGGAGGAATGCACACAAGTTGTGGTGCCTGATCAATTGGCCCGTGAGATGGTGGCCCAAGCCCACAAAAGGAATGGACACTTCGGAATAGACAAGACCTTTCGGTGGATTCAACAGTCCATCTATTGTCCGGGGCTCCGCAAGCTGGTTGAAGACGTCTGCCAGACCTGTCGCACCTGCGAACTACACAAGTCCCCTGAGCAGCGTGCACCTGTTCAGACAATTAAAACATCCAGGCCCCTTGAGCTGTTGATGGTGGACTATCTGCTGATTGGGACGGCGAGCAGTGGCTATCAGTACTGTCTAGTCATGGTGGATCACTTCACAAAATTCGCTGTCGCTACCAAAGACCAGACGGCTGAATCGGCTGCTCGGGCCATCTGTCGACAGTTCATCCATATCTACGGGTGCCCGGAGAGGTTGCACTCCGACCAGGGGGCTTGTTTCGAAGGCCGAGTCATCGAAGAGCTGCATCGGATGTATGGGATCCAGAAGTCGAGAACCACTCCTTACCACCCACAAGGGAACGGTGCATGTGAACGCTTCAACCGGACCCTACTCCAGCTGATCCGCACCTTGGCCGATGATAAGAAAGACCAATGGCCCCAATTCCTTCCTGATCTAGTATGGGCCTACAACAACCAGGTCCACTCTGTGACTGGCTACACCCCACACACCCTTCTCTTTGGCCACCCCGGAAAAGGGGTCCATGACCTGAACCTATTCTGCCCTGGAGATGATGTCTGCCATAACTACCCCTCCTGGCTAAATGCTCACCGACAGAAGATGGAGACTGTACACCGGCTGGTGAGCCACACAAATCCGGGGCCAGATACATGCTGACCCACTCCCCGTGCAAGAGCAGCCCTTGAAGTTGGGACAGCTAGTCCTGCTCCGTATCAAGAAGCCCCAAGGGAAACTTCGAGCCAAGTGGGAGACTGAGGTCTACCGGGTAATCGAACGCCCCTACCCCAACGGGCATGTATACCGAGTGCGGGGTGAAGACAGTCGCAGCATCCGCACTGTGCACCGAAATATGTTGCGTCCCTGCCGATCCCAGCCTGACTCCCCTACCACAGTACCCGGAGGGGGTGACGCTACCAACACGACTGACGTCACGGACGTTTCCCAGCATAGTGATCACATTGACTCTGAGATCGGTGACCCACCTACACAACCCAGTTCTTCCCCCGGAGTGCTGACTGAAGTGGGGCGTAAAGACAGTGACAGGGAGGGGAACAACCGACCCTTGAGACGCACTGACCGCACCACTGCTGGGATCCCGCCCGGGTGGTCTTACAGGGACCAGTATGTATGGCCCACTTCTCAACCAACCCCTGTGACATCTGCAGTCATCGCTGCCTGGGACCCGACGGTAGTTGACAGGGACTGCCAACCTTTAAGTGGGGGGGTATGTAATGGGATCAACAATTCAGACTGCATCATTAATGTAGAAATGGATTTGAATACTGTTTCAGCAATTGCCCACAAGGGGGCAGTGTCAGACTGTGCAATCACAAACACAGAGCTGGGAAATCCCCTACTGCAGCTTGTGTGTGAAAACCAGGAAGAAAAAAAAGTGCGGGAAGGTTGTTCAGCTCCAGAGCTCAGCCAGAGGAGAGCTGCGTGTGGTCTCCCTGAACAGAGGGCTCTTTTACCACCGGAGTGTTGGAGAAATCAACCTGTGGAAGTGGTTTCTGCCATTCCCGGTCTGCAGGACTTTGTTTTCACCAAGGATCTAACCGGACTGCAGAGCATCGCAACCAGAGTGTAAGTGCAGGGGCTGTGACCTCCCTTCTTCTGCTCGGCGTGCCCCGGGACTAAAAGACTGATTAGAATCCGTTACCAGCGGGGGGAAGATCAAAGGAAAAGACCGAGGAGCTGCATCCCTTCAGCGCTGCACCGGGACCCATCATCGTGAGACTCCAGGCCTGCGACGTGGGAGCGGCATCTTCTTCCGGGATAGACTGGTACGTGATTGTAGGGAAAGTTAGGGAAAGTTGTCGCCATTTCTTTGTTGTTGTTTTTCCTTTTCTCTTGCTGCGTACCCGGAAGGAGTGAAAATCCAGGGACTCCACTATACTCATGTGCGCAGATAGTTCGGTTGATTGTATTATAAATATGTTTCCTAGTAAAGAAATGTTACTACCGGTAAAATCTGAGTATGGGGATTTTGTTGGAATAGAGCATACACACACACCCGCGGCCCTACCACCGGTCGCTTCAGTTGTTCCAAACATCTTGGAGAACAAACCACAGATCTTCTGTGTTAGGCTTCTGCAAATCATTCTGTCTTTTCAGACTGGAAGATGATGAGATCAGGGCTCTGTGGAGTCCAGATCATCAATTCCACGACTCTGTCATTCTTTTATTTCATAAGATAGGTATTAAGACGCACTCCCATTATTTTTTTTCCCTAATCCTACTGTATTTCAATATTAGTATAGTGTCATGCGTGTTAATACACTAATTGATCGCTGTCTGCTCCGGTATCCAGTGCCTTTCTGCTCCTATTCTGAGTTATATGTGTCACGCTCCCCGGTGCCCATGCCTCGCTCCCCGGTGCCCGTGCCTCGCTCCCCGGTGCCCGTGCCACGCTCCCCGGTGCCCGTGTCCCGCTCCCCGGTCCCCTGCTCCACAGCCTCCATGCTCCCTCACCTGCGTCCTCCAGGCGACCCGGTCCCCGCTCCCGGCGCCCGTCTGCGACACTGAGCCAGCCCGGCACTCCTGCCTCCTGTGCACCGCTTCCTGCTCTGGCTTCTGGCACCCGGGCCTCACGCATGCGCGTTAGGGCGCACGCGCGGTCATTGACCCTCTCTTAAAGGGCCAGTGTCCTCCAACAGGATATTGAACACTCAGGTACAGGGTATATAGGGGGTTCCCTTCCAAGTGGGCGGGGCCTGTTCTTCGTGTTTAGCAAGCTAGGAGTCAGGTCCCCCTGTGCCTTGTTCTGTATTGACTGTTCCTGTCTTGTAGAGCCGCCCTTGCCTCGCCAACTGGTCCTGACCACGACGGTTCCGGAATTCGCTCGGTGACTGTCCACCACCTCTTCAGAGCCTCTAGTCCCCGATCCGAGTGGTGACCGATCCCCTCGCTCAGCCGGTTCCAGATTCTACCTAACATCATCCCGGCCTCCGAACCTGAGCCTCGCCACCCGGACTACCTTCAGAGACTCTGTGGTCCAAGTGGACTTCTTCCTTCTGAACAGACTGTCCTGCTACCCGTAGTGCTTCGGCTACCGTGCATCAAGGCCCTCTGGGGGGGTGACCGGCCTGGTTGCCTCACTAGGAAGGTCCGGTGTACGGTTCAGTGGTTCCACCACCAGGACCCACAGTAACAATATGATGGCAATTTAGACTTTTTGGATCACATTGAGCTCTGTGTCACCTGGAAGTGGCTTTTACAATGTAAGTCTATGGAGTGTCAGAATGAAGCTTCATGGACTTATACTGTATGGGTTCACTCAGATTTGAGTGTGAAATATGACTCCGTTGTTGCACCTGAAAAAGTCTTGGAGTGAGATGTGAGTGACATGCGAGTGTCATTCCATATATAATGAGAGTGCATTTTTCCCGCTCGCCTGGCCTGTGATGTCCATGCGACATCCGTTTTAAATATAATCTTTTACATTAGACAATACTCTGTACTTTTTAGATTTACCACCAATAACAAAGCTAGATAACAGATAGATAACAGATAGATAGATAGATAGATAGATAGATAGATAGATGTCAAACACCTATATAATGTCCGACCCACCTACTGTGTTTTTCAGACTATAAGACGCACTTTTTTCCCCCCAAATATTGGGGGAAAGTGGGGGGTACATCTTATAGTCTGAATTTAGGGCATGGCTACGGGGAATGAGGGTGCTGCGGGGGAGTGGGTCACCGGAGGCACAAGCAGGCTGTAGCAGCGCCTGCCGTGACCACGTGGGCCCACTCATTTCATATGCACATCCATCCCCCCGCCCATCATCTCCCAGCGCTGAAGCTGGCGCTGACAGGTGGGCGGGATGATGGGTGGGGGATGTCCGCATAATTAACAGCCATCCCTCGTGATCACCCCTGGCAACTTCTGCCTGGAGTGATCATGTCTGGCTATATTCACCGCCCCCCGCATATCAATATCAGCACGGGGTGCAGTGAATAAGTATGGTATACTCACCGGTCGTTCCCTGCAACATCGCAATGTCCTCCTGTCTGCCGGCCAGCTGATCTGTGTAGAGAGCAGTGAGAACAGCGATGACGTCATCCCTGTGCGCACCGCTAGTCTCCACACACATCAGCGGGCAGGCAGACAGGAGGACATCGCGATGCTGCTGGGAACGGTGACCAACTCCACACAGATCATCAGCTCTGCTGCTCGCACAGACAGAAAGACGAGCGATGCTGCAGGGAATGGTGACCGGCTCCACACAGGTCAGCGGCGCTGCTGCTGGCACAGACAGGAGGACGAACGATGCTGCTGGAGTGAGGAAAGGTCAGTATAAACGTTTATTTTTTTGTGCCACAGGATGCAGGCCATATACCAGGATAGGGGTATATAGCAGGATGAGGGCATATTCCAGGATGGGGGTATATACCAGGATGGCAGTCTATACCAAGATGGGGGTATATAGCAGGATGAGTGCACATTCTAGGATGGGGGTATATACCAGGATGGCGGTATATAGCAGGATGAGGGCATATACCAGGATGGCAGTAGATACCAGGATGGGGGTATATAGCAGGATGAGGGCATATTCCAGGATGGCAGTCTATACCAAGATGGGGGTATATAGCAGGATGAGTGCACATTCTAGGATGGGGGTATATACCAGGATGGCGGTATATAGCAGGATGAGGGCATATATCAGGATGGCAGTAGATACCAGGATGGGGGTATATAGCAGGATGAGGGCATATACCAGGATGGCGCTATGTAGCAGGATGGGGGTATATACCATGATGGCGGTATATAGCAGGATGAGGGCATATACCAGGATGGCAGTATATAGCAGGATGGGGGTATATTGCAGCATGGCAGTATATAACAGCATGGGGGTATTTTACAGAATGAGGGCATATACCAGGATGGCGCTATGTAGCAGGATTGGGGCTATACCAGGATGGCGGTATATAGCAGGATGGGGGCTATACCAGGATGAGGGACATATATATATATATATATATATATATATACAAGGATGGGGACTATATACAAGGCAAGAGGATCATTACCAAGATGGGGTACAGAGAAGGACAGTACCCCCATAATAGTGTCAGCAGCAGATCCTCACCCCATAACAGTGTGTCATGACCACAGTTTTTGCTTAAAGTTTTATTTTCCTATTTTTCGCCTCTAAAACCAGGGTGCGTTTTATGGTTCGGTGCGTCTTATAGTCCGAAAAATACAGTACATTTTCTAAGCTTGCACTCTTTAGTGCCTTTCATCTTGCTCTAAACAGTGTTTGGCTTTGTATTTAGCCACAAATAAATTAAATGAAAAAAATGAAGTGGGTCCCCCCCTATTTTGGTTGCCAGCTAAGATAAAGCAGACAGCTGCAGCCTGCAATCCACAGCTGGCAGCTTCACTATGGCTGGTAATCCAAAACAGAGGTCAGCCCACGCTGTTTTAAATTATTTAAAATTAAATAAATATTTAAGAAAAAAAAAGTGGAGTCCCCCCGTACACTCAGGGTGGTAAAGGCCATGGGTATTGGTTCCTTCCCAGCCTAAAACTAGCAGGCCACAACAGAAGCAGCACATCCATTTGATACACTAATCCTGGTGCTTCGCTCAGTTCTTTGCTTTGCCCTTGTGCAGTGCCAAACAGGAAAAATATGGGGTTGATGTCAGCTGTGAATTTACAGCTGGCATCAAGCCCTGATCTTAGTAATGGGTGGTTGTCTATCAGACACACCCATTACTAATCCAGTTGAAAAAGATAGAAAAAATGCACACAAAAAAATTATTTGATTTATAAAACCACCACCCCTAACAAGACCCCTCATTTATCAATTAATTATAAAAAATAAAAAACTTTTACGTTTAGCCATAATGCACAAGGAGGTCCGACGACATTCCACAAAAGCGCCCCTGAAAGTCATAAAAAGAGAGAATTATTAAAAAAAATAAAAACAAGAGACACCCATATTCACCAATTTATTCACCATCCTAATTAAATCAGGTCTGTCGTAATCCATATGGAGGTCCCACGACGTTCCCAGACTTACTGTCCCAGGGTATGAATACAATTCAGGGAACAAACTTCATAGGCTGGACCAGCAGCCATTGCCAGCTCTCACGCTGTGGTGTGTAAGAACCGCCACTGGTAGTGAACTGCAGTGACCTCATGAGGCCACCACAGGTCACAGCAAGTGGGTCACACAGTACCGTGCAAACTGCTGGCAGCTGTGACGAGAGGTGATGTCATAAGTTCACCGCCTCAGTTCTCACACAAATTTTCGTGATAGCCGCAGTGAACTGCGGTGACGTCATGAGGTTACCGCTGATCACTGCAAAGTGGGTCACACAGTAGCGTGAGAATCTCCAGCGGCAGTACCGTAATGACATCATGAGTGATTGTCATTACGTCATGAGCTATCCAGCATCAGAGCATGCTAGTGCTCGCTCATCACTAATTGTAAATCAAAAAGTTCTATAATATTATTATAACATTTCTTTGGTGACTTCACACCATTTTCAAGAACATTGCATACTGGTAACATTTCTCTCAGCTAAGGGATTGCTACAGTAACATCTGGTTCAAGCGATCCTTCCCCAAAGTTTAGTATCAACATCTGCATGAGCTTTGTATTTTTCCTATTGCTTTCTATGAAATTGGCTTTAAAATTAATTACTTAATTTGTAAAAGTTTTACTATGTTAATGGAATTGCAATGAGCTGTTGAACTGAGACCCCCCCCCACTGATTGCTCAAAAAAACTGTAGTGCTGGCTTCTCTGCAGAGATGCTGACCTAATCACCGCCCCGGCCAGGTTGCATCCTCCCCCGCACACCCCCGGCCATCCACGTGTGTTGCTGCCTCCTTCCCAACCTTCCCCTCCAGCTTTCCTAGGCCCTGTACATACTGCACAAGGTGCCCAGGAGTGCACATAAGACGCGCACGGGCGCACACTGGTCCTCCTATGAAAGGGCCGGTGTGCCATTTCAAGGAAATGCCTCTCAGCCTATGGCTGAGAGGCATTGTGTATTTAAGACAACCTCCCATTCAGGGAGGTGCCTACACAATGCCTTTAGTTAGTCAATCTCAAGTCTGCTACCTACCTAGTTGTCAGGTCCTGAGCTCCTGTCCTGTTTTCCCCGTCTCTGTCTCAGGTACCTGCCTTCCGATACCTGTGTGACCCTGGCCATGCCCACCATTCCTGTCTGTACCCGCCTTCCCAGCCTGCCTCAGTCACCCCGCCTGTACCCTTCTATTCCTGAGATTGTCATCTGTCCTGAGGGTCAGCTGCCACAGTTACTGCCCAAGGAGTGGTACCTGGCATCCGCCTCGCGGTGGGCGCTTAGTTAAGCCTCTCCCTCTAAGGGGTAAGCCCAGGCCCCTATGATCCAGTGGGTCCACTAATCCCGCTCTCTGCCACTATGCTGGCCGTGAGCATTACAAAAACATTCTAAAGTGCACAACCCCTTGTTAATACTAAAGGGGGCTTTACACGCAACGACATATCTAACGATATGTCGTTGGGGTCACGGATTTCGTGACGCACATCCGTCGTCGTTAGCGACGTTGTTGCGTGTAACAGCTCCGAGCGAGTGTTGATGATCAAAAATACTCAACTAATCGTTGATCGTTGACACGTCGTTCATTTTCAAAATCTCGTTGGTCGTTGTGGATGCAGGTTGTTCGTCGTTCCTGAGGCAGCACACATCGCTATGTGTGACACCCCAGGAATGACGAACAACAGCTTACCTGTGTCCTCCGGCAACGAGGTAGGCATGTGGTTAATTTGGCTGCTCGCCGCCCCTCTGCTTCTATTGGTTGGCCGCTTTGTGACGTTTCTGTGATGCTGCACGAACCGCCCCCTTAAAGAAGAGGTTGTTCGCCGCCCAAAGCGACGTTGCTAGGAAGGTAAGTACATGTGACGGGTGTTAACGATATTGTGCGCCACGGGCAGCGATTTGCTTGTGACGCACAAATGATGGAGGCGGGTGCTTTCACTGCGTGTAAAGCAGCCTATAGTCTATGGGTCCATCCAACACACTCTGCACAAAGCGGGAACCCATGGGGACCCATGTGGGGACCCATGAGTTGTACGCAGAGAGACGTGCAGACTCAAGATTACATCTATGGTCCCCAAAAAGATCTGTGCAATGTGCAGGATGGACCCATAGACTTACTAATGAGGAGGAGCTGTACACTTGATTTGAACACATGGTAACTCATTGATGATGGTTATAATATCACCTGTACTGAAAATGTATAGTTCTACGACGAAGAACAATGTCCCCACGCTTGTTCATACAATGAGAATATACATCAGGAGACAATTGTTGACCGCTTTGTGCCGTTGGACCTTTGGTTGTCTTTGCCAGTAATAGTAACCTCAGTTTTGAGTTACCTGCATCTCTATATACACTGCCACTTGAAAGGTTTCTAATGAAAAAACAGTAGTCAATATTTGAGCTAGATTTAATTTAGATTTTAATTTCAGATGTATATTTTCCTTTTCTCCAAGTCTTATCTGCAGCATACAAAGTAGTCGATGACCTGTGAAACTTCACACTACTCCATAAATTCTTCAATTTGACCAAACGCAGGATCGCAGAAGGCAGATGACTTGGATATTTCTTTCATAACACTTGTATTAAAAATGCAAAATAAGTAATTCTGCACAACAAAAAAAAAATCTATTTTGTTAGACAATCTTAAAAAGGTTTAAAATTTTGTGCTGGAAAATGTAATAATACAAAGGTCAAATATCCTTTTAGAGAAAAAAACAGAGATTCATTTTTTAGGTTTCCTTCAGAGTTATATAGTACTGTACAATTTTCCAGCCAGAAGCCATTGTGGAGACACGGGGCTCAGTGGGTGCTCTCGTCCACTAAAACCTGCCGCCTTTAGAAAGACAGCGTGGCTCAGGGCTCATCCCAACTGAACGCCGGCCTCCTTAACTGTGGGCGTAACACTACTCAGACAACACAGGGTGAGGGAACCACAATAATTAGACTTTATTGGATCCCCAAACAATTAACGGCACATAACACATAACCAGCAAAACACACAAATGTAACAGGCAACAGTGTCTCACCCTTCCGCTGGCTCACCAGGGATTTAGAATGTCCATGCCTCAAGCTTCCAGGTCCGCTTACTCCAACACAGCAGCACCCCGCTTTCGGCGGGCACCCACCGTGACTGGAATAACGCCAGATTTAGGAAGCTGTGTGAGGTCTGCAAAGTCTGTAACAGGTGACTGAACTGTCCCAACCTGAGTGTCCTCCTTAGGTAGTCCTGGTGTGATGTTGCAATCCTGGCAGCCGGGGTCGAAATCCCTAGGCTGTGGATATGGTCTCCAACCGGAACCGGAGCCCCTAGATTGAAGCCATAAGATATCCTGATCCTCTAGTCAGCTCCAAAGAGCTTAGACTGGATCCATCAGCATCCATCAACCTTCATTCACACTGGTGGCTTAAAGAAGTCCCTTTTATAGCCATAACCTTCCCTTAGGATACACTGCGTCCTCATCGATTGGTTGGACAAGATTGCTTCTTCATTGGATGAATTTCAAGCTGCATGGATAATGTTCATTTAAATGATGTGCATAGAAAGACTCAGTATATCTACATGGAGTCGGCAAGTCACCGACTAGACAATGGCTACTAAGGTAATTACATTGTCAATACACAACTACAATACAATGATTACTGGAAAAGTCTGGAGAGCAATAGCTAAGCAAATATGACTTAGCACACATAAGAACAATAGTCTGGCTGAATGTTAAGAAACTTTAACCCATGAGAGTCCATGTCGTCACAGTCATCACTTGCGAGAGCACACTGTACAGTCATGGCAAAAAGTTTTGAGAATGCTACAAATATTAATTTTTACAAAGTCTACTGCTTAAGTTTTTCTAATGGCAATTTGCATATACTCCAGAATGTCATAAAGAGTGATCAGCTTAACAGCAATTACTTGCAAAGTTAATATTGGCTAAGAAACTGAACTTTAACCCCCAAAACACATTTCAACATCATTGTATTCCTGCCTTAAAAGGAGCAGCTAACATTGTTTTAGTGATTGTTCCATTAACACAGGTGTGGGTGTTGATGATGACAGGGCTGGCGATCAATCAGTCATGATTAAGTAAGAATGACACCACTGGACACTTTAAAAGGAGGCTGGTGCTTGGTATCATTGTTTCTCTTCAGTTAACTATGGTTATCTCTAAAGAAACACGTGCAGCCATCATTGCTCTGCACAAAAATGGCCTAACAGGGAAGAGTATCGCAGCTACAAAGATTGCACCTCAGTCAACAATCTATCGCATCATCAAGAACTTCAAGGAGAGAACTTCCATTGTTGTCAAAAAGGCTCCAGGGCGCCCAAGAAGGACCAGCAAACGCCAGGACCATATCTTAAAACTGTTTCAGCTGCGGGATCGGACTACCAGCAGTGCCGAGCTAGCTCAGCAATGGCAGCAGGCTGGTGTGAGTGCTTCTGCACGCACTGTGAGGCGGAGACTCTTTGAGCAAGGCCTGGTTTCAAGGAGGGCAGCAAAGAAGCCACTTCTCTCCAGAAAAAACATCAGGGACCGACTGATATTCTGCAAAAGGTACAGGGAGTGGACTGCTGAGGACTGGGGTAATGTCATTTTCTCAGATGAATCCCCTTTTTGATTGTTTGGAACATCTGGAAAACAGCTTATTAGGAGAAGAAGAGGTGAGTGCTACCACCAGTCTTGTCTCATGCCAACTGTTAAGCATCCTGAAAAGATTCATGTGTGGGGTTGCTTCTCAGCCAAGGGAATCGCACCACTCACAGTCTTGCCTAAAAACACAGCCATGAATAAAGAATGGTACCAGAATGTCCTCCAAGAGCAACTTCTCCCAACTGTCCAAGAGCAGTTTGGCGCCCAACAATGCCTTTTCCAGCATGATGGAGCACCTTGCCATAAAGCAAAGGTGATCACTAAATGGCTCATGGAACAAAACATAGAGATTTTGAGTCCATGGCCTGGAAACTCCCCAGATCTTAATCCCATTGAGAACTTGTGGGCAATCATCAAGAGACGGGTGTACAAACAAAAACCAACAAATTCTGGCAAAATACAAGCATTGCTTATGCAAGAATGGACAGCTATCAGTCAGGATTTGCTCCAGAAGTTGATTGAGAGCATGCCAGGGAGAATTGCAGAGGTCCTGAAGAAGAAGGGTCAACACTGCAAATATTGACTTGCTGCATTAACTCATTCTGTCAATAGAACCTTTTGGTCCTCATAATATGATTGCAATTATATTTCTGTATGTGATGTAAACACCAGACAAACACAATTAAAAACCAGAGGGCAACAGATCATGTGAAAATATATTTTTGGTGTCATTCTCAAAACTTTTGTCCATGACTGTAGATCCGTTTATATCATTCAAAATGAGCTGAATAATTAATCAATATTGAAGCTGGTGATTCACTGCTTTTTCACAACAAAGGCAGTTTAGCTAAATGAGACCAGCTATATCAGTTTTTACCTGTAGAGCTCCTTTAATATACCTCCACATTGTGATATGGAATGTGTTTTGTCAATTGTACAATAGCATAGCATATTTAAAAAAAATCTAATGGTGAAAATCAAAACATTTAAGCCTAAAGCCTAAAAATCCTTGGTACCAACCCAAATGCCAAAGTATGCCCACCTTTTGCTAAAACCTGGACAATATGTGTTACGGTTCCCATGACTACCTATTTTGTGTTACGGTTCCCCGTACTGCCCATTTTGAGTTACAGTTCCCAGGTGTCACGACCTCACCGCTAGTAGATCCAGGATGGCGGAAGCGACCGGGGTTAGAATGGACCCATTGGACCACAGGGGGAACCCGGACTTACCCTTTAGCAGATGGAGGGGCTTGACTAAGCGCCCGTCGCAAGGCGGGACACCAGGTGCCACTCCCAGGTAAAGAGACCGGGATTGTGGCAGCTGAGCGGGCAAGGGTGACAGCCGGACTTAGGTATAGAACACAGAGCAGGGACCTGAACAGGAACGAGCAAGGTAAGCACCAGCAGACATCAGGCACGAGACACCAAGAGTAGGACGTCAGGCATGGGTCAACAGGCATAGGTCATGGACATCGGGTCAGGCTCTAGACATCAGGCAGAAGTCATCAAACACCAGACATCGGTTTAAGCTCCAGACATCGAGCAGAGGTCATCAGACACCGGATATCAGGTACAGCAAGCACAGACCGCAACAGGGCAGTGAAGGCACGGGCATGGACCATAGCAGGGTGATGTCGGTACAGCAGGTACATCCAATATATATATAATACGACTGTATTCACAGGACACAAAAGGACTTCAGATACATCACACGGCAGGATATCAGGGTACATCACACGGCAGGATATCAGGGTACATCACACGGCAGGATATCAGGGTACATCACACGGCAGGAACACAAATCAAATACAGGACCAGGCTGGAGTCCAAGGGGATAGCCAGTACACTGGACTCAGGATCAGAAGACACCAGCCCTTCAGGAACACAGAACCAGGCTGGAGTCCAGGGGGATTGCCAGTATACTGGACTCAGGAACAGAAGACCCCATCCCTTCAGGAACACAAACAAAATGATATGAAATGCTCTGTACCTCCTATCAGGGGGAGGAGCCTTAAATAGCTGGTGCCTCCCAGCAATAGGCTGGGGACACCTTAGCAAGGTGCGCACATCTCCCTATAAAAAATGAGGCAGTGTGCGCGTGCAGCCCCTAGGCTGGAGAGCAGGAAACCCCACACATGTGCAGAGCCTGAGCCTAGGTGGAAGCAAAGTCGACCATCACGTGGGCATCCACCGGCAAATACAGCCTTATACGCGGCAGCAGAGAAGAGGGAAGCAGGTACACTGCACAAGGTACAGAGCGACGCCGGCATCCCTAGTATGCCGGCATGACACCAGGACTGTCCATGTTGTGTTACGGTTCCCAGGACTGTCTGTTTTATGTTATTGTTCCCAGGACTGCCCACATTGTGTTATGGTTCCGTGGTCTGCTCATTTTGTGTTACGGTTCCGAGGATTGTCCATGTTGTGTTACGGTTCCCATGACTGCCCCTTTTTTGTTACGGATCCCTGGACTGCCCATTTTGTGTTATGGATCCCAGGACTATCTATTTTGTGTTATGGTTCCCCGTACTGCCCATTTTGTGTTATGATTAACAGTACTGCCCATTTTGTGTTACAGTTCCTAGGACTGTCCATGTTATGTTATGGTTCCCAGGACTGTCCATGTTGTGTTACGGTTCCCAGGACTGTCCATTTTGTGTTACAATTCCAAGGACTGCCCATTTTGTATTACGGTTCCCAAGAGTGCCTGTTTTGTGTTACTGTTCCCAGGACTGTCCATGTTGTATTACGGTTCCCTGGACTTCTCATTTTGTATTACGGTTCCGAGGATTGTCCATGTTGTGTTACGGTTCCCATGACTGCCCATTTTGTGTTACGAATCCGCGGGCTGCCAATTTTGTGTTATGGCTCCTAGGACTGCCCATTATGTGTTACGGTTCCCAGGACTGCCCATTTTGTGTTATGGATCCCAGGACTGCCCATTTTCTGTTACGTTTCCAAGGACTGCCCATTTTGTGTTATGGTTCCCAGGACTGTCCATGTTGTGTTATGGTTCCCTGGACTGCCCATTTTGTGTTACGGTTCCTAGGACAGCCCTTTTTGTATTACGGTTCCCAGGACTGTTGCCAACTACACCACAAATAAAAAGCTTGACATAGAAAGACAAACTTATTTGTGTGCCATATTTTGGAAAGCATGAAGCTAGTCCACTTAAAGAGAATCTGTCAGCAGGGTTTTGCTGATATAATGTGAGAGCAGCATAATGTAGGGCAAGAAAGTCTAATTTCAGTGATTTATCACTTACTGGCCTAGTGACGCCCTGGACCCCAGGGGTCAAAGAATAACATCACATACACACACCCCCCTCCCCTGGTCAGGAACACCAGTCAAACAAAAACCCTTGTTGCCTCCCTCCAGGGTCTGATGTCCACACCAGGTGGGGCGGAGCCAGGCGGTTGGCCCCACCCACCGAGGAGTTCACAGGCCTGGAGGCGGGAAAAGACAGCAGATTGTGGTAGACAGTGAAAGTGAGAGGAGTAAAACTGTGTGTGTGTCTGGGTCGGAGCCCAGGCACAATCAGCAAGGTCAGCAGACGGTGGTGGCCGTCTGCAGGAGTTGGTGGAAGTCAGCGGGACCGTAGGACCGGGGTCGGGCGGTGGACCGCCGGTACCGAACCGGGGAGCAGGCTGAAACCAAGCACCAAGGCAGGGTACTCAGACCCCGACTAGGCTCGGAAGCTGCCGTAAAGGTAAAATTCTCTGATTGCGGTCTGGACCTCAGGGGTTCATTCCCAACCAAGTCCCGTCAGAAGGCAACAGCCCAACCCGTCCGGATAAGAGCCACCGCCAACGGCCAGAGATCCAAGGGCCAGCGCCTGCAGGCAAAACGGGCTCTCCCGACACGTACAAGCCGGGGAGCGGACTACCGGTGGGAAGCCATAGGAGTCAAACACTTACATATAGGTGCAGGGAACGACAGCCACCATCAACCCATCCGGGGAGAGTGAAGACATCGCAGCCGACTGCGGGCCCCGTCCATCCAGCCGTTTGGTTTACCAGAGACTCTGTTCTTGTCTACCTGAGTGAGTACACCAGTGCCATCCGGCACCGCGCTGCACCGCAACATCGCACCCGCGTCCACGCTGCCTCCCCGCATCGTCGTTCCTGCGGCAGCACACATCGCTATGTGTGACACCGCAGGAACGAGGAACATCCCTGTACCTGTGGCCACCCGCAATGAGGAAGGAAGGAGGTGGGCGGGATGTTCAGCCCGCCCATCTCCTTCTATTGGGCGGCCGCTTAGTGACACCGCTGTGCCGCCGAATGAACCGCCCCCTTAGAAGTGGGGCGGTTCGCCAGCAACAGCGACGTCGCTAGGCAGGTAAGTCCGTGTGACGGGTGGAAGCGATGTTGTACGCCACGGGCAGCGATTTGCCCGTGATGCACAACCGACGGGGGCGGGTACGTTCACCAGCGACATCGCTAGCGATGTTACTGTGTGTAAAGTGGCCTATAGCGTTCAGCTTTAATAGATGGTTGCCTTCATGAAATTACCTTTTTTTTAGATTACCGATATATTTCAGTCTTTCTAGGGCTGGAAGGGGTTAAAACTATAGCAGTTCATAACCATTACTACCTTAATGCCCAACATGAAGAAATAACAGAACGTTAATGTGGGACAGTAAACTGGATCTCAATTGGGCGCCAAATGGAAGAGGTGATTTTGAATGGCTACTGAAGCCTATTATCACATTTGCAGTATAACAATTCCATAGTAGGCCATTATTCTGACTGGGCAATGCATTACCTGACACATAAAGGCTTGGCTTGATGTGCTAAAAGCTTCAGGTGCAGCCAAGAGCTTTTATCTTATGCAATAGCGGACACAAAGTGATATATTTCCTCTTGCAGCTTTGCTTGCAGGTTTTCTGTTTACAACTCAGCCCTACTAGATATGCAAAATCCCGAAGAATATCTGGACCGGAGACAAGCTGCAATGATAGATGAATCCGCTTTCTAAATTTGTTTCATTTTTTTTTTCTTTTTTAGCTTGCTGACGTTCAGTGGAAGATTCTTTGCCAAATGGGCTTGGGAGAGCGCAAGACCTAAAGGGATAATTTATATAATGATGGCAACAATTCAGCAAATGCATCCTGGAAATTGGGTCTTTATTTGTAGGTGAGTCAAAGACACCAGGCGGAAAGGTAGTAAATATTGGCAATCACTTTGAAAAAGGGAATTTGGGGTCTAGAGTGAGTCTAAATTGTTTCCGGTAATCCATCACAATTAGAAAATAATAAGTGGCAGCACCGGTCTCTACGGGACTGTGGATTTTTTTGGCACCTGGGGCAACGATAATGAACACTAAATAACTAATTACTTATTGTAGTCAGGGGATCCATATTAATATAATTCATATACAGAACCTTGCAGGGACCACTCTTTCAATTCCTCCATTTATATTTACAACGACAATGGAGAACAAGTGCATTCCTCAGCATCACGACAAAAAGCAAAAAACTACATAAGGCCCTGTGCGCACTTGCCGGTTTTTGCCGCGGATTTCCTGCGGCTTTGCTGCATGTTTCGCTGCAGAAAATGTTCATAACATCTCTGCAGTGAATCACCAGCAAAACCTATGGGGAAAAAAAATGCTGTGCGCACTATGCGGAATTTGACAGCTGCATGTTTTGCTGCGGGATTCCCGCAGCAAAAACAATTGCATGTCACTTCTTGTGATTTCACTCCATTGACTGCCATGTAATCGTGAAATCCCGCAGGGAATAACGCAGGCAGCAAATTCTGTGCGGTTCATTGCGTTTTCCTGCGTTATTCCCTCCGGTATTTCGTGGTTTACCTCCGGTAATGTACATCGCTTGCCTGCGGTTTTGCAGGGAAGTGATGTCATTATGACAGGAAGAGGAAGCGGAGCACAGAGTAAACACACACATCACAGACACACACAGACATCACAGACATAGAACACAGACAAAGACATATAGAATACACATAGAAAGCAAACGGAAATATAGAAAAAAAAACACGTGTGCTCCGCCGTATTTTTACCTTCCAGACGAGGTAAGCACACAGCGGCGGCCCGATATTCTCAGGCTGGGGAGGGCGAGGGCCAGGGTTAATGCCCCCCCCTCCCGCAGTCGAGAATATCAGCCTGCAGCTGCCCCGGGATTGTCGCATCCATTATGCAGCAGTAACGGATTGTTCCCAGCTCCTCCTGTTGCCGTGATGCGGTAGCAGACTGGGTAATAAGGAGTTAATTGCGGCAGATCACCGCCACTAAGTCCAGGCTTGATCATGGCAGCGTCTATGAGACAGCTGACATGATCAACCCATAATTAAAGTGAAAAAAATACACACACCGAAAAATCCTTTATTTTAAATGAAACACAAATAATCCTCCTCGTTCACCCTTTTATTAACCCCCCCAAAACATGGGTTTCATATCATAGCATTTCTGTATGCAAGGTGTCGATTCGTATTGAATTGATGATGACCTATAACTTTGTAATTCACTTTTTTTCCTCTATCTCGTTCCGTGTTCGAGATAAAAATGCTAACTCCGTTGTTTTCCACCAGGTGGCGATATAGGTGGTTTCATTGTGCAGCGCATGGCTACTTTACTATACCTAGACACCACTTCTATGCCTATAGCTGCCGTCATTCTCAAATTAATGGCGGGGGACAGGATATGGGTGGACACACTGTATATGTCCCCCTCCTGGTATCTGTTCCCTTCCTAGTATATATGTCCTCCTCCTGGTATATATGTCACCATCCTGGTTTATTTGTCCCATTCCTAGCAAATATGTCCCCATCCTGGTCCCCTCCTGGTGTACATATATCCCCGTATGGGCACATTCTGGGCTTTGCATGCAAATTAGCTGCGTGCAGTGGCTGAAGTAACACTGGTGGGCTCCGCTGCTGTGACTGTGACTGGTGCCCATTGCGGACACCGATGTTGTGGCTGTGACTGGGGCCCGGTGCGTACACACACTCAGCTAAAGCAGGAGATCCATGGGGTTTCAGGAGGCCCGCAGATCTCCTGTGGTCGTGACCCCTGCGACCGCGAATGTTCCGCCCCTGGGCGTGACCTGTTCTGAAGACAAATGTATCTTCTTTGTTTGATTAGTCAATACTAATATTTACAGCAGTGAAGTTAAGTTCTTAGCACTTTTGGTTAATGGTGGCCATAAATATTCATTAGAAATACATCCAATAGTGACCACGGTCTAGAAACATGCCATGACATTTGTTTCTTTGGGTTCAATCCTTGGCATATAAATCATTAATGAGTGGCGATCCAACTCTCGACACCCCCAACATCAGCTGATTGAGGGTGTAGAGAGCAACAGAAGTGGCACAGCTCCATACAGCAGCCACAAATGGTACTGTAAAAGCTAACCCATACAAGTGAAAACGAGAACATGTGCAGTACCATGGACAGCCGCCATGCAAATATATGCCTGTGCTACTTGCAATTCATAGTGTAACCTTCGATCATCAGTGATGGTGTTGGGAGTTAGACCCCAGTCTGATATTAATGACCTATCCTGTGGATAACATCGATGTATCAATCTTAATATCAATGCTAAAGTTCTGGAACGCTACTTTAACATTAACATTCATAATGCCTTTAATCAAAAGCAAATCACTGACTCCAGATGTTCTTTTTTAGCCTTATCCCAGTTCTTCTTCTCTAGAGATTTACTTTTAAAAACTTTAGTAGACAAAAATAGAAATTAAGAAGTCTGTTAAATTATGTAAGAATTGTATATCCAAACCCTATATGGGTCATAAGCAACAGAATAAATGTATTAAAGGGGTTTTCTACTCCTCAGACAACCCTGTCTCAATCGAGATGTTTCCCCGAGGTAAAATAGTGGTAACTATACTCACCTCTGGTGCTGTTCCAATGGTGTTGGCATCAGCTACCCAGGACTTTCGTGACATTATGTCACATCTTTGTCATGGGTGTGTCACTATTGACAGTCTTATGATATTTGGCTGTAGAAGGTCGCAGTGTTTGGCTATACAAACTGCTCCCTAACATTCTATTCTTCCTGCTATGGTGTAAAATTTACACTGTAAATAGTATCCTATGTATCTTCTCTGCTTGGGGTTAATCCCTTTCCTTTTAGGACCCTGCAGTTATCCTCATCTTTAAGCTGTTAATTATCATCACTTCCCCTTGTATCCTTAAATCCCCACATTTCCCATTTGTGTTTGCTGGTGATAGAGTTATATTCCTATACAGGCCTTGGATGCAAGCAGTCGGCTTGTATTCATCTGAAGAAACATTGTTGTTTGTTTCTGTTGGTTATAAATGACTTAGTGACTAAATGTAGAACTGGTGGAGGAAGGTTGAACTAGATGGACCTAGGTCTTTTTTCAACCTAAGTAACTATGTAACTATGTAACTCTCCCAGACTAATCCTGGTAATAAGTTGCTCATATACTTTCTCCTGTGTGTGTTCATTGTGTGTTATTTACATCTTAGTAGGGTTGACTAAGCGCTCATCCCATCCATTCCCTACCTAGGGCCCAGTTCAAGGTCAGCCAGGGTCAGGTATCCTGCTCAGCACATAGGTGCTGAACCTATCTAGAATGGTCAGAGAAGCCAGGCGCCAGCAGAAGGTATGGTCAGTGGTCACCATCTCCCCCTTCCCTAGACACAGGGTTTCCCTTCCCTGTAGCCATACGTGTGTTTTTTTCCTACCGTGATAGCTTCAGTGGCCTCTTCACTGTTCCCTCCTACACGTGAGCCCCAGGAGAGCCAGTGCCAACACCGCAGGAACGGTATCAGCATTGGAGGTGAGTATAGGTGTTATTATGTTACTTGGAGGAAACATATTGATTGAGAAGGAGTTGTCTGAGTAGTGGACAACCCCTTTCACGGGTCAGATCTACAAGTGGTTGCGATGTACAGAGACTGCCCAGTTGCTTTCAATTATTTTTCCACATGGTGTCCAGCATTGTCGATCTGTGTTGGTGACACCTGGTTTAGGTCTTTACCAGTTTTCCACCCTGGCTAAGATTCAGAGGTCCTGAGCAAGACATACTTCTCTATCACTCCCATATAGGCTAATATGTTGATAAGACTAGAAAAAAGAAGCGCTGATAGGGTATTACCAGATGACAGAAGTATTATATAAGTATATACACTCACCTAATGTGGTTGTGAAAGTCACAACCACTGCCAAGCATAAGATAATGGCGTCTTCCGCAGCCCCACGTGGATGAGCATTCAAACAGGAGAAGAGAAGGGGTTAATGCCGTGCATCAGCCAAATGAAGATGTAGAGTTGATGATGAATGATATCTTGTTTATTTCATAGGTCTACGCGTTTCGAGGTTGAAACCTCTTCCTCAGGACCAGAACATCAACAAAAAACATCAGCAAAGCTTTGTTGATGTTCTGGTCCTGAGGAAGAAGTTTCAACCTCGAAACGCGTAGACCTATGAAATAAACAAGATATCATTCATCATCAACTCTACATCTTCATTTGGCTAATGCACGGCATTAACCCCTTCTCTTCTCCTGTTTGAATGTATATGGGCTAATATGGCATATGGGTAAGGGTGGACCTAAAATGCAGTAAAATATGGTACTGCGCACAACGCAAAGTCTGATTTTCCAGCTGATTTAGACAATTTAGTGTATAACAAAACAGCATTTAATCCTAATTCCTCTCTAAAATGTGATCATAGACTATAAAGCCCGAGCCCATCCTCTGCCTCGAACGAGCATTTTCACTGTGATATGTTCATTTTGGCAGCTGCTGAGTTTACAGATGCAAAGCCCCCCTGCTGGGTCATGCTTTACCCCCTCGTACAACTCTCCTCGTACCAGAATTAGATTGTGATCTCTTCAGGGCAAGGATGAATTGTTTGAATTATTCTGTTGTGAACAAGGCTGCCTGTACAATTTTAATGAAATGCCTTTGATCTAATGTATCTCCGTGCCCCACTTTATTTGGCAGACGTTTTTGGTGAGACATGATTTACATAAAGGGTTCTGAAGCTGCAGCGTCTGAAATAAAAAAAATAAAAACATGCAAAATCAAAAAGCATTTGGCCTTCATACGAGGCCTGGGAGCAGCGTAAATGTTAAGTTTTATGGCAAAATTAAGCACCAGAATACATTTAATGGCCGACATTACAGTATAATTACTTTCAGCATTAGTTACTATTGCAATTGAATTATTGGATCAAGCTACTTTAAATAGAAAATAACAGAACTTGATGCATTTACTGTGCATATGAAATGCCAGCATCAGTTGTGTCGCACGCACCTATTCCAGATGTGCATAAGGCTGAACACTCAGCGGACCTTGTATTAGTGTATTAGCAAGCGCTGCAGATATAGGACCCCGACACTTCTCTTTATCTGGTGGTGGAGATATGGTAATTGCTGATATAGTGAAAGGTTTCTTCTGCAGCTTCACCAATTGAGACAAAACTATGCCTTTTAATTAAGAGAATCTCTTATGGCTGCATTGTGGAGCGACGCGTTTTGGGCTTGGACTGAGCTCTTCAGCACATTAAACCCACAAAGCACCTTGCCTTACAAGACATCAATAAAAATGCTACACTACTATGTCAGAATAATATGTCACTATATTGTGATACTATTTGGCTTGATAAGATATTATTTCAGCATAGCATGGTGTTATTTGCATTCTATATGTGTAGCGCAGGTGTCACTGCAGGGACACCGACTTATTCACTGTCCCGGCCATTCACGTGTGCTGCTGTCTCCTTCCCCTCCCGGGGCCTGTGCAAGCCGCACAAGCTCCCCAGGAATGCGCTTAGAGCACACACACCAGCCCTCCTCTGGCACTTTGTATTTAAGTCATCCTCCGATTAGGGGAGGTGCCTGGACAACGACCTTAGTTAGTTAGTATTTCAGTCTGCTAGCTAGTTGTCAGGTTCCTGTTCTCCTGTCCCATTATCCCTGGGTCCGTCACTTGTACCTGCCTTCCCGAACCTATCTGTCCCTGTCCTCCCAACCATACCTGTGTGTACCCACCTGCTTGTCTGCCATAGCCATCCCGCCTGTACCTGCCTGCAACCGTGTGCATACCTGAGTCCGTCTCCTGTCCTGGGGGTCGGCTGTCACAGTCCCGGTCATTGCCCTGGGAGTGGTATCTGGCGTCCACCTCGCAGTGGATGCTTAGTTAAGCCCCTCCCATTGAAGGATAAGCCCGGGTCCATTCTATGGTCCAATAGGTCCATTAACCTCGTTCACCACCCATACACCGACCGTTACAAATTGACACTATTGTTACTATTGTTTTTACACATTGGGTTATTATGGCTTTTAGTTTATATTTATCCATATTTGGGGTTCTAATGGGATATACAGAATAAACTATAATAAGCCTCTGATATCATACTTTTCTTCTTAAGGACAAGTTTTTACACACTAATCCCTATGCAGTGTGCATTCAACCTTTTTAACTTAAAGAGGTTGTCCACTACTTTTACATTGATGGCCTATTTTTAGGATAGGTCATCAACGTCTGATTGACCAAGGTCTGACACACGCACCCTCACAGATCAGCTGCTGTTGGTCCCGGTGGTGGCAGCCTGTGGCCAGATATGCTCAGTTCCGGAGCTGCCATGCCTTCTGATAGTGGCCGTGACCGGGTACTGCACATCCGCCGCCTATTGATTTGAATCGGAGTTGATTGTGCAGTATCCGGCTGCGGCCATTATCAGTTGACGGGGCAGCTCCGGAACTGAGAACAGCTGATTGGTGGGGGAGCTGACCGATCAGACATGGATGACATATCCTTTTATTATTTACTTGGACCAGCACTGCTCCCATTTGGCACAGTCATTTTTAATTAACAGGAGACTGCAAGAGGAGTTATACCTTTTTTTTGTTCTCAGTTCACAGTATGGGAGCTTGTAGAAGGTGAGTTATCCAGCTCCTTTCACAGGGTGTTTGTGCTTTGTGGCGGCCATTAGTGGTTTTGTGTCGGTAGGGCAGTGTGGCCTGGAGTCTTGTGGACTCAGTATGGGCACTGTGAGGCACCAGGTCACCTGCCCTGCTGGTTGTTGGTGCAAAGCGCCACACCTTTAAGGTTGAAATAATTTCGGGACCCACTCAGAGGTTCGCCGTGGCGTGGCAGTGGGCTCCCTACAGTCTGATCAGAATGTTAAACCATGAACCTCATGATCAGGTGCATAAAGTTTTGCCTAGAGGCACTAAATCAACTTATGATGTTTGGATGTGCGGTCCATGTCTTTTTTCTACAGTGATGGTACATCAATGTAAAAGTCCTGGACAACCTCTTTAATTATCCTGCTGTTACTGTGACAAAATGATACACTTTTTTGACCATCTTATTTGGGCAATATATGGGCTCTGTGTTACAAAATTTGTGAACCAATTTTGTGGTGAATACTATTGCATATTGACAAATGGTTGGTATTATGGCCATAATATGGTTGCCCCCAACCCACGTCATAGGTCCTCATGCTTGTGGGTCCCTACCCTGATATCTAAATTTAAAAAAACAAGAAAAAGAGGATAAAATCTCCTCCAAAAATTCAGCAATTACTTACAGCAAATTGAGGGCAGCAGTTATAACCTACCCAGGTCAAGAAACTAATGCACTGGCAGGATGCAGCAAGACCCCCAATAATGTGGAGGCATCACAGGTGCAAAAGAAGCAAATCACTCACACACTTCCATTCATGGAAGGGGCAATTGCTGGATGATAAAATTGCACACAAGTGGCTTGTATAGGGCGCCGTTCACACATGTAGATGCATAGTAACTAGTTAGCAGCCTATTAGTCACACCCATACCATTCGACCAGGCGGGCTGCGCCAGTACTATCCAAGTGCACTATACAGGGACGGGACAAATAGGCTGCTAACCAGATACTGTGCACCTACATGTGTGAATGGCGCCCTATAAAAGCCACTTGTGTGCAATTTTATCATACAGCAATCGCCTCCTCCATGACTGGAAGTGTGTGAGTGATTTGCTTCTTTTGCACCTGTGATGCCTCCACCTTATTTTGGGTCTTGCTGCATCCTGCTAGTGCATTAGTTCCTTGGCCTGGGCAGGTTATAACTACTGCCCTCAATTTGTTGTAAGTAATTGGTGAATTTTTGGAGGAGATTTTATCCCTTTTTTTGTTGTTTTTTTCATATTGACAAATGGCATTAATACAGAAAAACTAGTGCTCAGCACTTCTACCACGTATTCTGTGCCTGTAGTACAAATTTAGAAACATATATACTAACACAATATAATGACACACTTCAAATTTTGAATACATAAATTACAAAAATGATACATTTATTTAAATACAGGGTCATTAGTTTAGTTTTAGGGATACTTTGCACGTTGCGACATCGCTAGCATCGGCTAGCGATGCTGAGCGTGATAGCACCCGCCCCCGTCGCACATGCGATATCTTGTGACAGCTGCCGTAGCGAACATTATCGCTACGGCAGCTTCACACGCACTTACCTGCCCTGCGACGTCGCTCTGGCCGGCGACCCGCCTCCTTCCTAAGGGGGCGGGTCGTGGGGCGTCACAGCGATGTCACACGGCAGGCGGCCAATAGAAGCGGAGGGGCGGAGATGAGCGGGACGTAACATCCCGCCCACCTCCTTCCTTCCACATAGCCGGTGGAGGCAGGTAAGGAGATGTTCCTCGCTCCTGCGGCTTCATACACAGTGATGTGTGCTGCCGCAGGAACGAGGAACAACATTGTATCTCTTATTGGTGCGACATTATGAAAATGACCAACACTACACAGATCACCAATTTTCGATGCCTTTGAGATCGTTTATCGGCGCATCTAGGCTTTACACGTTGCGACGTCGTTACCGGCGCCGGATGTGCGTCACTTTCGATTTGACCCTGACGATATCGCAGTAGCGATGTCGCAACGTGCAAAGTACCCCTTACTCAAAGTGTGTGAGCCCATCTGCCAGTAACACCTATTGAAAACAGGTTCACCCCTCTTCACAAGGTCAAAATGTAGTAGGACCTTAGAAAGTGCTGACTATTCTAGATATTTTCTGCATTGTGCACGTAGAGAGCATGGTTGCCCTCAATTTGGTCTTCCACCTCCACAACAGATTTTTCATCCTGATCCTCCTGGTTCATGAACAGACTGAAAAACGCAGCGGAAAATAGGTCTGCTATTCAGCATTGGTGGAAAGCTGGGTGACAATCCTAATAACTGACAAACGAATGAATGGAATAATAAATCTCAGAGTGTTACATTTTAATCATCAGAGTGTATTTTCATGTAGAACACAATGGTGTTGCCCATAGTAAATCATACATGTATTAAGCAATCTGGTGACCAGTAGAGACATGGCTGTATTATATTTGCAGTGAGTGCGGCTTATCTTACATATCTCGCTCCTTCGTTTGCTCTTCATTGTGAGGAGAATGGGAGTGTGATGGTTATTGTAGCATGAATGGTATTATGCCCCTGTCTGCAGACTGCCTGTCTCAATGAAATACGGAAACGTCAATCAACTGAGCAGGCAGTACATACGGGAAAAGCAAAAAATCAAGCTGCCTTCACCACCATAAATGTTTTATCCTGCTAGCTAAGGATAATGGTGCAGTCAACAAAATCAGAAGGATGGAACAACTGTAATTAATTAATGGGTTTGTTTGCTTTACATATCCCAATCTGTAGTGTCTCATCCTGAGCGGACGCTCTGCCCGGCCAAGTCCGAAAAATGAGATAATACACTGTTTACCAATTGCAACACCCGCCAATTGCCAAAACAAAGAAGCAATGATGGTGCCGGAGTTTGGGGCGTTACGGAGCGACTTGATTCTCATGTGAATTAGTCTGAGGGTACGCTCACACGACACGAGTGTATGAATCGGACGAGTGCAATAAGAGAAAATCTCTCACTGCACTCGGACCAATGTTATTCAATGAGGGAGAGCTTTTTTATCATCCAGATTCTGGATGAGAGAAAAGTTGCAGCATACTGCAATTATCAGCGAGAGCCGTGTCACTTGCACCCATACAAATCTATGGGTGCAAGAGAAACATCGGACTGCACTCGGATGACACTGGAGTGCATTGCGATAATCACATTAGCTGACAATGTAGGAGATGGGGGGATTAATCCTGCCCCCTCCCCCGCAGCTGTGATCCGAGCGCAGAGGTTGCAAACACAGCGTAAGGATAGTCAAACTGAAAGGGTCAATGCCAGGATGTCACGATTGTACCAGGAAGGAAACAAGCCGAAGTCAAGAAACAAAGCCAAAGTCGGATGCAAGGAGAACAAGTGAACACGGGGTTGCGGAGAAAGGGAAGTCCAGCGCAGTCCATAAATTAAAACATACAAATTTATTGAAGGTAATGATAAAAAATTCCAGCAAATAGCAGCTCATATCATGGTAATCCAGTTAGAACAACGCGTTTCGATGCTTAGGTCTTAATCATGTTCCACTTTAACACGGGGGAGCAGGTGGAGGACACAGAGCAGGACCAGAATCCAGAGGACAAGGAGGTACAGATGGAAGGACAGGCAGGACAGACAGAAGACAGAACAGGCAGGAGGGACAGAGGTCAGGCAGGAAAAGAGGGACAGAGGTCAGGCAGAGCAGGAGGGACAGAGGTCAGGCAGAGCAGGAGGGACAGAGGTCAGGCAGAGCAGGAGGGACACAGGTCAGGCAGAGCAGGAGGGACAGAGGTCAGGCAGAGCAGGAGGGACAGAGGTCAGGCAGAGCAGGAGGGACAGAGGTCAGGCAGAGCAGGAGGGACAGAGGTCAGGCAGAGCAGGAGGGATGGAGGTCAGGTCATGCAGAAGGGTCTGAGGTCATAACGAACAGTACCGGGTAGCAGGGCACAAAACAGAGTACTTCTCACAAGAGAAGAGCATGTAGCCAAGTCGGAAATATCACTGGTGGCGTCACAGAGGCAACAGCACCAAGATATGGCGGCGTGACCCTCAGAACGAGGCCAGAGCAAAAAGGCTCCTTCCGGAGGCAGGATACATGTACTTGGTCATTAATGGCAGAGCCGTATATGAATCATGACACATAGCTGGCGTCCACAAAATGCAAGCAGGAAAGGAGGTTCGTATCCAGCACCAATGTATGTAAAACTTCTTGTTTATTACAACCTTTAAAACATGTGGATAAAATGCAGAGCCCTGACGCGTTTCGAACTTGCGTCCTTAATCGTAGGTACCGCATCAGTGAAACATACAAACATTTATGTGTTTAAACACGGATATGATGTACAGTAACAGGTGCATTGATTAAGCATAGTCCAGCAATTTGAATGATGCAATGTTTAACCCTATCAGTATGTATGTTTCACTGATGCAGTACCTAAGATTAAGGACGCAAGTCCAAAATGCGTCAGTGCTCTGCGTTTTAGCAACATGTTTTAAAGGTTGGAATGAAAAAGAGGTTTTACATACATTTGGTGCTGGATACATACCTCTTTTCCTAATAATGTACATAGCCAGTGGCTACAATGTAAACCATTCTACGCGTTTCGGATGTCACAGAATTCTTACTCATGATATTTGAATGCTGAAGTCCGCTGCACTGATATAGTTGCACAGCAATTACTAATTATACATAATGAGACTATGAATGAGACTATGAGTCTCAAGCGCTGAAAGTTAAAACAGTTTGAAAAGCATTTTTAAAAACATACAACACTGAAAGAAGACATAAAATGACATTGATATGCTAAAGTGCTGAGAAAATATTTCTCAATCTTAGAATATTGTCACGCTCCCGATGCCTCAGCACCGCTCCTTACCCGCTGATCCGGTCGCACCATCCCGGCACCGCTCCGTACCCACTGATCCGGCCTCACCGTCATTGCACTGCTCCTTAATCACTGATCCAGTCCACGTGTCCACCGGTCATGGCTGCCGCTCCTGCTCGTGCTCTCCTGTGTCCTGCTCCTGGTCTTATGAGTCTGACTCTGAGTCTTAGCCACATGGTTCTGTATAGGACCAGGCCGCGCCCACTCTCCTGGTCTTATAGGCCCAGCACACCTGCAGCAGGAAATGACATGAGGCTGTGCTGGGTATATAAGACTGACCTATCCATGTGGGCGGCGCCTGATCAACGTGTCTTGTAGCATAGTCTTATGAGCTAGGTGCTCAGGTCCCCTGGTGCCGTGTCCTGCTGACTTATTGTCCTTGCTCCCTGGTACCTGTGCCTGTTTACTTTCCTGTCCTAAAGAACTGTGTGACTCTGGTGACCTGCTTATACTTGTCCCTGCCACGCCAGTGCTTCGGCTGCTGTGTACCCTGCCCTCCGGTGGGGTGCATGGTCCAGTGGATCCACCTCCTGGGCCTACCAGTCTTCCCGGCCCTGACAGTTTGATCAGGCCATGGATTCCGCCGGAGCACAAGCGTCTGAGTTGGCTGAACTACGCCAGGAACTGGTGCAACAGCGTGACACTTTACACCGCATATTGAAGTTCCTGACGTCTGTGGACCACCGGTTGTACACGTTACAGACCGCCGCCTCGTCTCCGTCGACGCAGCAGACAGCGTCTAAGTCCGAACCTGTTGTCCCCTCGGCTTCGCAATTCCGCCTCGCTGCTCCGCCTCGCTATGCGGGGGATCCCAAGACCTGCAGAGGCTTCTTGAACCAGTGCTCCCTGCATTTCAAGTTGCTTCCCCATTTGTTTGTTTCAGACCAAGCTAAGGTGGCCTTTCTAATGTCCCATCTGGAAGGCGAAGCATTGGCCTGGATGAATCCTTTGTGGGAGAATGAGGACCCAGTGACCACCGACCTCCTGGAATTCCTGCAGGCCTTCCGTGATACCTTTGATGAACCGGGACGCACCACCGTGGTTACCTCCTCGCTCCTCCGGCTACGCCAAGGAACCCTGACGGTGGGCCAGTACGCCATCCAGTTCCGCACGCTTGCCTCTGAGCTAGGCTGGAACAACGAGGCATTGACGGCAGCCTTTTGGGAGGGCCTGTCGGGCCGCATTAAGGACGAATTAGCCGGTCGTGACGTTCCCCGTACTTTGGACGCTCTGATATCCCTAGCCACCCGGATTGACCTCCGTTTCCAAGAGCGAACCAAGGAAGTATCCCGGGAGAAGCGACCAATCCGTCACATCTCCGTTCCGCAGAGGTCTACCGTTCCCCCGCCACTGCCGTTCTGCGATTCTACTCCTGAACCAATGCAAATTGACCGACTGAGCCAAGCTGAGCAACGCCGTGCAGAGCGACTCGCCCAGGGCCTGTGTTTCTATTGTGGAAGCGGTTCACATCTGCTCCGCTCATGCCCTGAGAGACCAGGAAGACCCCGAGTCCAAGGGATGGTGGGAACCGCCACCCTTGGTACCGGAATCCCCTCAGTCCCGGTTACTCAGACTGTCCAGCTAATGACTGAGAAGACCCGGTTCACGGCAGAGGCTCACATTGATTCGGGGGCAGCGGGTAATTTCATTCACCAATCTACAGTGTCCCGCAGGGCCGGATTAAGGTTGGTGGGGGCCCCTGGGCAGAAAATCTGGTGGGGGCCCCATAAACGTTAACATTTTTAGCCATAACAGTAGAGCGCGAACTGTAGCATTTAGATATAAATTTAATGAACATTTATCTTCTCCTGTTCTGCCACATTCAGATTTACAGGACTACAATACAGATACAGTCCAGAATCACTCACAGCCGTCACTTATACACACACAGTACAATACAGATACAGTCCAGGATCACTCACAGCAGTCACTTATACACACACAGTACAATACAGATACAGTCCAGGATCACTCACAGCAGTCACTTATACACACAGTACAATACAGATACAGTCCAGGATCACTCACAGCCGTCACTTATACACACACAGTACAATACAGATACAGTCCAGGATCACTCACAGCAGTCACTTATACACACACAGTACAATACAGATACAGTCCAGGATCACTCACAGCAGTCACTTATACACACAGTACAATACAGATACAGTCCAGGATCACTCACAGCAGTCACTTATATACACACAGTACAATACAGATACAGTCCAGGATCACTCACAGCAGTCACTTATATACACACAGTACAATACAGATACAGTCCAGAATCACTCACAGCAGTCACTTATACACACACAGTACAATACAGATACAGTCCAGGATCACTCACAGCAGTCACTTATATACACACAGTACAATACAGACAAAGTCCAGGATCACTCACAGCAGTCACTTATATACACACAGTACAATACAGATACAGTCCAGGATCACTCACAGCAGTCACTTATATACACACAGTACAATACAGACACAGTCCAGGATCACTCACAGCAGTCACTTATACACACACAGTACAATACAGATACAGTCCAGGATCACTCACAGCAGTCACTTATACACAGAAAGTAGAGTTACTCACATTTTTTTATTCATCCCAATGTTAAGGCAGCCAGGGACGGCTCCAGGTTTTTGTGGTCCCCGGTTGAGTCTCAGTGGACCCCATCCACACACAGACACGCACATACACATACAGGCATACGTACATATAAATATTTGAAGACAAATTCACAAAAATACATTTAAACAGACAAATATATGCACAGTCATATACACTGACATACATGCAGACACAGACGCATTACAGGTGTTAATATGGAGAAGTCACAAGCAGCATCACTCACCTCCCCCGCTTGTTTCCAGCTCCTCCAGGACATGTGGCTGTGTTGCATGATGGCCATCAATAACAGACATGACTGCACACCATGCACACTGACACAGCACTGCTGTATATACATCACAGGAGGGGCTAGGGCCTACAATATATACATTACAGGAGGGGGCATAGAGGTTGCTGGAGTGGCAAACAGCTCTGGTGGCGTACACATTACTGGGATGGGTGGCTTAGCGCTCTGGGGTGCCGCACAGACTGCTCTGATTCATATACACACACACACACACACACACACAGCTCTGCTTCACACACACACACACAGCTCTGCTTCACACACACAGCTCTGCTTCACACACACACACACACACAGCTCTGCTTCACACACACACACACAGCTCTGCTTCACACACACAGCTCTGCTTCACACACACAGCTCTGCTTCACACACACACAGCTCTGCTTCACACACACACAGCTCTGCTTCACACACACACAGCTCTGTTTCACACACACACAGCTCTGTTTCACACACACACAGCTCTGTTTCACACACACACAGCTCTGTTTCACACACACACAGCTCTGTTTCACACACACACAGCTCTGTTTCACACACACACAGCTCTGTTTCACACACACAGCTCTGTTTCACACACACACACACAGCTCTGTTTCACACACACACAGCTCTGTTTCACACACACACAGCTCTGCTTCACACACACACAGCTCTGCTTCACACACACACACAGCTCTGCTTCACACACACACAGCTCTGCTTCACACACACACACAGCTCTGCTTCACACACACACACACACACACAGCTCTGCTTCACACACACACACAGCTCTGTTTCACACACACACAGCTCTGCTTCACACACACACACAGCTCTGCTTCACACACACACACACACAGCTCTGCTTCACACACACACAGCTCTGCTTCACACACACACAGCTCTGCTTCACACACACACAGCTCTGCTTCACACACACACAGCTCTGCTTCACACACACACACAGCTCTGCTTCACACACACACACACAGCTCTGCTTCACACACACACACACACACAGCTCTGCTTCACACACACACACACACAGCTCTGTTTCACACACACACAGCTCTGCTTCACACACACACACAGCTCTGCTTCACACACACACACACACAGCTCTGCTTCACACACACACACACACAGCTCTGCTTCACACACACACAGCTCTGCTTCACACACACACACACACACACACACACACACACAGCTCTGCTTCACACACACACACACACACACAGCTCTGCTTCACACACACACACACACAGCTCTGTTTCTCACACACACACAGCTTCTGTTTCTCACACACACACACACACACACAGCTCTGCTTCACACACACACACACACACAGCTCTGTTTCTCACACACACACACACACACACAGCTCTGTTTCTCACACACACACACACAGCTTCTGTTTCTCACACACACACACACACACACAGCTCTGTTTCTCACACACACACACAGCTCTGCTTCACACACACACACACACAGCTCTGTTTCTCACACACACACACACACACACACACACAGCTCTGTTTCTCACACACACACACACAGCTTCTGTTTCTCACACACACACACACAGCTCTGTTTCTCACATACACACACAGCTCTGCTTCACACACACACACAGCTCTGCTTCACACACACACACACACAGCTCTGCTTCACACACACACACACACACAGCTCTGCTTCACACACACACACACACAGCTCTGCTTCACACACACACAGCTCTGCTTCACACACACAGCTCTGCTTCACACACACACAGCTCTGCTTCACACACACACACAGCTCTGCTTCACACACACACAGCTCTGCTTCACACACACACAGCTCTGCTTCACACACACACACACAGCTCTGTTCACATACACACAGCTCTGCTTCACACACACACAGCCCTGCTTCACACACACACACACAGCTCTGCTTCACACACACACAGCTCTGCTTCACACACACACACACACACACAGCTCTGCTTCACACACACACACACACACAGCTCTGCTTCACACACACACACACAGCTCTGTTTCTCACACACACACACACACAGCTCTGTTTCTCACACACACACACACAGCTTCTGTTTCTCACACACACACACACACACACACACAGCTCTGCTTCACACACACACACACAGCTCTGTTTCTCACACACACACACACACACACACACACACACAGCTCTGTTTCTCACACACACACACACAGCTTCTGTTTCTCACACACACACACACACAGCTTCTGTTTCTCACACACACACACACACACACACACACACAGCTCTGTTTCTCACACACACAGCTTCTGTTTCTCACACACACACACACACACACACACTCACACACTCACACACACACAGCTTCTGTTTCTCACACACACACACACACACACACACACACACACAGCTTCTGTTTCTCACACACACACACACAGCTTCTGTTTCTCACACACACACACACACACACACACACACACACAGCTTCTGTTTCTCACACACACACACACACACACACACACACAGCTCTGTTTCTCACACACACACACAGCTCTGCTTCACACACCACACATCTTTCTTCAGCTCTGCCCTTACCTGCTCTGATGCCGTCCTCCTGCTGCTGTTCCGGTGCCGCGGCCATCCTCCTGCTCCGGTGAGTCTCCTCTCCTGGCCACGGTGCCGGTCTTCTCATCCGCGGCCGCGACGCCGGTCTTCTCATCCGCGGCCGCGGCGGCGTCCTGCTGTGACATCCGCGGCCGCGGCGGCGTCCTGCTGTGACATCCGCGGCCGCGGCGGCGTCCTGCTGTGACATCCGCGGCCGCGGCGGCGTCCTGCTGTGACATCCGCGGCCGCGGCGGCGTCCTGCTGTGACATCCGCGGCCGCGGCGGCGTCCTGCTGTGACATCCGCGGCCGCGGCGGCGTCCTGCTGTGACATCCGCGGCGGCGTCCTCCTGTGACGGCCGCGGCATTGGACCCCGCAGCAGAGCAGGGAGCAGGCATACCTATGACCCCGGAAGTACAAACTACTTCCGGGGTCAATCAGCGTCCTGCGCCCGCAGATACAAATAAATGTAGGTGCGCGCACCCCCCCCCCCCGAAAACACAGCTGATTTATTAGACTGTCTTTACGGAGGGGGAGAGGGTGTGAAGAAGAAAAAAAAAAAATTGCTGACGGGTGGCAAGTATGGCCCTGGTGGTGGGGGTCCCCTTGGAAGCTCTGATGGTGGGGGCCCCGGGGCTGAAGCCCCGCCTGCCCCGCCTATAATCCGGCCCTGGTGTCCCGATACCATATACATGTGACCCCGCTTGCCAAACCCCTCTGGTTCGCCTCCGTGGGCGGAAAACCGTTATACGAACCCGTCATATATACAACCGAACCCGTGAGACTCTGTGTTGGTGCTCTGCACACGGAGACTATTACTTTCTATGTCATCCCGAGAATGGCTCCCGCGCTTCTGCTGGGTCTGCCCTGGCTACAACTCCATGACCCTGACATCAGTTGGCGCTCTGGCGCAATCACTCATTGGAGTCCGTTGTGCCAGGATACCTGTCTACAGCCTGATCCTCGGTCCCTGTCACCTGGGCCTGTCATGTCACAACAGGAGGAAGAAGTGACGACGCAGTCCAGCATCGTACCACAACTCCTGTCTCTTGTACATGTGGTGGCACCGGAACCAGAAGAGGAGACGACGCAGTCCAGCGTCGTACCACAACTCCTGTCGCCTGAGTCCTTGGTGCCACCGTGCCCTGATGAAGAAACGACGCAGTCTAGCGTCGCTCCACCGTCCCTGGCTATTGAAACTTCGATGTCCCCGGCTACTGAGGATGAGACAATGTCCTGTACCCGGTCCGAAACGCCCGATCCGGTCGTTCACGACCCCGGTCCTACTTCTGTCCGTCCTCCGCTTCCCGTTGCCCCCGTTGCCACTACTGGTAGATCGTCGGCTAAGCGTCGTGCGGCCAAGAAGGCGGCACGGGGTCAGCGGTCCTTCCCCGCCTTTGCCTTGGTTCCTGGTCCGGTGACTCGATCCGGGGTGCCCCTGGGGTACTGTGCACGGAGGGGGGGGCATAGAGGGGGGGTACTGTCACGCTCCCGATGCCTCAGCACCGCTCCTTACACGCTGATCCGGTCGCACCATCCCGGCACCGTTCCGTACCCACTGATCCGGCCTCACCGTCATTGCACTGCTCCTTAACCACTGATCCAGTCCACGTGTCCACCGGTCATGGCTGCCGCTCCTGCTCGTGCTCTCCTGTGTCCTGCTCCTGGTCTTATGAGTCTGACTCTGAGTCTTAGCCACATGGTTCTGCATAGGACCAGGCCGCGCCCACTCTCCTGGTCTTATAGGCCCAGCACACCTGCAGCAGGAAATGACATGAGGCTGTGCTGGGTATATAAGACTGGCCTTTCCATGTGGGCGGCACCTGATCAACGTGTCTTGTAGCATAGTCTTATGAGCTAGGTGCTCAGGTCCCCTGGTGCCGTGTCCTGCTGACTTATTGTCCTTGCTCCCTGGTACCTGTGCCTGTTTACTTTCCTGTCCTAAAGAACTGTGTGACTCTGGTGACCTGCTTATACTTGTCCCTGCCACGCCAGTGCTCCGGCTGCCGTGTACCCTGCCCTCCGGTGGGGTGCATGGTCCAGTGGATCCACCTCCTGGGCCTACCAGTCTTCCCGGCCCTGACAAATATACATAAATAGTATATATCACATTAATGGTTTTATATGTTATTGTCACGGGTGTGTCACGGGTGACAGACAGTCATGTAGTTTCTGGCAATAGAAGGTCATAGTGTTTGGTTGTGCTGAATGCTCCCTGACTTTCTGTTCCTGCTGTCAGTATTTCCTGCTGGGTTTTGATCTCCTCCCCTTTAGGGCCCAGTAGGAGCTCGCCTTCCAACCAGCTGCTGATTTTCAGCATTCCCCTTGTGCTTAAATACTCCCATCTTCCCTGGACTGTTGCTGGTAATATTATTCAGTTCATTCAAGCTCTGGATGCAAGCAGGTGGCTTGTACTCATCTGTGGTTTCGTTGCTGAAACTTAGCTGAATGTCTACCTTAGTCATCTATGGATGAGCAGTTCATGCTTTTCCCCTGTGTTTCTTCCTTGTGTCTTCTCTAGTGTTTAGTGGGGTTGATGAAACGCTCATCCCACCCGTTCTCTATTTAGCGTCCAGCACTAGGGATTCCTAGGGTCAGTTAACCGTCTCGGCACATGGGTGCAAAACCTATCTAGGGTGGTGAGGGACCCCAGGGACCAGCAGTAGGTTTGATCAGGGGTCACTTTCTCCCCCTTTCCTAGATGCGGGGTTTCCCTTCCCTTTCGCGGTTCGCTCTGTACTTTCCCGTACCTAGCGTGATTTATTTTTAATTTTTAATTCATTAATAAAGACTGCACACTAGTGAAGCTGAATTACCCTCCTGTTGTGTACAGACATGTACTGTCACTCTCACTAAACCACAGCCGGAGCTTCACATTTTTTATCCACGCAAGTTATCACTTATTAGAGCAATGCAAACAATGCCATGCCAATCAGCCAACGTGTCATTAGTCCTGAATGGTTTCTAGATAGTTATGAGCCGGATTAGTGGCAGACATATTAGGATGATACATTGGTAATATTTATGTGTGTAATGTAAAGCAGCAGCTGCTTCCATAAAACAGACAAATGCTCGATGCCAAGCACAGTCACACTTGTGCACTGCACCGACTTTGTAGCACTAATCATCCTGAGCCTTTATTTTTCTATTATGTCTATTACAGCTTTCTTTTTTATCAACTAAACCTTCATCATAGTATTCAAACTACATAAACACAATACTTTGCACAGCTGAGGGTTTGCTACAATTGTATCCGGTCTAGACAATCCCCTATGACCAAAACATATCAGCAGTACATATATCTTTCCTGCCATGAGCCAATATATTGGATTTCATATCTGTGCTGTCAATACTTCATTATTAAAGCGTTCTTGTTGTTTCAGGTAACGTTTCAGAATATGCTGTCTTGTCTGTGCGTGAAGAGTAACACTGTTGCTGCATTTTTTACCAGTTTTCTCAAGACTCTGCAATGTCTATCGCTAATTTTCAGTTGTCTCTAACCTAGTGGGTGAAGAATAGCTGCTATGATGCCTCCCATACAGAGAGAAAACTGATTCCTTCTCTTCTTTTTTCTGTAGCCCTCAGACAGAAGCAACAGAACCACGGAGGACAATATACAGAAGTATTGAGATGTGTGGCTGTGAATCCAGCATTGGAGCTAATTTTCAGTTGTCTCTGACCCAGTGGATGAAGACAAGCTGCTATGATGCCTCCTATGTAGAGAGCAAAATTGATTCCTTCTCTTCTTTTTCTGCAGCACAGAGACAGAAGAAACAGGACCATGGAGGACAATATACAGTGTGTCCACCCATATCCTGTCCACCGCCATTAACTTGAGAACGGCGGCAGCTATAGGCATAGAAGTGGTGTCTAGGTATAGTAAAGTAGCCATGCGCTACGCAATGAAACCACCTATAGCGCCACCTGGTGGAAAACAACGGAGTTAGCATTTTTATCTCGAAAACGGAATGAAATAGAGAAAAAAGACTATATTACGTACTGGTAATGGGATTTTCCTGAGTCCACGACAGCACCCACGAGAGAGGGATCCGCCCCCTTCAGGACAGGAAACCTACAGGACAGTGGAAGAACAAAAGGGCCAGCCGGCAGAGCCCGGAAAAATGGAAGGAGAAGACCAGGTCGCAGCCTTACAAATACCGTCGATGAGACAGCCGCCACAGCCACCAAGGAGGAGGTCACCGCCCCGGAGAACGATCCGTCACCGTGGAGGACAGAGGAACACGCTGCAGCACAGATGCGAGGGAAACAGTAGCCCACAGCCATCGGGGCAAGGGACGTCACGTCATCGGAGGACCACAGCCGGAACCCTGAAAGACAAAAAACAAAGACCCATCCAGCCGCCAAGGGGCTGACCGAGCGACCCAGGGGGGAACAGTGCCCCCCCAAGCAAGGCCGCGAACCGAAGGAAGGGAGAAGAGCACTCGACCGCGGGGAACAGGGACGCCACCCGGGGCCAGAAGCCGGGCCCGCCACAAGAAGAACCGATCCGGAACACCCCAAGGAAGGGAGGACCAACGGACAGGACCGGACGGGCGCAAATACGCCCGGCAGAAGCCAGGGCGACAAGAGGCGGGGGTCAGGGACAGCAATGCACCAGACGAGGAGGAGAGGGGCTCGAAGGGTGCAAGGGTCAGGGCGCCCAACCCAACCTAGAGCAAGATCCCAGAGAGGAGACCGGTGAACGGACCGGCTGGCAGCGGGCAGCAGCCGGAAGGAAGCGCACCCCCCCCCCCCCAGAACCCGCAAAACGGGATATGAACAGGGCGTCCAGTGCAGAAACAGGCACCCGGAGGGGACCGACCGAGAAACCCATAACCCTTCCCGACTGGAGAACGGTAGAACAGAGGACATCGGGAACACAGCAGACGAGGAGACAGGAAGGGAGGCCAGGAAGAGCATCCACAGCCTACAGCGCAGCAAGGACGGAAAGGCAGCAACGCCCCGACAAAAAACACACCGGCAAGGGGAGTCCCGTGATGCGGGGAGGAAGGCCGAAACTCAGAAGCGAAGCATGAAGCCCGAGGCGCCAAGCCCTGCGCAAGGCCAGGGAGGTGCAAGGCGTCAGAGGCGGAAGACGGAAGACCAGAACACAGGCCCCTGCGGCCAAAAGGCCACCGAGGCCCGGAGGCCAAGAGGCCCCGAGACATAGAGGCCCAGAGGAACAGAAGCCCAGAGGAACAGAAGCCCAGAGGCCAAGAGGCACAGAGGCCAAGAGGCCCAGAGGCCAAGAGGCCCAGAGGCACAGAGGCCCAGAGGCACAGAGGCCAAGAGGCACAGAGGCCCAGAGGCAGGAGACACAGAGGCCAAGAGGCCAAGAGGCCCAGAGGCCAAGAGGCCCAGAGGCCCAGAGGCACAGAGGCCAAGAGGCCCAGAGGCCAAGAGTCCCAGAGGCACACAGGTCCAGGGGCACATAAGCCCAGAGGTACAGAAGCCCAGAGGCACACAAGCCAGAGGCACAAGCCCAGAGGCACACAAGCCCAGAGGCACACAAGCCCCGAGGCCAAGATGTCCAGAGGCCCAGAGGCCAAGAGGCCCAGAGGCCCAGAGGCACAGTCAGGAGACACAGAGGTCCAGAGGCACAGAGGCACAGAGGCCAAGAGGCACAGAGGCACAGAGGCACAGAGGGCAGGAGGCCAGGAGACACAGAGGGCAGGAGGTACAGCGGCCCGAGGGCAGGAGGCACAGAAGCACGAGGCCAGGAGGCACAGAGGCCAGGAAGCCACAGAGGCCAGGAAGCCACAGAGGCCACAGAGGACAGGAGGCCCAGAGACCAGGAAGGCCGGAGTCCAGGAGGCAAGGAAGCACAGAGGCCAGGAGGCCAGGAAGCACAGAGGCCAGGAGGCCAGGAAGCACAAGACCAGGAAGCACAGAGGCTGGAGGCAGGAGGCCAGGAGGCAACAGAGGCACGCGGCCAGGAAGCACAAGGCACAGAGGCAGGAGACACAGAGGCCCGAGGCCAGGAGGCACCGAGGCCAGGAGGCACCAAGGCCAGGAGGCACAGAAGCTCGAGGCCAGGAGGCGCAGAAGCCCGAGGCCAGGAGGCACAGAAGCCCGAGGCCAGGAGGCACAGAAGCCCGAGGCCAGGAGGCACAGAAGCCCGAGGCCAGGAGACACAGAGGCCCGAGGCCAGGAGGCACAGAGGCCCGAGGCCAGGAGGCACAGAGGCCCGAGGCCAGGAGGCACCAAGGCCAGGAGGCACCAAGGCCTGAGGCCAGGAGGCACAGGGGCCCAAGGTCAGGAGGCACAGAAGCCCAAGGCCAGGAGGCACAGAGGCCCAAGGCCCGGAGGCACAGAAGCCCGGAGGCACAGAAGCCCGGAGGCACAGAGGCCAAGAGGCACAGAGGCCAACAGGCACAGAGGCCAACAGGCACAGAGGTCACAGAAGCCAGGAGGCCCAGAGGCCACAGAACCTGGAGGCCCAAAGGCCACAGAAGCCAGGAGGCCCCGAGGCCACAGAAGCCAGGAGGCCCGGAGGCCACAGAAGTCAGGAGGCCCGGAGGCCACAGAAGCCAGGAGGCTCGGAGGCCACAGAAGCCAGGAGGCCCAAGGCCACAGAAGCCAAGAGGCCCAGAGGCCACAGAAGCCAAGAGGCCCAGAGGCCACAGAAGCCAAGAGGCCCAGAGGCCACAGAAGCCAAGAGGCCCAGAGGCCACAGAAGCCAGGAGGCCCAGAGGCCACAGAAGCCAGGAGGCCCAGAGGCCACAGAAGCCAGGAGGCCCAGAGGCCACAGAAGCCAGGAGGCCCCGAGGCCACAGAAGCCAAGAGGCCCAGAGGCCACAGAAGCCAAGAGGCCCAGAGGCCACAGAAGCCAAGAGGCCAAGAGGCCACAGAAGCCAAGAGGCCCAGAGGCCACCGAAGACAAGAGGACCGGAGGCCACAGAGGCCCAGAGGCCATGAGGCCACAGAGGCCAGGAGACCACAGAGGCCAGGAGGCCACAGAGGCCAGGAGACCACAAGGCCAGGAGGACACAGAGGCCAGGAGGACACAGAGGCTAGGAGGGCATAGAGGCCAGGAGGGCACAGAGGCCAGGAGGACACAGAGGCCAGGAGGACACAGAGGCCAGGAGGAGACAGAGGCCACAGGGGCCAGGAGGACACAGAGGCCAGGAGGACACAGAGGCCAGGAGGACACAGAGGCCACAGGGGCCAGGAGGTCACAGAGCCACAGGGGCCAGGAGGACACAGAGGCCAGGAGGCCACAGAGCCCAGGAGTCCACAGAGGCTAGGAGTCCACAGAGGCCAGGAGTCCACAGAGGGCCAGGAGTCCACAGAGGGCCAGGAGTCCACAGAGGGCCAGGAGTCCACAGAGGGCCAGGAGACCATAGAGGACCAGGAGACCATAGAGGACCAGGAGACCATAGAGGACCAGGAGACCACAGAGGGTCAGGAGTCCACAGGGGCCAGGAGACAACAGGGGCCAGGAGACCACAGGAGCCAGGAGACCACAGGGCCCAAGAGTCCACAGGGGCCAGGAGTCCACAGGGGCCAGAAGTTCACAGAGGCCAGGAGCTCACAGAGGCCACCGAGCACAGGCCAGGAATAGCACAGCATGTGGGACGCTGAAGGCAGAGGAACCGCCACCCAGAGAGGTACCAACCCCGGACAGGAGGGCAGGGGGAAGGGCTGGCAGAGATCCTCATCCGAGCCCCCCGCCGCAGGAGCAGAAGCACTGCCGGGCCATCGCCGTGGAGACAGAGCGCGGACGCGGCAGGCTCGCCGTGCAGCCGGACGTCGGAGGCACGCGACACATGGAGAGGCACTGGCCCGACCTACCCAGGAGGCACCAAGGCCAGGCAGCAACTCACCATCCAGCGTCTGGCTCATGATGGAGGGGTCCGCGGGCTTCACCAGGAACCTGCCCGGCCGCTCCCCCGGAAGGGCTCCTGTGCACTTCCGGGTCACTGCAGCAGAGAGCGCGCGCCGACGCGGCAGGGCCCCCCCGCCGCTGTTGCAGGCGTCATTTCCCAGGAGGCAAAGCCGGACCAAGAGAAAGAGGACGAGGTGCACCGGAGGACGGAGTCCACGAGGGGAGCTCCACCGACCGTGCTTCCGGATCCTGAGCTCCGCCGTTCCCTCGGAGACCGCACGGACTCAACTGGACCCAGGTACTGTAGGTTCCGATCCCTGCAGGACAGGAAACCAACTGATGAGGGAGGGGGACTGCCCCTTTTTTATCTGTAGGTTTCCTGTCCTGAAGGGGGCAGATCCCTCTCTCGTGGGTGCTGTCGTGATGAAAGGAAAAAGTGAATTACAAAGTTGTAGGGCATCATCAGTTCAATACGAAACGACAACTTGCATACAGAAAGGCTATGATTAGAATGTATAAAAACTCACAAGGCTGTGGACGTGAAGCGATTCCTCATGGAGACCTTCCTACAAGTTATTGGGTATGGTGGCTGCGTGGAGTGACCTCCATGCTCACCTGACCTGACCCCATTGGACTTCTTTCTGTGAGGTCACATCTAACAGCAGGTGTACGCGACCACCCCACCAACATTGCAGGACCTACGACGACGTATCACAGATGCTTGTGCAAACGTGTCACCTACCATATTGCACAACGTGCAGCGAGATACAGTATGCTGTCCAGAGCCCAGATGTGCATTGCAGCTGACAGGGGCCACTTTGAGCATCAAAGTTAAATGAGCGCCATATGTGTGACCAGCATTCAATGTTTTGAATGGGTCATGGGTTTCATATCATAGCATTTCTGTATGCAAGGTGTCGATTCGTATTGAATTGATGATGCCCTACAACTTTGTAATTCCCTTTTGTCTCTATCTCGTTCTGTTTTTGAGATAAAAATGCTAACTCCGTTGTTTTCCACCAGGTGGCGCTATAGGTGGTTTCATTGCGTAGCGCATGGCTACTTTACTATACCTAGACACCACTTCTATGCCTATAGCTGCCGCCGTTCTCAAGTTAATGGCAGTGGACAGGATATGGGTGGACACACTGTACAGAAGTACTGAGATGTGTGGCTGTGAATACAGCATCAAAGTAAAATATATTTGCTAAAAACTGCAGCTCGATCTATCTGTGTCTGCCTGGTCTTTCCCCATGTTCCTCTGCACAAAATATAATTTAGAGATGTAACCTGACAATTCACTATGTGGACAGTCCATCTTGCTTTGATCTAAATGGGTCTAAACTTTTTTGGAGTGGATATTGCATTCAGGAGATTGGCAGCAGATAAAGAAGGGGTTTATAAGTGGAGAAAGATGCAGCTTTCTCTAAGATACATTACAAAGTTTCTTACCTTTACTTGTTGTCATGTTTCCGCTGTGCAGAGCATTTTGCATTTGAGAATGCTCTGCTATGTGTCTTGTGCACTTGTTTACAGGTTGTCTTTGAGCACTAGGGTCCATGCTGGTTTTGGGAGGTGCCTTCACAGATGCACCTCGTTCCAGGTGATTGCTCTGTTTCTTTACTGGGCTTGCTCTGTACGAACTTCACTAGTTGTACATCCTGTTTGCTCAGTGTGCTCTTGGTTCTTGTTTGGTATAAGTATTCTGATCTCGGCTTCTAAGCTAGGACCTCTTCCTGACAACGTCTCTGTCTGCTCCCTGAACCTTATACGTTACGTCCTGGCTTCCGACCTCGGACCTCTTCCTGACGACGTCTCTGTCTGCTCCCTGAACCTTATACGTTACCTCCTGGCTTCTGACCTTGGACCTCTTTCTGACCATGTCTTTGTCTACTCCCTGAACCTTGTATGTTACCTCCTGGCTTCCGACCTCGGACCTCTTCCTGACCACGTCTCTGTCTGCTCCCTGAACCTTATACGTTACCTCCTGGCTTCTAACCTAGGACCTCTTCCTGATGTCTCTGTCTGCTCCTTGAACCTTATACATTACCTCCTGGCTTCCGACCTCGGACCTGTTCCTGACCACGTCTCTGTCTGCTCCCTGAACCTTATACGTTACCTCCTGGCTTCCGACCTCGGACCTCTTCCTGACCACGTCTTTGTCTGCTCCCTGAACCTTGTATGTTACCTCCTGGCTTATGATTCCGTCCATTCATACTGCTCGTAGTGTCTAGCATCACACTTGTACTACTGATTTATACAAAGATGGTTGAAAAGACATTTACTAATTGCTCTTCACTGCTCTTCACTGTTGTTTCAAGTAACAAAGAAGTGTGAATCTGCTCACTAACAACAAGACGATAAGTTAGAATTGACAAGGATTTAATGCCAACTGTAGTAGCAAGTTGTAGAACTTTTCATTATACAAAGATTTAAAGGAATCAGTCACAAAGAGTTAATACTGCCTCAGGATAGTTTTCATAAAATCAGTTTATAAGCTGTAGCGGGAGGCCTCACAATTAATGCACATGCTGTGGAGCTCTTAATATTCATGAGCTACAGGATAAGCACACCCTCTTTTACAGAATGGGAAGAGAGATATCCTGCTGATCGTGAATATTGAGGACTCCGCAGCATGTGCTTAATGTTCCTCACCTCTCCTTAATCCGGTGATGGCAGCTAACTCATTGGGATCTGTTACCTCTCTGGCCACTGCTACATCAAGGTCCCTCCTGATAAACCCAGCTCTGATACATTGTTATAAGCATGCTTACTTTTAAACTCAGCTCTACAACATTGCCACAACTGTACATCCTGACATGCCCAGATTGGCTACATCACTGGGCTCTACTATATTGCCTCATGTGTGCCGACTGATGTACAAAGATCTGACGTACCACTTGGCTCTACTGCATAACCACAGGGGAATCTTATTACATATCCGTCTCTCCTGTGTTGGGTTCTGCTACAACACTTAAAGGGAACCTGTCACCAGATTTGGCGACTATAACTTGAAGCCACCACCACTGAGCTCTTATATACAGCATTCTAGAATACTATATATATATATATATATATATATATATATATAATTGCCTTATTCTGTCTGTCTGTCTGTCTGTCTGTCTGTCTATCTGTCTGTCTGTCATGCTCCGAAATTGTGTCCTTACGGTGACACAAAGCTGATTGGCCGCTGGGCTCGCCATGGCCCCGCCCCCCCACACGGATTGGCCTCTCGCCCCGGCTCTCTGCAGGCCCCGCCCCCCTCACGCAATGCACGCTCGCTCTGGCCCAACTGACACGGAGCCCCGATTCCCAGGTGAGTACACACACACACATCAGATCACACTCACTCTCACACTCACTCTCACACACACCTCACACATCACAACATGCTGGGATATCTCTTGCTTCTACACTGGCTCCGTCAGGATCCCAGCAGCGCCACACATAACCTTGCGATGCTGGGATCTTCACGGAGGCCGTGAAAGCTGGTAACCATTATACACATCGGGTAACTAAGGTCCCTTAGTTACCCGATGTGTATCATAGTTACCAGTGTACACCGGCTCACACTCACTCTCATACACACCTCACACACACATCACATCGCATCCACACATCAAGGTCCTGCAGCTGCGGAAAATACAGACACATAACAGCACACACATAACAGCACACACATAACAGCACACACATACACACACACAAATCAGATCACACTCACTCACACACACACATCACATCGCATCCACATACTCACAACATCCTGGGATATCGCTTGCTTCTCGGCGGCGATACTGTGCTGTTGTGATCTTCCAGGACCTGCCGGAGGATCACATGGCCAGAAGCATGTGATATCCCCGGATGTTGTGAGTATAAGCGCGTATGTGCGATATCGTCAGTGTCTGTGTGTGTGAGTGTATGCGATCGGGTGTGTGTGAGTGTATGCGATCGGGTGTGTGTGAGTGGATGCGATCGGGTGTGTGTGAGTGGATGCGATCGGGTGTGTGTGAGTGGATGCGATCGGGTGTGTGTGAGTGGATGCGATCGGGTGTGTGTGAGTGGATGCGATCGGGTGTGTGTGAGTGGATGCGATCGGGTGTGTGAGTGTCGGCAGAGGAGCACGGCGTGCTGGAGGAGGCTGGGAGCAGAGAGGCTGATCATGGGGAAGGCTGGGAGGAGAGAGGCTGATGCTGGGAGGGGGAGGCTGGGACGAGGGAGGCTGATGCTGGTGGAGGCTGATGCTTGGGGAGGCTGATGCTGGGGGAGGCTGGAAGGAGAGAGGCTAATGCTGGTGGAGGCTGATGCTTGGGGAGGCTGATGCTGGGGGAGACTGGGAGGGGAAGGCTGATGCTGAGGGAGGCTGGGAGGAAGGAGGCTGGGAGGAGAGAGGCTGATCCTGGGGAAGGCTGGGAACGGGAGGCTGATGCTGAGGGAGGCTGGAAGGAGAGAGGCTGATGCTGGGGGAGGCTGGAAGGAGAGAGGCTGATGCTGGTGGAGGCTGATGCTTGGGGAGGCTGATGCTGGGGGAGACTGGGAGCGGAAGGCTGATGCTGAGGGAGGCTGGGAGAGGGAGGCTGGGAGGAAGGAGGCTGGGAGGAGAGAGGCTGATCCTGGGGAAAGCTGGGAAGGGGAGGCTGATGCTGGGGGAGGCTGGAAGGAGAGAGGCTGGAAGGAGAGAGGCTGATGCTGGTGGAGGCTGATGCATGGGGAGGCTGATGCTGGGGGAGACTGGGAGCAGAAGGCTGATGCTGAGGGAGGCTGGGAGGAAGGAGGCTGGGAGGAAGGAGGCTGGGAGGAGAGAGGCTGATCCTGGGGAAGGCTGGGAAGGGGAGGCTGATGCTGAGGGAAGCTGGAAGGAGAGAGGCTGATGCTGGGGGAGGCTGGAAGGAGAGAGGCTGAGGCTGGGAGGAGAGAGGCTGATGCTGGGGAAGGCTGATGCTGAGGGAGGCTGGGAGGGGAAAGCTGATGCTGGGGAAGGCTGGGAGGACGGAGGCTGGGAGGAGAGAGGCTGATCCTGGGGAAGGCTGGGAGAGGGAGGCTGATGCTGGAGGAGGCTGGAAGGAGAGAGGCTGATGCTGGCGGAGGCTGATGCTGGGGAGGCTGGGAGAGGGAGGCTGATGCTGAGGGAGGCTGGGAGGAGGGAGGCTGTGAGAGGTAGGCTGAGAGAAGAGAGGCTGATGCACACACACACACACACACACGCGCGCGCACTGCACAACACACCACACACACACACACACACTGGGAACCACAAACAACTGCCCTACACAGACACCCACACACACAGACAACGCTGCACACACACAACACCCAACACACAAACACCGCGGCACACACAAATATACGCACATACCGCACAACACACACATTGTACAAAACATACCTCCCCCCAAAACACACCACACACACACAAACCGCGCAACACACACACAACGCTACAGACACACAGCGCTCCACAAACAACGCAACACACGCAACACACATACAACACCGCTCTCACCCCCCGTCACACCCAGACAACACCCAGAACATCAAAGAAAAGAGAACCATACGACCAAAATCCAAGTGCAAAAAGTGAGATCTTTATTGGTAGGGGTAGGTGCAGGGCGGCACAATACAAGTGGGACAACAGACAATCAGACACTGACCATATTAGGGGACAGTCAATATTGCAATATTACATCCATGTAAAATTCACAAAACCTCAATCACCATGTGCATATGGGGGAGACCATTGAAATCCGCACTCCAAAATTGAAATATTGCAGATGTCCACCGAGTGGAATATGTCAACACAATTGTCAACACAGGGACAGGGGATTTACCCATATATCCCATATATCAACCTACTCATAAATCCAATATGTAGACAGTTTCAATGGAGTCCCAAACTATGCACATTGATGATGAGATCCTGCTAGAAGCATATCCTGAATGAACATCAATCCAGAGCTGACACACTGTGCATCAAATCAAATGGGATAATGTATAGATGTCAACAGGTGAGATGGTATTATCCAAAAGAGAGAAAATTTCCCTACATCTCCCAACATTCAAGATATCTAATTAATATCAGTATCTTAATAATCTCAAGGGAGACACCATTATCTATATAAATGATGCAATCAATGAATATCATATGCATTAACATCACTCTGTGAACCCACAATGGGCATCATGAACAGACTATGGTCATAACCAGGAATGCACACAGATTAACAGTGGACGTATGACACCACTCAGGAAAGGCTATACCATTATATATAGAAAAAAACTAGCATTTCCATATGACTAGTTAGCGTGGGTCCTCACTATTGTACCACAGTACCTCTGTATATAGGGGGGACCTCACAAAATCGTGCCAGTATTATGGTAAAGCACTATACCTGAGGGATTGGTAGTCAGTGGATGTTGTCCGCGTCCTTCCCGACGGCCGTTTCGGCGAGAAGCCTTCGTCAGGGGGCGTGTATGGAGTGGGGGAACACGTGGTTTAAAAAGAAGCGTCAACCAATCACCGCCGGTAACAGTGTTGGTGACGCAGGCGGTAACCAGGGCAGTGCAGGACGCTCAACGCAAGCCGCGTGTACTTCCTGCCCGACGATTCCGGTCACATGATCGCCACGTGTGCGCATCACGTGGCCGTCACGTGAGCGGACGTCACACAAGGAAGACGGCGCGGCAATACGGAGACGCCCACTGCTCCCATGGCGCCTGCGCATATATACACCACTATTTCATATGAAGTATAGAGTCAGCATTAATGTGAGGGGAATTTTTATGGACGGGACAAAGTGCTAGGTATATAATATAGCCGGTACATATGTATGTCATGAATGCATGAATACCTCAGATATACAGTGACAGATGTAAACATGACATATACAGAAGCATATAGCTATGGATCATAAACATTTAAGTAGTAATTAACCATAGGATCAGCATGAAAAACATGTAAAGCATTAAACAAGTCCTTTTCCCCATGAAGAACTACAACACTTGGGGAACATCATATTATGTGAGGGATCAACTTATCGGAATTCAGTATTTGATGATATATCCGAACCATAGATGTAACATTATTAAAAACTTATTATTATTGTATAAAAATGCTATCATACCAATATATATTGATCCCCTACATACATTCCCAAAAGATGCAGTTACATCCTGTTTATCAGGCAACCTACCCGCTCTTAATAGTAACAATAGCATCCAAAAAACCCCCCATAATGCTCTGTGGATGTAAATTCCAAAATATGGGAACTTCGTGATACCATGAAAAGTCGAAACTCCATACTTGGTGGTAATTCCAAATAATAATCATGGCATCACGAAAAAAGTAGAATGCCACCATATAAAATCATGCCGATCCTTTACATATACACACAAAAAGTGCAAAAGTGTCATATATACATCTCTCACTGGGGCTGCCCAGCATAAACCATACCCATAGCAACCAAAAAGCACAATGCTCTATACGCATACACAGGCTAACACACAACCAGGATGTCAGATGTTCTTGAAGCTTGGTGCAGTCCCGAATCTTCACATAAATATGGAGACTTCGTAATGATATGGGGAATTTATCAAATTTCAATCATACAAGTATACCCGGAGGATGGGAGGGAGACGCCTATAATGAATAAATAAAAATTAAAAACTAAATAACATACATTAAAAAAAAGTTATAAAAACAAAACCACATGAAATGCCCCCACATATAGATGACACTAGGAGGACCATGCTTATCACAAAAAGGGGGCATAGGAGATATTTTCGTTCAATCCCAGAGGGTGAAGAGTCTTTAATTCCCAAATCCATCTTGTCTCCATTTTGGCCAGTCGTTGGCTAGTCTTGCCACCCCGGATGTTAGAATCAAGATGGTCAATGCCCCTGACTCGTAACAACATAGGATCAGATTGATGGTATTGTTTAAAGTGACGTGGGATGGTTTTTAATAATGAGATATCGGAGCAGTTAACTGCTGCGATAATCCCATTGACGTGTTCCCGAATACGTACTTTAAACTGCCTAGTTGTCAGGCCCACGTATATTTTGGGGCAGGGGCAGACGGCATAGTAAATGACTGCCGATGTTGTACAGGTGATAAATTTCTTAATGGAGAAAGTGTGTGTGCCCATAGAGTCCGTGAACGTGTTCGTCCTGTCCACATTCGGACAGGCCACACAACGGCCACATGGTACACAACCAACACGAGGAGCCACAGGGCCAAATGGGGTTGGCTGAATGTTCTCGTCGTAATGGCTTGCCACAAGATGATCACGGAGATTTTTGGATCTCCGAATGCTTAACATTGGTCTCTCAGAGATCATCTGAGCCAATATGGGATCAGCCTGCAAGACTGGCCAAAATTTCTGCAGGCAAGATCTCATAGCTGAAAATTGGCCATGGTAGTCAGTTACGAATCTCACGGTTTCCTGTGATGGAGATTTCTTGGGTGCGTACAACAGGGAGTGGTGAGAGGAATGCCTCGCTCTGTTGTAGGCTCTCTTCACACATCGTTTACTGTAACCTCTTGCATAAAATCTATGCTTGAGGTCCAGTGCACGTTCTTCAAAGTCCAAGTCGGTGGAGCAGATCCTGCGGAGCCGCAGGAACTGGCCCACCGGGATGGACCGAATCATGTGACCAGGATGTGAAGAGGATGCATGCAACAACATGTTCCCTGCGGTCTTCTTTCGGAATATATCCGTTTGGATAATATTGTTAGAATCTCTTTTGGCGATCACGTCAAGAAAATCGACGGACTGAGCATGGTGAGTATAGGTGATATGAATATTATAGTCATTACAATTCAGGCTCTTCATGAAGTCATGAAGTTCAGTCTCAGTACCCTGCCAGATCAGGAAGATGTCGTCGATGTACCGTGTCCAAAAGGGGACACGGTCCATCGACGGCAGCTGATCCGACAGGAAGAGGTCCCTCTCCCACAGCCCCAGGAACAGGTTGGCATAAGAGGGGGCAAAAGAAGCCCCCATCGCTGTTCCCTGGAGCTGCAGGTAGAAAGACCCCTTAAAGACAAAAAAATTATGAGTTAGAGTGAACTCCAATAACTCCATGATAAGAGCCACCATGTCAGATGATAAATTTGACATCTCTAGAAAAAATCGGGTGGCTCGAAGTCCGTCACAATGTCTTATGCTGGTGTAGAGAGATTCCACATCCCCAGTCACCAGCACTGAATCATCACCAATGCTCAGTCCATCGATCTTCCTGAGGAAATCGCCTGTGTCCTTGATAAAAGATGGTAGACCCTCGACAAGCGGCTGGAGCTTGGTATCTATCCATCGGTTTACATTTTCCAAGAAATTTCCTCTACCGGATACAATTGGTCTACCAGGGGGAGGGCTAATACCTTTATGAATTTTAGGCAGGAGGTATAGTGTTGGAATTGTCGGCTCAGATACCTGGAGGGCCGAAGCCAGGTCTTGGGTGATAACGTTAGTGGCTAGTGCGGTTTTTAGGATCCCCTGAAGAAGGGACGTAAAGGCAGAAAGTGGGTTGAAGGTCAGCTTTTTATAGCAGACCTTGTCCCGCAGCTGCCTGAACGCCTCCTTCTCGTAGAGATCCCTTGGCCACACCACCACGTTACCACCCTTATCCGCCGGCTTCAGTACCACTCCAGGCAATGTCCGCAATTCCCGCAACCTAGTACGCTCCTGCCAAGAAAGATTGTCATGAGAGATACCAGCTGGAATATTATCGAACTCCTTGGAAACCAGTTGCACAAATAACTCCACATTTGGGCATGATGAGAGAGGAGGGAATTTTTTAGACCGTGGACGTATTGAAAGTGGAATCTTACCTCCTTCTGGAGTAATGTGTTCCATGGCCAATTCTTCAAGATCACGTAGGGCTACTTGTTCCTCCTCTGTAGGAAAAAGTTTTTTCAAATTAGTGTCAAAAAAATATCTTTTAAAGATTAAGGAACGAGCAAATAAATGCAAGTCCTTCGTAGCCAAAAAGCGATCAAATCTGGCAGTTGGTGAAAAGGAAAGACCCTTTTCCAAGAGAGAGAGATCAGAGGGAGAAAGGACATAGGAACTAAGATTAATCACCTTATTCGAGAATTTATATCCAGGTGTCCTATAGTTATTTGTTTTTACAGCAGGTGTCATATTCTCTCTCGATCTCCCAATCAATAAGCCAGATCGGGTGGTAATACTGGATTGAGCTGAAGTAACATCCGACTGATCGCTAATTGAAGACACAGAGGAAAAAGAGGCGGAACGAGTTGCCCTAGGCGATCCAGAGGGGGCCTGTCTCCAGAGGTAGACCGTCTTTTGGGAAAAATCCCGTAGATCACGGGCCCACTTTTTAGCCTGCGTGTCATGGATTTTCTTGACACAGTTGTCGAGATTTTTTTCAAGTCTTGAATCAAATACAGATAATTGATCCGGCGGACACAATTCCTTAAATTTGGATTGTGCCTCATCCAAAGAAATATCTATACTGGAAATGCTCTTGGTGTTAGACTCAACTAACAATTCCATAAAAATTGAGGAACACATGTAGCATGCCTCCTCCCATCTCGTGATGAAGGATAGGTCATCAATGAAGAAAGTGGGAATAACACGGATTCTTAGCCCTCGGGGTATGAACTTCTTCGAAATATATCTCTGTAGAAATTGGCGATTCCACCATATTTTAGATCTTTTTAAATGTAATTGTTGAATTATAGAGAATGCCTCTTCCAGATTGTGATCACTTGCAGGTGTCATACCGCCGTCCAATTCACCATACACCTGGTTGGCCTGATCCAGCCAACATTTCTCCTTTGCCTTGTAGTCCATGGCTGGAGTACAGTCTGTGCAAAACACAGTAAAGTTAATATTCAAAAAGAACCACAGCCACACCATGATTTACCAGACATAAATACAAATAGTAGCCATTATAATATGTATAGAATCCTGGATGGGGACTGAGGACAAGTCGCAATTATTATCAAAGAAAAGAGAACCATACGACCAAAATCCAAGTGCAAAAAGTGAGATCTTTATTGGTAGGGGTAGGTGCAGGGCGGCACAATACAAGTGGGACAACAGACAATCAGACACTGACCATATTAGGGGACAGTCAATATTGCAATATTACATCCATGTGGTACAATAGTGAGGACCCACGCTAACTAGTCATATGGAAATGCTAGTTTTTTTCTATATATAATGGTATAGCCTTTCCTGAGTGGTGTCATACGTCCACTGTTAATCTGTGTGCATTCCTGGTTATGACCATAGTCTGTTCATGATGCCCATTGTGGGTTCACAGAGTGATGTTAATGCATATGATATTCATTGATTGCATCATTTATATAGATAATGGTGTCTCCCTTGAGATTATTAAGATACTGAGCATTTCCAGTATAGATATTTCTTTGGATGAGGCACAATCCAAATTTAAGGAATTGTGTCCGCCGGATCAATTATCTGTATTTGATTCAAGACTTGAAAAAAATCTCGACAACTGTGTCAAGAAAATCCATGACACGCAGGCTAAAAAGTGGGCCCGTGATCTACGGGATTTTTCCCAAAAGACGGTCTACCTCTGGAGACAGGCCCCCTCTGGATCGCCTAGGGCAACTCGTTCCGCCTCTTTTTCCTCTGTGTCTTCAATTAGCGATCAGTCGGATGTTACTTCAGCTCAATCCAGTATTACCACCCGATCTGGCTTATTGATTGGGAGATCGAGAGAGAATATGACACCTGCTGTAAAAACAAATAACTATAGGACACCTGGATATAAATTCTCGAATAAGGTGATTAATCTTAGTTCCTATGTCCTTTCTCCCTCTGATCTCTCTCTCTTGGAAAAGGGTCTTTCCTTTTCACCAACTGCCAGATTTGATCGCTTTTTGGCTACGAAGGACTTGCATTTATTTGCTCGTTCCTTAATCTTTAAAAGATATTTTTTTGACACTAATTTGAAAAAACTTTTTCCTACAGAGGAGGAACAAGTAGCCCTACGTGATCTTGAAGAATTGGCCATGGAACACATTACTCCAGAAGGAGGTAAGATTCCACTTTCAATACGTCCACGGTCTAAAAAATTCCCTCCTCTCTCATCATGCCCAAATGTGGAGTTATTTGTGCAACTGGTTTCCAAGGAGTTCGATAATATTCCAGCTGGTATCTCTCATGACAATCTTTCTTGGCAGGAGCGTACTAGGTTGCGGGAATTGCGGACATTGCCTGGAGTGGTACTGAAGCCGGCGGATAAGGGTGGTAACGTGGTGGTGTGGCCAAGGGATCTCTACGAGAAGGAGGCGTTCAGGCAGCTGCGGGACAAGGTCTGCTATAAAAAGCTGACCTTCAACCCACTTTCTGCTTTTACGTCCCTTCTTCAGGGGATCCTAAAAACCGCACTAGCCACTAACGTTATCACCCAAGACCTGGCTTCGGCCCTCCAGGTATCTGAGCCGACAATTCCAACACTATACCTCCTGCCTAAAATTCATAAAGGTATTAGCCCTCCCCCTGGTAGACCAATTGTATCCGGTAGAGGAAATTTCTTGGAAAATGTAAACCGATGGATAGATACCAAGCTCCAGCCGCTTGTCGAGGGTCTACCATCTTTTATCAAGGACACAGGCGATTTCCTCAGGAAGATTGATGGACTGAGCATTGGTGATGATTCAGTGCTGGTGACTGGGGATGTGGAATCTCTCTACACCAGCATAAGACATTGTGACGGACTTCGAGCCACCCGATTTTTTCTAGAGATGTCAAATTTATCATCTGACATGGTGGCTCTTATCATGGAGTTATTGGAGTTCACTCTAACTCATAATTTTTTTGTCTTTAAGGGGTCTTTCTACCTGCAGCTCCAGGGAACAGCGATGGGGGCTTCTTTTGCCCCCTCTTATGCCAACCTGTTCCTGGGGCTGTGGGAGAGGGACCTCTTCCTGTCGGATCAGCTGCCGTCGATGGACCGTGTCCCCTTTTGGACACGGTACATCGACGACATCTTCCTGATCTGGCAGGGTACTGAGACTGAACTTCATGACTTCATGAAGAGCCTGAATTGTAATGACTATAATATTCATATCACCTATACTCACCATGCTCAGTCCGTCGATTTTCTTGACGTGATCGCCAAAAGAGATTCTAACAATATTATCCAAACGGATATATTCCGAAAGAAGACCGCAGGGAACATGTTGTTGCATGCATCCTCTTCACATCCTGGTCACATGATTCGGTCCATCCCGGTGGGCCAGTTCCTGCGGCTCCGCAGGATCTGCTCCACCGACTTGGACTTTGAAGAACGTGCACTGGACCTCAAGCATAGATTTTATGCAAGAGGTTACAGTAAACGATGTGTGAAGAGAGCCTACAACAGAGCGAGGCATTCCTCTCACCACTCCCTGTTGTACGCACCCAAGAAATCTCCATCACAGGAAACCGTGAGATTCGTAACTGACTACCATGGCCAATTTTCAGCTATGAGATCTTGCCTGCAGAAATTTTGGCCAGTCTTGCAGGCTGATCCCATATTGGCTCAGATGATCTCTGAGAGACCAATGTTAAGCATTCGGAGATCCAAAAATCTCCGTGATCATCTTGTGGCAAGCCATTACGACGAGAACATTCAGCCAACCCCATTTGGCCCTGTGGCTCCTCGTGTTGGTTGTGTACCATGTGGCCGTTGTGTGGCCTGTCCGAATGTGGACAGGACGAACACGTTCACGGACTCTATGGGCACACACACTTTCTCCATTAAGAAATTTATCACCTGTACAACATCGGCAGTCATTTACTATGCCGTCTGCCCCTGCCCCAAAATATACGTGGGCCTGACAACTAGGCAGTTTAAAGTACGTATTCGGGAACACGTCAATGGGATTATCGCAGCAGTTAACTGCTCCGATATCTCATTATTAAAAACCATCCCACGTCACTTTAAACAATACCATCAATCTGATCCTATGTTGTTACGAGTCAGGGGCATTGACCATCTTGATTCTAACATCCGGGGTGGCAAGACTAGCCAACGACTGGCCAAAATGGAGACAAGATGGATTTGGGAATTAAAGACTCTTCACCCTCTGGGATTGAACGAAAATATCTCCTATGCCCCCTTTTTGTGATAAGCATGGTCCTCCTAGTGTCATCTATATGTGGGGGCATTTCATGTGGTTTTGTTTTTATAACTTTTTTTTAATGTATGTTATTTAGTTTTTAATTTTTATTTATTCATTATAGGCGTCTCCCTCCCATCCTCCGGGTATACTTGTATGATTGAAATTTGATAAATTCCCCATATCATTACGAAGTCTCCATATTTATGTGAAGATTCGGGACTGCACCAAGCTTCAAGAACATCTGACATCCTGGTTGTGTGTTAGCCTGTGTATGCGTATAGAGCATTGTGCTTTTTGGTTGCTATGGGTATGGTTTATGCTGGGCAGCCCCAGTGAGAGATGTATATATGACACTTTTGCACTTTTTGTGTGTATATGTAAAGGATCGGCATGATTTTATATGGTGGCATTCTACTTTTTTCGTGATGCCATGATTATTATTTGGAATTACCACCAAGTATGGAGTTTCGACTTTTCATGGTATCACGAAGTTCCCATATTTTGGAATTTACATCCACAGAGCATTATGGGGGGTTTTTTGGATGCTATTGTTACTATTAAGAGCGGGTAGGTTGCCTGATAAACAGGATGTAACTGCATCTTTTGGGAATGTATGTAGGGGATCAATATATATTGGTATGATAGCATTTTTATACAATAATAATAAGTTTTTAATAATGTTACATCTATGGTTCGGATATATCATCAAATACTGAATTCCGATAAGTTGATCCCTCACATAATATGATGTTCCCCAAGTGTTGTAGTTCTTCATGGGGAAAAGGACTTGTTTAATGCTTTACATGTTTTTCATGCTGATCCTATGGTTAATTACTACTTAAATGTTTATGATCCATAGCTATATGCTTCTGTATATGTCATGTTTACATCTGTCACTGTATATCTGAGGTATTCATGCATTCATGACATACATATGTACCGGCTATATTATATACCTAGCACTTTGTCCCGTCCATAAAAATTCCCCTCACATTAATGCTGACTCTATACTTCATATGAAATAGTGGTGTATATATGCGCAGGCGCCATGGGAGCAGTGGGCGTCTCCGTATTGCCGCGCCGTCTTCCTTGTGTGACGTCCGCTCACGTGACGGCCACGTGATGCGCACACGTGGCGATCATGTGACCGGAATCGTCGGGCAGGAAGTACACGCGGCTTGCGTTGAGCGTCCTGCACTGCCCTGGTTACCGCCTGCGTCACCAACACTGTTACCGGCGGTGATTGGTTGACGCTTCTTTTTAAACCACGTGTTCCCCCACTCCATACACGCCCCCTGACGAAGGCTTCTCGCCGAAACGGCCGTCGGGAAGGACGCGGACAACATCCACTGACTACCAATCCCTCAGGTATAGTGCTTTACCATAATACTGGCACGATTTTGTGAGGTCCCCCCTATATACAGAGGTACTGTGGTACAATAGTGAGGACCCACGCTAACTAGTCATATGGAAATGCTAGTTTTTTTCTATATATAATGGTATAGCCTTTCCTGAGTGGTGTCATACGTCCACTGTTAATCTGTGTGCATTCCTGGTTATGACCATAGTCTGTTCATGATGCCCATTGTGGGTTCACAGAGTGATGTTAATGCATATGATATTCATTGATTGCATCATTTATATAGATAATGGTGTCTCCCTTGAGATTATTAAGATACTGATATTAATTAGATATCTTGAATGTTGGGAGATGTAGGGAAATTTTCTCTCTTTTGGATAATACCATCTCACCTGTTGACATCTATACATTATCCCATTTGATTTGATGCACAGTGTGTCAGCTCTGGATTGATGTTCATTCAGGATATGCTTCTAGCAGGATCTCATCATCAATGTGCATAGTTTGGGACTCCATTGAAACTGTCTACATATTGGATTTATGAGTAGGTTGATATATGGGATATATGGGTAAATCCCCTGTCCCTGTGTTGACAATTGTGTTGACATATTCCACTCGGTGGACATCTGCAATATTTCAATTTTGGAGTGCGGATTTCAATGGTCTCCCCCATATGCACATGGTGATTGAGGTTTTGTGAATTTTACATGGATGTAATATTGCAATATTGACTGTCCCCTAATATGGTCAGTGTCTGATTGTCTGTTGTCCCACTTGTATTGTGCCGCCCTGCACCTACCCCTACCAATAAAGATCTCACTTTTTGCACTTGGATTTTGGTCGTATGGTTCTCTTTTCTTTGATAATAATTGCGACTTGTCCTCAGTCCCCATCCAGGATTCTATACATATTATAATGGCTACTATTTGTATTTATGTCTGGTAAATCATGGTGTGGCTGTGGTTCTTTTTGAACACCCAGAACATGTACAGCGCCTACACAAACACTTGGTAACTACAGACAACAACATCTCTCTCTCTCTATATATATATATATATATATATATATATATATATAACAAAAATCATACATGAACTACACAATACGTAAATTCTAGAATACCCGATGCGTAGAATCGGGCCACCTTCTAGTATATATATATATATATATATATATATATATATATAAAAACGTCCAGGCCACGCTGTATACCAAAGAAACACTTTTATAATACGCACCTAAGTGGGTGATCCGGTCTGATGGGTGTCGCTGCTCTCCGGTCTGACGCCTCCTCTTTCGGTCTGGCGCCTCCTCTCTGCTGCGATCTCGGTCCTTCTACCCAACCCAGTGTGGATGACATATCTATGTCATGCACACTAGCCAACATTGATGTCTTGCGCAGGCGCACTTCTCTCTACCCTGCTGAAGGTAGATCAAAGTACTGTAATGCGCAGGCATGAGGAAAGGTTAAAGACCGCCTGTGCATGTGCACTACAATACATTGTTCTGCCCTGAGCCGGTTAGAGCAAAGTGCGCCTGCGCAGGACCTCAATGCCAGCCAGTTTGGATGACGTAGGATGCGTCATACACACAGGCCTCAGAAGAAGGAGGATGGTGATTGCTGGAGAGAGGCGGTGCCGGACCGGAAAGCAGCAACTCCCATTGGAATGGACCGTCCCTTAGGTGAGTATTATAAAAGTGTTTTTTATATTCTACACAGCAGCCTGGTCTCTTATATACAGTATTCTGGAATGCTGTATATAAGAGCTCAGTGGTGGTGGCCGCAGCTTATCTGGTTACAGGTTCCCTTAAAGTCAACTCTATCTCTTTTGTGAGTATCCTGGCCCACTCAGTTCTACTTCATCAATGAAACAACTGTTGTGTGCAGTTGTCCTAACTCTGGTTCTTATGTCTTTATTTGCTATGCTATGTCTCAAGCCTCTAAAGCCACTATTTCTCACGCTGCCATCCATTCTTTAAAGCCTCGGTTCCTTCATCTACCATTGAGCCTCACAGCCTGTGTTACTCCAACTGGCTCACCTTGCTGCATCATCATTTGTACATGCTGCATTCAGACGAGACATTTTGAAGATCCAACTTTCTAGACATAAGAATTACTGTTATGGCTGAGTTAGTGAGGTGGATTTTCTAAGCTGAAGGCCTGGGTGAAAAGCAACATGGCTCAAAAACAACAGTGCACCAGAGTACAGTAAGTCTTGACAGAAGAATCAGTAGGAGCTGGAAAGCCGGAAAAGCCGGACAGCAGAAAAACAAAAGGAGTAGTAGGTAGCAAAGATTTGTTAGATGTGTGGACACACACAGGAATAGCAGAATAGGAATGTGATATCTTCTGGCAGGGAAGTAGTTAACCACAGAAATTCAATCTGGGATTCTGGGAAGATAAGAGTTAAACACAAGAGTAACTGAGAAGTAAAAGAGTTCTGGTTTCTTTCACCACAGCAATGGTTATCAAAAGCAATGTTACTGATAAGTAAATGCAGCCTAGTATCTTCCAGCAAAAAAATAAATAATTGCAAAAATGCAACAAAGTATAAGAAAACTGGAAATGTGTTATCTTGATTGCAGAGGCTAGGTGTTCAAAAAGTTGGTAACTTGCTGAAAGGTTGGTGTGGACAACACCTAAGTAAACACGATTGAGTTTGACAATTATTTCTGGCTGTAGCATGGACGTCAGAAAAATGACCGATCACAGACTCCTGCCCAGAGCTGGATCAAGGGAAGTACCAGCAAACTCCTGACAAATTCCTACTTAATAACTAAGCACCTGGCCTCAGTCAAAGTCCTTAGACAGTATTACAATCTTAAAGGCATATCCTGTCCAAGAATCTATTGGTTGATTGATTTTTTTCTGATTATACATTCGTGTGGCCATGATTTCGGAATTATGAAGTGAATAAGATTGGATATGATATTTCTATGATGATTAATATGATATTACATTTATCATTCTTTTGTTACAGTTTAGCTCTGAAGGTCACACCTATATGTTAATGTTCTTTTTTTCTGTATTTGTCTATTTTTGTGTCTGATGAAGACCTAAATATAGGCGTCAAAACATAATTTTTTTCTGAACTGTAAATTCCTAATATCCATTTTGGAGTGCCAAGTTCCTTTTTTTATTTTCTGAAAAGTCACTGAAACAGAAGGTACACTTTAAGCGAATTAAGTAAGCAATTTACAGATCAGCATATTCCCACATAGCGAGTAGCAAACACATCTCAACATCACTGTCCAGAAGTGACTGTGAACACCACTGAGGTCTGCACTCAACAAAATACTTGTTTGGGCCAAGAAACACAAGGAATGGACATCAGATCAGTAGAAATCTGTACTGTGGTCTGACGAGTCATGATTTAAAGTGGTTGTCCACTACTTAGACAACCTTTTCTGACATAGAATGTTTGCATCCTCTAAAATAAGAGCACTTATAATCACCGTCAGTGTTGGCGGAATTTCAGCACTCGCTCTCCTGAGGTTCATGGGAAGTTCTTATGTCACACGAGCCCTGTGACCAATAAGCAGTGACTTCACTCTCACCGCTTTTGGACGTATGAAACATCAAGAGGCAGTGAGCGGCAGTCACAGTTATCACTTGCTGTTGATGTTTGATACATCTGAAGGCAGGGAGAGAGAAGCCACTGCTTATTGGTCACAGGGCTTGTGTGTGACGTAATAATGTAACATGAGCCCCAGGAGAGCAAGTGATGGCACTGGAGGTGAAAATAAGTGTTTCTATTTTAACAAGATGATGCAAAAGTAGTGTCTATCACCACACTGTTGTCAATGTCATTGGAAGTAACAGGACATAAGTGGGATATGATGCAGTATACGTGAACGCGTTTCGAAATATTCCACAATTCTTCCTCAGCACGAAACAAATTGCAAATTAATTTGGTTTGTTCTGTGGAAGAAGTATGTCCTAATATATTGAGCAACTCTTGTGTTGTGGTTACCGCAAATTTACAAGATGAGCAAGTTATCTTGCATGTCATTAATATATTTATTGTATAGCACCCTATTGTGCTTTTTTAACCCCTAAGCTTCTGATTACATTATTTTAACAAAGGCAAACATGCTGACTGAGAAGGGGTTGTCCCAGTAGTGGACAATCCTCTAAAAGGGATTCTGTCAGCAGGTTTTTGCTACCTCATCTGAGAGCAGCATAACGTAGTCAAAGAGATTCTGAATTCAACAACATATCACTTAGATTAGTGTCCGCAGCTGTTCTGACATGGGGAAAGAACTTTTTGTATGTAGTAGTCCCTGGAGAGCTGCCCCCACTCACACCAGGAATTCAGATTCCATTTCCATAGACAGAAGCTGCTAATCACAGAAGGGGTCAGAGAGCTCACAGACTACTGAGACCCACTAATCTATATATATAATTGCCTTAGTCTGTCTGTCTGTCTGTCTGTCTATCTGTCTGTCTGTCTGTCATGCTCCGAAATTGTGTCCTTACGGTGACACAAAGCTGATTGGCCGCTGGGCTCGCCATGGCCCCGCCCCCCCACACGGATTGGCCTCTCGCCCCGGCTCTCTGCAGGCCCCGCCCCCCTCACGCAATGCACGCTCGCTCTGGCCCAACTGACACGGAGCCCCGATTCCCAGGTGAGTACACACACACATCAGATCACACTCACTCTCACACTCACTCTCACACACACCTCACACATCACAACATGCTGGGATATCGCTTGCTTCTACACCGGCTCCGTCAGGATCCCGGCAGCGCCAGACATAACCTTGCGATGCTGGGATCTTGACGGAGGCCGTGAACGCTGGTAACCATTATACACATCGGGTAACTAAGGTCCCTTAGTTACCCGATGTGTATCATAGTTACCAGTGTACACCGGCTCCCACTCACTCTCACACACACATCACATCGCATCCACACATCAAGGTCCTGCAGCTGCGGAACATACACACACATAACAGCACACACACACACACATACACACAAATCAGATCACACTCACACACACCTCACACATCACATCGCATCCAAATACTCACAACATCCTGGGATATCACTTGCTCCTCGGCGGCGATACTGTGCTGTTGTGAGCTTCCAGGACCTGCCGGGGGATCACATGGCCAGAAGCATGTGATATCCCCGGATGTTGTGAGTATCAGCGCGTATGTGCAATATCGTCAGTGTCTGTGTGTCTTTGTGTGTGAGTGTATGCGATCGGGTGTGTGTGAGTGTATGCGATCGGGTGTGTGTGAGTGTATGCGATCGGGTGTGTGTGAGTGTATGCGATCGGGTGTGTGTGAGTGTATGCGATCGGGTGGGTGTGTGTGGGTGTGTGTGAGTGTATGCGATCGGATCTGTGAGTGTCGGCAGAGAAGCACGGCGTGCTGGAGGAGGCTGAGAGGAGAGAGGCTGATCCTGGGGAAGGCTGGGATATGGAGGCTGGGGACAGAGAGGCTGATGCTGGGGACAGAGAGGCTGATGCTGGGAGGAGAGAGGCTAATGCTGCAGGTAGAGAGGCTGATGCTGGCGCAGCATGGCGGATGGAGCACGTTTGGGAGTGCGCAGCATGGCGGATGGAGCACCTTTAGGAGTGCGCAGCATGGCGGATGGAGCACGTTTGGGAGTGCGCAGCATGGCGGATGGAGCACCTTTGGGAGTGCGCAGCATGGCGGATGGAGCACGTTTGGCAGTGCGCAGCATGGCGGATGGAGCACGTTTGGGAGTGCGCAGCATGGCGGATGGAGCACGTTTGGGAGTGCGCAGCATGGTGGATGGAGCACGTTTGGAAATGCGCAGCATGGCGGATGGAGCACGTTTGGGAGTGCGCAGCATGGGGGATGCAGCACGATGGGGAGTGCGGAGTATGGCGGATGGAGCACGTTTGGGAGTGCGCAGCATGGGGGATGCAGCACGATGGGGAGTGCGGAGTATGGCGGATGGAGCACGTTTGGGAGTGCGCAGCATGGCGGATGGACCACGTTTGGGAGTGCGCAGCATGGCTGATGGAGCACGTTTGGGAGTGCGCAGCATGGGAGATGGAGCACGATGGGGAGTGCGCAGCATGGCGGATGGAGCACGTTTGGGAGTGCGCAGCATGGGGGATGGAGCACGATGGGGAGTGCGCAGCATGGCGGATGGAGCACGTTTGGGAGTGCGCAGCATGGCGAATGGAGCACGTTTTGGAGTGCGCAGCATGGCGAATGGAGCACGTTTGGGAGTGCGCAGCATGGCGAATGGAGCACGTTTGGGAGTGCGCAGGATGGGAGATGGAGCACGATGGGGGGTGCGCAGCATAGGGGATGGAGCACGTTTGGGAGTGCGCAGCATGGCGGATGGAGCACGTTTGGGAGTGCGCAGCATGGGGGATGCAGCACGATGGGGAGTGCGGAGTATGGCGGATGGAGCACATTTGGGAGTGCGCAGCATGGCGGATGGACCACGTTTGGGAGTGCGCAGCATGGCTGATGGAGCACGTTTCGGAGTGCGCAGCATGGGAGATGGAGCACGATGGGGGGTGCGCAGCATAGGGGATGGAGCACGATGGGGAGTGCGCTGCATGGGGGATGGAGCACGATGGGGAGTGCGGAGTATGGCGGATGGAGCACGTTTGGGAGTGCTCAGCATGGCGGATGGAGCACGTTTGGGAGTGCGCAGCATGGCGGATGGAGCACGTTTGGGAGTGCGCAGCATGGGAGATGGAGCACGATGGGGAGTGCGCAGCATGGCGGATGGAGCACGTTTGGGAGTGCGCAGCATGGGGGATGGAGCACGATAGGGAGTGCGCAGCATGGCGGATGGAGCACGTTTGGGAGTGCGCAGCATGGCGGATGGAGCACGTTTGGGAGTGCGCAGCATAGCGGATGGAGCACGTTTGGGAGTGCGCAGGATGGGAGATGGAGCACGATGGGGGGTGCGCAGCATACGGGATGGAGCACGATGGGGAGTGCGCTGCATGGGGGATGGAGCACGATGGGAAGTGCACACCTCCCCCCAACACACACATACGCGCGTGCGCGCACTGCACAACACACCACACCACACACTGGGAACCACAAACAACTGCCCTACACAGACACCCACACACACAGACAACGCTGCACACACAAATATATGCACATACCGCACAACACGCACATTGCACAAAACATACCTCCCCCCAAAACACACCACACACACACAAACTGCGCAACACACACACAACGCTACAGACACACAGCGCTCCACAAACAACGCAACACACAAACAACACCGCTCTCACCCCCCATCACACCCAGAACATGTACAGCGCCTACACAAACACTTGGTAACTACACACAACAACATCTATATATATATATATATATATCTATATATATATATATATATATATAGATATATATATATATATATAACAAAAATCATACATGAACTACACAATACGTAAATTCTAGAATACCCGATGCGTAGAATCGGGCCACCTTCTAGTGATAAAAATAAGAGGCTTAAACTAACATTGCAAGTAAACAAAAAAAACCTGGGAGATAACAGACAAAGGACTGGGTTCTTTGTTTTAACTCTTACAGCATGATGTTTTCTGATTACATTGCAGAAACCTGATGACAGAGTCTCTTTAGGACTTGTAGTGAAAACCACCATGCCTTTGTGAGATGCAGAAAAGGTGAGGGGTGGTGTCTATATGTGTGGTTAACACAGTGAAGTATGGAGGGGGAGGTGTTCAGGTCATACACGAGTTCAGTGGCCTGTGCCATTTTCAGTACTAGTCAAAAGTTTAAAAAAAAACTTTAGAGAAACCAGTTCATGCACTGGTTTTCCTCCTTCTTATTCCAATGTGCACATTGTAGGTTAAAGGGAGCCTGTCACCAGTTTTATGGCCTATAAGCTGCGGCCACCACCAGTGGACTCTTATATACAGCATTTTAACATGCTGTATATAAGAGCACAGGCCGCTGTGAGAACATAAAATAAAAATTTAATAATACTCACCTAAACCGGTCGCTGCAGTGCTGTCTGGCCCGGTGGGCAGAGCTGTTCTCCGGAACCGGCGCCTCCTCTCTTGGCCATCTTGCTTCTCCGTCTTTTGAAGCCTGTGTGCATGACGCGTCCACGTCATACACACTCGCCGGCACTGAGGTCCTGCTCAGGGCAGATCAAAGTATTGTGGTATTAAATTGTATATTGTAGTATTGTAGTGGTGATATAAATCCCGGATGCAGACTCCAGGATGTTATGTGATGAGAGGGTTAATCGACCATGACAGGGCCCGGAGTTTTGTTAACAGTAAAAGATGGGTGGTAAGTCTGTTCACATATCTCCACCCTGGAGTGCAGAAGATAAAGTGAAAGCCCCTGAATTTACTCAGTGTTCTGTGTTTGGAGGTAGCAGATCTCCAGAGTCCTGTTCATACTGTAAAGATTTGAACCCTAATCTGATTGGGTGTACATGGTTGGCTCAGTGGTTAGCGCTGCAGTCTTGCAGCGCTGGGGTCCTGGGTTCAAATAGCACCAAGGACATCTTGCAAGGAGTCTGTATGTTCTCCTTGTGTTTGCGTGGGTTTCCTTCCACACTTCAAAGACATACAGATAGAGGATTTACATTGTGAGCCCCAATGGGGACAGTGTTGCTGAAGTATGTAAAGTGCTGCAGAATATGTTGGCGCTATATAAAGTTTATTTATCATCCAGCAGTTATACAAACTGTTTATATTTACTTTATTCTGTGCTGGCTTATGAAGCTTTTAATAAACCTGCCGAGGATTTCAATAAAAAACATTCTTCTGTCTACCTTGTGAAGAAATTGAGTGAGCTGTTCTACTACAGGTACTATACCTACCGGGTGTCAGTGCTTTTAGTGGACCATACAGCATGTGGAATAGCAAAAATAACGGCTCCTGATAAGATTTATTGTTGCATCCGGATGAGGTCAGTGATGTTGCGTTTTTGGTGCAGATTTCACAGTACAGTGTAACCTTGGTTTAAGAGTAACTTGGTTTGAGAGCGTTTTGCAAGACAAGCAAAGCTTTTTACAAGTTTGTAACTTGGTTTAAGAGCAATGATTTGCAAGAAGAGCAAATACTCACCGTGCACACATCTGGTTCTGTCCTTTCACCGCGCTCTGGAGGTAACTTTCTGTACATATGTACTGTATACCATTGCACAGTACAGTATATACTATATAGCATATCTATCAATTTGCATTTGTGGACAAAGTACTGAACTTTCTTTCTGCTAACCAGAGCAGCACATTGCTTGTACTGTAATCTGCCTGTGTAGTACTCTTCCTACCCCACATCTGGCTTAGGCTGCTTTCACACATCCGGTTTGAGCAGTGCGGCTCAATCCGGCTGTGAAACTTATGCAACGGATGCGGCGAAAACACTGTATCCTTTGCATAAGTTTTTACATGCGGCCCGTCAGTTTTTTTCCGGTTGCGGAACGCTACTGAGCATGCGCAGTGGAAGAAACCGCATGCGGTGGCGTCTTTTGCTGCATCCGGCGTCCATAGGCATGCATTGAAAAATGCGCCGCAGCGTCCGGATGCGTTTTTTTTTGCCGGAGCAAAAAACGTGCCAGGGAACGTTCCATCCGGCCGCCACATCAGCTAAATCTGCCGCATGCGGCAAAAACCGGACGGAACGCAAGCCCATGTGGCACAATGCGGCGCCAATGCAAGTCAATGCTGAAAAAAATGAAACCGGCGGCAAAAAAAAACGGTTTCGTTTTTTCAGCAGAGCGCCGGATTGTGCCGCACGGCTACAGCCGGATGTGTGAAAGTAGCCTTAGTTCTGCCCTTATTTCGAGAAGAGTAGACTTGGGGATGTGTTTTTTGTGTATTGAACTAGAATAAAGGTTGTCATATATATACATCATCGCACAACAACAATTTCATTGTACGCTAAAGTGCAGTTTAATTTGTTTTACATGTCATTTACTGTACAGTATTTTGTATTGTGTATTGTAATATTTATACGAGTACAGTACATTATATTACGGTAATAAGTTTGTATAATTACAGTAAATATTTTTGGGTTGTGGAACGAATTGTCTGTTTCAATTATTTCCTATGGGAAAATTCGCTTTGATATAAGAGTAACTTGGTTTAAGAGCACACTCCCGGAATCAATTATGCTTGTAATCCAAGGTTCCACTGTATAAGCAAAGTGGACGAGTCTCATTCTCATCGACCTGCTGTGGAATCCACTTTATCTGTGTTTTTATTATCCAATCCACAGCCTGTCGACATATCTGTTGTACAAATGCAATTTTACCCATCAATTTCAATGGTTACCCTCAATCACCAGGTGGATCAGCTGACCCAGGATGTTCTGGTATGCCCACAGCATAAGGCTATTTCATATATTGCACTTTATCTAGACTGAAAGATGTACACAATTGTTTTTTTCCCTTCATTTGTAAAACTGCAACCTGTCAATCTTTCAGTGTTTTTGTCACCCATAGAAAACAATGAAGAAGTGCAAAAAACGCTGCTCAGTTTTTGGTAAAAACAAAACCATCACAGGATGTGATTTTCCCAACTCCTCACGTGAGCATGGATGATGGTAGAGACACTTGTCACAACTCTACTGTCCGACCAATTCTACCCGCTTTTACTTTTGCCATGGTCTTTTTTCATGATCTCGTGTAACCTCAGGCACTTTCTACATGAATTCAGTTTTTTTTTTGTTCAGTTTACTCAGTTTAAGGCTGGACTCACACGAACGTATTAAAAAACGGTCCCATTCTCGTTTGCGAGAGTCGGACGAATTTTTTTCACTTGTCATCAGTGTGCACTCAGTGTGCTGTCAGTATACAATCCGTTTTTTTTGCACAGCAGCTGTTACTCATTTACAGTCGTGTACAGGAGAATTTACAGTGTTCTGTGCTACATGATAGGATTGTATTTAGAAAAACGGATGTCACTAGGATGGTCCGTGTGCCGTCCGTGTGACATCCGATTTTTCCTCGCACCCATTGACTTGTATTGGCGAGCCTCGGACGTATTCTGGATCAAATCGCAGCATGCTGCCGCTTTTCTCGCATCCAGAATCTGGATGCAAGAAAAGCTGACCAACAGCTGTCCCTCATTGACTAGTATTGGTCCGAGTGCAATGCGAGAATTTCTCGCATTGCTCTCGTCCGTTTTTGTCGCTCGTGTGAGCGTACCCTAAGACAAATAAACTTTTTCTATTTGAATAATTTGATCAGATTGGTTTTCAAGGCTCTGTGGGCACGTTGCGTTTTTTTGTTGCGGTTTATGCTGCAGAATTGGTGTTTTTTGTTCATAAGCTTCATGTAGTCCTTCCCCAGCAAAGTCTATGAGAAATCCAAAATCGTGTGTGCATATTGAGTCAATTTTTCCTTACAGGTTTTGCTGCAGAATTTCTGCAGCAAAAAGAAGCAGCATGTCACTTCTTTTGGCCTTGTTCACACACTGCGGTTTTATCCGCTTTTTTGCTGCAGAAATTTCTTGAGAAAACGGTTGTAACCTTTCTGCAGACATTCCCCAGCAAAACCTACGGAAGAAAAAAAAATAGCTGCGTTTTTTTTCAAGAACATTCTTTCTGCAGAATTTCTTGAGAAAAAGAATGAGCAGGTCACTTCTTTTCTGCAGGTACCTGCGTTTTTTGCCATAGATAATGGTAAAAATAAGCAGGCACCAACCAGCGGAAAAGCCGCACCAAAAACGCATGCGTTTTTCAGTGTGTTTTTGACCGCAAGTGCGATAATCTTTCAGACTCAAGAAAGGTCTTGAGAAAAATACTTTTTCTAGTGTGAACAGAGCTTTGCGTTTTTTTGTCTGTTTTGCCATTGACAATGTTAAAAAAACTCAGGGACAAAACCGCAGGCAAAAACGCGGTAAATCTTTATGTGTGTATGGTGCGTTTTTTTCCCGCAGGTAGGTGCGTTTTTCTGCCAGAAGGTGTATTTTTTGCTGGAGAAACAAATCCGCAGTGTGCATAGCCTTGGGGGTCTGTGCGCACTGGGCAGATGTGTTTCTTAAGAAAAATACACACGTTCTGGCAGAATTCCGCAGCTGCAGTAAAAAAAAAAAATGCACCCACAATCAGCATGCGGTTTAAGGCCCTGTGTGCACACTGCGTTTTTTGCTATGGATTTGCCGCGGCTTTTGCTGCAGAAAAGGTGAGGTTTTTGTTCATAATGTTCATGCAGTTCTTCCCCAGCAAAATCTATGAGAAATCCAAAATGCTGTGCACACACTGCGTTTTTTCCCCCGCTACACATTTTGCTGCAGAATTGCTGCAGCAAAAAGAAGTAGCATGTCACTTCTTTTCCGCAGGTACTTGCAGTTTTGCTATTAAATAATGGTTAAAAACCGCAAGGACAAAATCCGCACCAAAACCACAACAAACCATGGTAAAATTGCATGCGGATTCTGGGTGTGTTTTTTTGCAGCTGGTGTGGAATTCTGCCAGAGGGTGTGGATTTTGCTTAAGAAACACACTTTCCTAGTTTGCACAGACTCTTACCGCGATTTTGGCGCGGATTTTCCGTGGTTTTGTCCCTGCAGTTTTTAATTATTTATCAATGGCCACCGCAGGTACCTGCGGAAAAGAAGTGACATGCTGCTTCTTTTTGCTGCAGAATTCTGCAGCAAAACCGGTAGGGGGAAAAAAAACGCATTTTGCGCACAGGATTTTGGACTTCTCTTTGCTGGGGAAGGACTGCATGAAGCTTATAAACAAAAACTGCACCAATTCTGCAGCAAAAATCGCGGCAAAAAAAGCAGTGTGCGCACAGGGCCTGGTGGCCTAAGTCCTTGCTCATTACTGAGGCAGAAGGAAAGCTGAACTTTGGGATAATGAGAAACGCAGAGAGAAAAGCAGCAAAAAAAGGGCATTTTGGCTGTACCTATCTTTTTACTGCCAAGATATCAGGTTTTGGCTGCAGAAAAAAAAAGCAGCATGTGAACATAGCTGATAGGACCTATATAAACCGCATAAGTGCGGGAAATAGCGTAGGATATTAGATGCAGAAATGCCGTGAATTTGGGGTGTGTCAGCCCGGCCGCTGGGGGAGCTTTCTGCGGGTGGGAGCTAGCGTGGACGCTCCGGGGAGCGCTCGTGTTCCTGCCACGTTCTGCTGTGATGCTTCCCGCGGTTTCTAAGGCTACAGAGACGCCGAGCTGCAGCCCCGTCCCTCCACAGCAGGACACGGTGCCGCGGACGCACGTGACGATGCGGGGCAGCAGACGGGCGGGCGCCTCTGAGGTGATTTCTGTGAGTGCAGCGCGCGCTCGGCAGCTCCCGCTCCCGCCACAGCCGGATCCCGTGTCTGTCCTCTGACCGGGGACAACCCGACCTCGCAGCGGTTCACGTGTGACAGCTCCAAGAGAGGGCGCGGCCATGACAGCTCCCCAGCCCAGCAACCCAATTGGTCGACGGCTCCACTTTGGCTCCGCCTCCTATCACTTGTTATCCAATCCTAACCGCCTCGCTGGCCTTCTCCTGCCACAATTGGTTCAAGCGCGCGAGCTCCGTTCCCCACTGACCAATCCCAACATTTGTTTAGGGGTTGAATGGGCGTACCCAGTCTCAGCCAATCCAAGTCTTTCATGAGGGCGTGGCTGAAGGGCACTATAGCGAGGGCGTAGCTTGTAGAGTCAACACTTTCAGTGACGTAAAGAATGCAGCTCCTCCTCCTCAGGGGAGGAGTCCAAAACTTGAGCGTTCATTGGCTCTTAGAGCGCTCAATCAATATGATTGACGTGACGTCTCGGCAGAATCATGGTAGGCGTGGGCGTGGCTAGGTCGCTCGGGGTTCCGCCCATCTGGTCCGGCCGCGGGAGCGCGCTTTGGTTGTTACCGGTGGCGAGGAGGAGAGGATGTGGCGCGCGGAGGGGAAATGGCTGCCGAGAACAAGCCGGAAGGTAAAGAGCGCGGAACGGTTCACTTTCTGTGGGGATGAGTGCGCTCTCCGGGGCCGGGGGGATGTGGAAAGGGGGAGGGGATATGTGCGTGTGTGAGTGGAAGGAGACAGGCGGGTGTGAGAGGTGAGGAGAGAGGAGAGCGAGGCGGCTGGGAGGAGAAGGGGAGGGCTGTGTGTGAGGAGGCAGCGGCAGCACAGGAGGAGTGGGCACACTTTCCTGACACCGCTCCCCTCACACTTGGACACATTGAGGAGAAGGAGGCTGTCACCCCCCCATTATACTACAGGCACGGGGTCTCCAGCCCCGGCGGAGGGGGCTGCCCACACATTGGGGTGATAGCCTCCTGGGTCAGCCAGGGGTCAGCTCTTGGCATCCCCTCCTCTGCCATCGTCTTCAGGGGTCTGCCAGCCCCGGGGGGAGACGGAGCCCACTGCCCTCACACCATTGGCTGCCTCCACACCAGCATCCTCTTCCTCTTCTCTTTTTTATTTTTTCTTGCACCCCAAAACTTCTTCCCATTTGTGTCCCCTTATGTAGGACATTGTGTCCTGTTGCCCCTGAGTCCCCCAAGCCCCCTCTCCACCCCTGCCCCTCACCTAGACGTCTTCCCGTCTCCTCACCTTCCTCACCTGCACTCCTCCTTGTCGGGCTTTTCTCACACAAGGGGAGGGGGTCCCTGGCATGTTTCCTCGGCTGGAGCCTACAATCGGGGTATCGGCTCATTGGACGACCGCGGTCTTCATCATCGTCATCCTCGCCTCTTCGTCATGTCGATGAACAACCTGCTGGAAGGACCTTTAAGCAGCCAGAACCGGCGTCCGACACCTGGAAAGTATGGTAAATGCCCCCACACCTGCTCTGCGCGGCATGCCGGGGGGCTGCCAATCATGGGGATTGATCTGTTGTATTGGTGGGCTCTGCTAATAATCCATAGCTGCTGATCCCTGGCTGGAGGGGGGATGGGAGGGGGGCATCCTAGATCAGGCGCAGCCGGCTCCAATAATCCAGCAAAGTTTCCACAAAATGAGCATCAAGTTTACTACACGCTGCAAAACAGCAGCACATGGCACCTCCAGACGGCTGTGATTTACTGTGGAATATTCCTGAACGCCTCCGCTCCGGCCGCCTCTCCTCGGCTACAATCACATCCCATAATTATAAAATGCGTTTTTACTCTTATTCTTTATTTACGTCGCAGTAAAGCCGTCGCCTGCCCCTCGCTATCCTCTATAGGTGAGCAGCCCATATAGATAAACGCCATCCCGTCCTCTCCTCCGTCCTCCAACTCTCCAGGGGCTTCCTTCTACCATGGGCGATTTGCAACAATGTATCCAATATTTTGTAAATATGTAATTACTACATAGAATTTGTAAATGTTTTTATTATTGTTGGACGTTGATGCAAATAATCCATTCATGTCCCTTTTTTTATTTTTTCCTATTTCTTTTTGCCTGCGTCGATTTTTAGACTTTTCGCGTCAGTTACCTGCCACGTTTTTTGATAAAGAAGCGTTTTTAAAAGGGCAATAAAAAACCCTAAAATAACAGATAATTCGATAAGCCGAGGTAACAATATATCTCAAATCCACAAGGGGGTAGTGATGCACTATCAAGACGCTTCCACCATAGACATGCTGATTATGTGTACACCCCCCACCCCCCCAACCAAAATGTTCTTTTTTTTTTTTTTTTCTGGAAAAATGGCACATTTGCATTTTAACTTGAGATACTGCAAAGTATATTTTAATTGGCGAGTTCAGTTAATTCCCCTCCTCACCATGTGATGTAGTAAGGACAAGCTCTCGTGTGGATGGGATTTCTCATTCTAGACTCATCCCAGTTGATGATATTGACGATCAGGTCGGACTTGGGCTTCAGAAATAATTGTTGAATCGGAAAGGGATTTTTTTGGTCTAATTTTATCTATTTTTATTTTTTCACCTTTTGTATTCTTGCTTGCTCTTATTTTATTTTTGGGCCACTCATCCACAGTTTGCATAAGAACACGGTTCGATGCTACTACCCCTTGTTGCATTTCTTTTAGCTTGTTTTAGTTGGCCGAATAGAACTAGAATCACACTGAAGAGCTTTTTATAATGTATAAAATCCATGCTAATTAATAAATAATTTAACATGCAGATTGAGAAAGAAGTAGCCTGGTTATAAACAAGCCTGCGGACCAGGATATAGGATGCCGGACCTAAGCGCCTGTAGCCCGTCGAGCCCGGGAGTACATTAACCTCCTCTTTTGCGGTATAGCAGAGCTGAGCTTGTCAGTAGCTCGCTTTTTTTCTTTTTTACTTTTTTTTTTCTTCTTCAGGTGAGCCTTACTGCATACTAGTAAGCAAAGAAAGAGTTAAGATTCAGCTTTGCTACCTCTTGACGTCAGTGGGTGCTCCTTTGCATGCCTTGGAAATAAATGAGGTGGTGACGACATTGGAAAGTAAAACCGCTCTGCTCGATGGCAAAATATATATATTTTTTCATCACTGATATCATTTTTGATGATGCAGATTAAAATTGCACATTATATCTGTCGCAAACTCACCTGGCTGTCATCATAGACGTTTCGGAGCAGATATTGCGGTAATTGTCTCACCTAACGCCTTCCCCTACTTTGTCTGTCTGGCCCAGTGGATTTAATGACGTTCCCCTAGCCCCCCAACCTCTTCCTCTAGCCTCCCAACCTCTTACCTGCATTTAATAGGAGTAAATACCTGGAGACAGAATCGTGTGAAGTGGCGCCGGCTGTATATGTCCTCTGCATTGTATGGTGTACTGAGACAACGCCATTGCTAGCATCCTAACTATACTGCCAAGACTTATTGGTTATTTTAAGAGACCATATAATTGGTTCCTTAATAAACAGTCTATTTCAGGGGTCTCCAACCTGTGGCATCTCCGCTGATGTGAAACTACAACTCCCAGCATTTCCGGTCCGCAGCTGTCAGGGCATGCTGGGAGTTGCAGTGTTGCCCCAGCTTGCTGACCCTTGATTCTGATAAGGAGCACCTTGTTCTTCATATAACCCAGTGAGAGATTTTTCTGGTCGCTGTCCAAGGTGCTGAACGTAAACCAGGGAATCCCTTTCCTCAGTCATCAGCTGCCTTGTGTCAGTCCTACCCGCTCCACATTAATATCAATTATTTATACATTGCTCTGTATCAGAACCATCAGCAGAGATAAATATCTACTTTAGCGTTTCGTTAATTACCTTAAATGATGTCGTTTTATGAACGGATCGGAAAATGGCAAACTGGATTGTTTAATGTCGGGCAGACAGCTCGTCTCTCCTGCTGATTTGCTAAGCTTGACGTAGAGCCGGGGGGGGGAAACTTGTGTCCATATTTTTACATGTACGTGTTTTTTTTTTTTGTTTTTTTTTTCTCGATTTTGTTGTGCTCCACAACGCTTGTATAATCCGGGAATGTTGTATGTAGAAGTATAGGAGTCGTGTGCTCTGTAGTTTGGGTGCAGATGACTGCAGGAGCGCTGTGATAAATGACACCTTCTTTTTCTTAACCCTGACCTTTTCTAAGAGCCGAGGTGGAGATCTTTAGTAGGCGTTTCAGGAAATTGATTTGGCGACTTTTTTTTTTTTTTCTTTTTCTGACCCTTTTTCATTCTGATTTCTTTTCTTTTTTTTTTTTTTTTTGTAAAAAACAATAGTAAGTAGGTATCTTCCAAAATGCTATTGCTAATTTGAAGAAACCCTCCAGGCAAAGCTGATATATTGGGGATTATTTTCCAAGCCACTTGTGCCATCCGCACTATGTATATTGCATTCAATTTTGGTAGTTAATTCTGTTTTCAAGCAGTTTTTAATCTCGTATGTCAATGTTTTTTTAATGGGGTCTGGTTAAGAGCTATTGCAAAACTTATGGCAAGACTTATTAAAAGGGCTGTCCTCTGAAAATAAAGCTCACCAATCCCCAGCATAGGTGGTAACTTTTTGATTGACCACGGAGTCCCCATTTACTGACAATATGTTGATTTTTTTTTTATATATATATATATATATATATATATATATATATATATATATATATATATATATACATATATATATATATACATATACATATACATATGTGTATGTGTGTGTATATATATATATATATATATATATATATATACATATACATATGTGTGTGTGTGTGTGTGTGTGTGTGTGTGTGTGTGTGTGTGTGTGTGTATATATATATATAGATAGATATATAGATATCTCGGCAGCTCCTTAGGGAATGAATGGAGCGACGTTTGAGCATGTGCACTGCCGCTCCATTCTGAAAGGGAGAAAAGTGCCCCACTCTCCCGATCCCAGAGGTCGGACCCCCACCAATCACTTCTCTTGTGGATAGGTGATCACTTAAATTCACAAGACAGCCCCTTTAAGATATGTTGTTTTTTTTTTGTCCTTCGGCTTAGTCTGTTAAGAGGTGGCCATACAGTATCGATGGCCATTTGATGCAGCCCCTCGGTGTCTATGGGGGGCTTCAGGCATATTTGATTTTATTATGCCAGTCTTTTTGTTCACATGGGAAATAAACCTATGTCAGAACTATCCTACAGCTTATTATTTCCCTTTCGATGTTGAAAATGCATGCGTGGATTGCTAAGCCAAGTGTGCCCATGTATAAGAGGCGTCAGTCAAGCTGTTGGCCCAGTTATGGGCTTAGTCGACATCTATCTACGGAGTATTGTCTAGCAAAATGCGCCAAATTTATCATACAGCATGCGACACTGATAAATTTGGCACAGTTTCTGCCTGTCTCGTCTAGTTTTATCCTGTCTGACTTCAGGACAGTATTAATAAATCTCCCTCACCGTGTTAGGTCTAGTGCAAAGCCTGACGGAGCGGTGCACGAGAGATGTAAAAATAAAAAAAAAATTAAAAGGATTTTGGCTCTGGTAATGATTGGGGCTGCAGTGCTAGGGCCCCCCAGGAATAGCTGTGGATTCTGGCAGGTAAAATAGCAGTGGTGCTCAGTAGCATCTCATTCTCACGATGCTGAATTTTTCTGAAGGGAAACTGACCTGTGATCTGCAACATGTCTTATTAATGCATGCTTTCCCCCTTACAAAGGTGAGGGGTAAAGTCCACATGTAGAGCCCCGGTGTTTGTGCTCTGCCCTGGCTACATTCGGTAATAATAATAATTTTTTTTATATAGCAGTAACATATTCCGCGGCACTTCTCGCATGCTCTCTAACTCCAGCACTTTTTCATGACTGTGTTCTTCCAGGGAGGATAAAATGTGAGTGGTGCACTTCACGCTGAGTGACAGATTGGTCAATGCACTCACATAGTCTGATAATTTGTACTTCTGGTCCTAAGCAATTGGTCCCTCTAATTTAGCCAGCTGAAGGGATTTTCCCACCAAATTCCATATATTTAATCTTTTATGCGGGATAAGTGACAAACACTTTATTTGCTGGGTGGCCCCTGACAGTGATGTCCCAACCAATCTTTTGCCATAAGTATTAAATGATTTTTTTTTTTTTTTGCTGAAAACTCATTTTAAAGTGGTTATCTGGTCTAATGCACTAAATTATCTACCTTTTTAAGATCTGTATCAGATCGGTGGAGGTCTGACATCCGGCATTCCCACCGATCGGCTGTTATTGGCGGCATACGGTTGTGAGAGTAGTTGAACAGCACAGATCTGTCCTCTGTATGAGCCACTGCAGATCTGCTCTAATTCTCATGGAGCTGATAACAGCTGATCAGTGGTGTTATTGGACCAACCCTAATCTCATATTGCTGAGATATTATAAAGATAGGGCATCAGTACCATTAACCTGGACATCTCCTATAAAGATGAATAGTATATTTAAAGGGATGACTGATGGGAAATCTAGAAAATGTCATGGCCAAATTATAATTTCTATACTTTAAGGTTCTCATACCTATTAGACTAATGTTGGTTGAACAAGCTGCTGGGACTAGTTGATATGTATTGGGGGGTCTCCTGGTGGTAGTGGTGTGGAGAGGTGTATAAAGATGAATGAGCGCCCGTTACATGTCTCCAGTGCAGAATACCTCCAGAATATCAGCTGGTACAGTGTTTAGTGTACTTTAAGAGTTAAAGGTTTTGTCCACTACTATACAACCCCTACTTAATCCATAGATACCTAAGGTCCTGAAATGCCCTGAACATGAGGTAAGAGACATAGCTAATCAGGAGAGGTATTCTACATTTCTAATTGGAGATATTTGCTAATACAGTAATGTTGTTATTATTATTATTATTATTATTATTATTATTATTATTACACCTACTACATATTGGGATAGGATCTTGGAGATGGGAATACCACTTTAATCCCTCCAGTACCCCATATAAAATAAAACCATGGATTTTCTCCTTCTGTGGATGCAAGGTTTCGGCTGTTAAGGCTGCTTTACATGCAGCGACATCGCTAGCGATGTCGCTGGTGAAAGCACCCGTCCCCGTCGGTTGTGCGTCACGGGCAAATCGCTGCCCGTGGTGCACAACATCGCTAGGACCCGTCACACGAACTTACCTGCCTAGCGACGTCGCTGTGGCCGGCGAACCGCCTCCTTTCTGAGGGGGCGGTTCGTGCGACGTCACACAGCAGCCGTCCAATAGAAGCGGAGGTGGGGAGAGCAGCCGAAAGAAAGTGACGCCCACTTCGTTGCTGGAGGACACAGGTACCAGGGCTGTGTTTTTATGATACAATAATCAAGATATTTGGATAGAACATAAAATATTTATTGGAATACAACTTTAGAACACAAAAAACTAATACATTGTAAATATGTGTGTGTGTGTATATATATATATATATATATATATATATATATATATATATATATATATATATATATATATATATATATATATATATATATTACACATACACAGTGCTGGCCAAAAGTATTGGCACCCCTGCAATTCTGTCAGATAATACTATGTTTCTTCCTGAAAATGATTGCAATCATACATTTTTTGGTATTAACTTCATTTATTTTGCTTGCAATGAAAAACCACAAAAAAGAATGAACTAAAAATCAAATCATTGATCATTTCACATAAAACTCCGAAAATAGCCCGGACAAAAGTATTGGCACCCTCAGCCTAATACTTGGCTGCACAACCTTTAGCCAAAATAACTACGAACAACCGCTTCCGGTAACCATCAATGAGTTTCTTACAATGCTCTGCTGGAATTTTAGACCATTCTTCTTTGGCAAAATGCTCCAGGTCCCTGAGATTTGAAGGGTGCCTTCTCCAAACTGCCATTTTGAGATCTCTCCACAGGTGTGCTATGGGATTCAGGTCTGGACTCATTGCTGGCCACTTTAGAAGTCTCCAGTGCTTTCTATCAAACCATTTTCTAGTGCTTTTTGTAGTGTGTTTTGGGTCATTGTCCTGCTGGAAGACGCATGACCTCTGAGGGAGACCCAGCTTTCTCACACTGGGCCCTACATTATGCTGCAAAATTTGTTGGTAGTCTTCAGACTTCATAATGCCATGCACACGGTCAAGCAGTCCAGTGCCAGAGGCAGCAAAGCAACCCCAAAACATCAGGGAACCTCCGCCATGTTTGACTTTAGGGACCGTGTTCTTTTCTTTGAATGCCTCTTTTTTTCCTGTAAACTCTATGTTGATGCCTTTTCCCAAAAAAGCCAGGCTGGAGTTTGCCAAAACTTACCTGAGAAAGCCTAAAACGTTTTGGAAGAATGTTCTCTGGTCAGATGAGACAAAAGTAGAGCTTTTTGGGAAAAGGCATCAACATAAGAGTTTACAGGAAAAAAAAGAGGCATTCAAAGAAAAGAACACGGTCCCTACAGTCAAACATAGCGGAGGTTCCCTGATGTTTTGGGGTTGCTTTGCTGCCTCTGGCACTGGACTGCATGACCGTGTGCATGGCATTATGAATCTGAAGACTACCAACAAATTTTGCAGCATAATGTAGGGCCCAGTATGAGAAAGCTGGGTCTCCCTCAGAGGTCATGCGTCTTCCAGCAGGACAATGACCCAAAACACACTTCAAAAAGCACTAGAAAATGGTTTGAGAGAAAGCACTGGAGACTACTAAACTGGCCAGCAATAAGTCCAGACCTGAACCCCATAGAACACCTGTGGAGAGATCTCAAAATGGCAGTTTGGAGAAGGCGCCCTTCAAATCTCAGGGACCTGGAGCAATTTGCCAAAGAAGAATGGTCTAAAATTCCTGCAGAGCATTGTAAGAAGCTCATTGATGGTTACCGGAAGCGGTTGTTCGCAGTTATTTTGGCTAAAGGTTGTGCAACCAAGTATTAGGCTAAGGGTGCCAATACTTTTTTCCTGGCCATTTTTGGAGTTTTATGTGAAATGATCAATGATTTGATTTTTGATTCATTTTTTTTTGTGGTTTTTCATTGCAAGCAAAATAAATGAGGATAATAATACCAAAGAATGTGTGATTGCAATCATTTTCAGGAAGAAACAGAGTATTATCCGACAGAATTGCAGGGGTGCCAATACTTTTGGCCAGCACTGTATATACACACACAAGATATATGTGTAATCTACTGTATATTACATAGTGTATTACATATTTACAATTTATTACAGTTTTTTTGTGTTCTAAAGTTGTATCCAATAAATATATTTTATGTTCTATCCAAATATCTTGATTATTGTATCATAAAAATTATTATATGTCTGATGTTCACATACACATGTTCATGTACTACAATAAATTTTTCACCTAACTATAAGCAATATATGTAGGAGCCGGAGTCGGAGTCAGTGCAAGAGAAATTGAGGAGTCTGAGTCGGAGTCGAAGGTTTGGCTTACCGACTCCACAGCCCTGACAGGTACGGTGTTGTTCCTTGTTCCCGGGGTGTCACACATAGCGATGTGGGCTGCCGCAGGAACGACGAACAACCTGCGTCCTGCAACAGCAACGGTATTTGAGATTAGAACGACGTATCAACGATTAGGTGAGTAATTTTGATCGTTGGCGGTCGTTCGTACGTTTCACACGCAACAACGTCGCTAACGAGGCTGGATGTGCGTCACGAATTCCCTGACCCCCGACGACATCTCGCTTGCGATGTTGTTGCGTGTAAAGCCCCCTTGGCTGCAGCAGTCATGTGACCTGCTGTGAATAAATCAGTAACCACTTAGGAGCTCTCATGTGACCCATCAAGAATAGCAGCACTGACATTGCAGGAGGTGAGGATCAATTGTTTTTATATTATATGGAGCACTGGAGTGATTAAGCAGTGGTTGTCCAGTAGTGGTCAACTCCTCAATTTTAGGTACCTTTTCTATAGGAAGGACTTAAACCTTGTGAAATATTGACTTGTTAATTTGTGGGTTTTCTATGTATTGTCTTATTTCTTAAGAATTATGTGCTTGCTCTTAGGCCTCTTTCACACATCTGTGAAAATCACGCACGTTTTTCATGGACGTGTCAAAGGTGCGTATTGTCCTCCGTGTGCCGTGTGTATGGCACATGTGTGTTTTCCGTGTGGTATTCGTGATAACACACGGAGAACAGGAACTTTCTACTCGCCTGTCCCTGGCGTTGCTGTCCGTGATGCTGATCTACAGTCTCCGGTCCTGCCGACTCCTCGCTGCTGCTTCCGGCCGCAGTGGAGTGAATATGCGATGAGCATAATGAGCGAGGTTTGGAAGCAAGTGCCAGCAGCGGCAGAGACAACAGCGCTGGAGAAGGTGAGAATAGAAATTCCTTTTAATTCAGACACGTGTTTTCTCCGGTGCGTGTCACACAGATCACATTCGTGCGGTCCGTGTGACACCAGAGAAAAACGGACACACGTATGCTCCACATGGTCCATGGCAAAACACGCACGTGAGCGCAGACCCATTGATTTTAATAAGTCTACGTGTGCCCGTGTCTCCGGCACGTAAGGAAACGGACCAAACACGTACTGGAGATACAGACGTGTGAAGGAGGCCTAAAACGGTTTAAGAAATGCAGTATTTTGTGAGCCCACCATCATTGTGTCTTAGATTTAAAGATGTTCTCTGGGACTTTTTTTAATTTTAGGCACATAGTTAAGAAAAAAAAACCCATGCAGGTAGTTCCTTAGAGACACGACTACCTACCTGTTGTCCCTGGAGCTGACATTGACCGCTCCTGCCGATGATTCAGCTGCTCCACATCAACAGGGCAGCTCTTCCTCTTCGGGCTGCTGTGTAGATGAGGCGTGATTGCAGACATCATGCTGATTGACAGCCGGCTTCCCTACAGTAAGGCAGCGGGGAGCCGGTTGTCAAGTGGCATCATAAATCTTTATTTTTTTTTTATATAAATACTTATTTTTATATAGCGCTAACATATTCCGCAGTGCTTTATATACATCAGGAACACTGTCCCCATTGGGGCTCACAATCTAAATTCCCTATCTGTATGTTTGCTTTTTTTTTGGAGTGTGGGAGGAAACCGGAGAACCCGGAGGAAACCCACACAAACACGGGGAGAACATACAAACTCCTTGCAGATGGTGCCCTTGGTGGGAATCGAACCCAGGACCCCAGCGCTGCAAGACTGCAGTGCTAACCACTGAGCCACCGTGCAGCCCTATTGGCAGTCATGTCACACCACCTGAGCGGAAATGAAAACTGCTGCCGCTCTGTGGCAGTGATGTCAGCGGAAGACGCTGTGTTCCGGCAGGTTCGTCTGTGATCCCTCCGTACCGGCAGTAAACAGCGCCGGGCACAACATACTTGTAGTTGCCTGTTGGTTCTTAGGCACATTTTAGGAGAAAAAAAAATACCGGATAACCCCCTTTAGGTTCCTAAAGTTTTTGACCTAAAGTTGACAGGTTATTAAGTGAATGAGCAGCGGCTCTCCGTGGTCATTTCATCCTGCCGGGGCTCTCCTTTTTGTCACAAGCTATGGAGAACAAGCACAGTCAGTCTATTTCTTGCCCGACATGGCTGATATCAGGGGACAATAGCTTGTATTCACTTATACAGCAGATTAGTACAAAGTAGAGTTTGTATGAGAGCAGCGCCTTAGTCTCAGGTCTTTGTGGTAATGTATCTCTATAATTAGAGCAGGACTGAGTAGAGCCTCCTCTGCCGTGCTCGGTCTTTTGGCTTTTGCAGGTCCTAGAATTTTTTTTTTTTATTGCAGAGGAAATAATTACCATGGAAAAAAAATGTGGTGGGGGGAATAAATCCCTTTGTGCTATTGCCATGCATCATCAGAAAGGTCATGCTGCTCTGTGCGTTATATACCAGAGTAATTATGCAATTATCTTGTTGAACGCCGGATAATATGCCAAAGTGGCAGATATTGTGAAGGCTTCGCTGTTGAGGAAGGTGATAGCTTTCAAAGAGAAGAGATCCCGTGAGAGAAGGGTTTCACCAGAAGGGATTTTTATCAATTCAATATTGAGGAAATTTGGAACAGAAAACACAAAGTCTTTGATGTGTTTTGGAGGTAAATGACTAAATATAGTGGGTTTTAGTTTAGTCATTGACGAGAGAGGTGGGCTGTGTCTCTCTACTTCAGTTCTTTGGGGGGTACGCATACTATTAGTGTGCATTCCCCCAAAAGAAGCAGCTTGGGAAAGAAAAAAAATACTTCACTGATTTTAGAACTTCCGTATAAGTTGGCGAGAGCTGCACATGCTCAGTTACTGTCCCATTCAGATGGGACCCCCTTGTTTTGTAGATGGATAGTGCTCCCTCCTCTGGGACTTTTCTTGATCATAGGATGGTCAGGAGATTATTTTAAAGGGGCTGTATGATAATTTGCAAATGACGGCCTATACTTAGGGGTCAGAATTCCAAACCCCCCACTGGTCAGTTGATATTGGCTCCGTTGTATGGGACTGAACACATCAGCCCTGTACATTGATTAATTGCCACTGTCGATGTCGACCACTGCACGTCTCCACCATCTACCGTAAGTGAATAGGAGATTGTATATTCCCTTTTATGAAAAGTGATTGTCCGAAATGAAGAACCCCTTTAAATATTTTTCAGAAGAGTCGCCTCCGGACAGCTGGAAGGCAAAGTCCTACGTGTCACTACAAACACAAGCATGGCACTGACTGCTTGAAAACCCTTTACTTTTGCACGTAGCTCCATGGTAACGGCCGCCGGTCTCTACTCGGTCATTTCGTGTAGCTCGTGGACATCCATTGCCTTTACAGCTGAGTTCGGAAACACAGCGCGGAAGTCTCGGAGGATAGGAAAACTTACACAAAAAAAAAAAAGACTTGTGGATGACAAAGATCATTTTTGATTTGGTGTGGTGCGCAGTAAAATTTTATGATCCATGTTGGCTCCTTGGGGAATATGAAGTGCAGAGAGCATGAAGAAAGCCATAAAATTACCAGGGATTTCATATTGTTTGTAATTAATGTGGGGTCTCTACGGTTTCTTCTGGCTGCCCGAGATATTCCCGGCTAAATAAAAGTACCACTTGGCTATTTTTAGATGTAAATATCTGTATGAAAACAGAGCGATTTGTGTGTGTGATGTGCGGACTTGCCCCTTGCGGATCAGTTTAGACAGTAGACTCATTACGGTTTTTTTTGCCGGAATTGTATTTCTGATCATGAGGCATTTCCTAACAGTTTTGTATCTTCTTAAAGAATGTTTAGACCTTTTGTCCGTCTCACTATACCCAGCGATAATTCATTCTTAGCATTTTAAGGTTAAAATATATCATTTCACAGTCACATTGCTTTGTTTCTCGAAGATTGATATTGAGTAGTTATATGTCCTTTTCTCAAGTCACAGCCAAAGCTGCTCTGGAATTGATATTGCCTAGTGTAGGATGAAAGCAGCAAATAAGGAAAAGTGCACCAGTCACTTGCACCATTGTAGTTCCTAATTTTTCAGTGAGGATGGCTACGATCTCCAGCAGTAGATCCTTGACTGGTCACGGTCACCTCTCGATAGCCAAGGGTCCACTGCTGCAAACTTGTTTTAGCTCCCATACTTTTTACATAGCAGCATTGGGCGGGTGCAGGGTATAGAGAGCACCCCTGTGGGGTCATCACAGCACAAAGCTACTAGAGAGGCCGGGGGTCTGGGTTATAGGTGGCTAAGGAAGATTAGAGAAACTTAAAATTGGGTAAGAAAATTGAATTCAACACTCAGATTTTTTTATTTTTTTAATAACAATTTAGCTGGTTGTAATCTGAGAACTTTAAACCCTCAGAACATTTTTAGGGGTGTAGTAGGATAGTGGGAGTAAATTTCTCCCCATCTTTTGAGGACCAAACCAAAGGACTCATTTCCTGCCATTTAAAGGGGTGGTTCACTACTCAGAATTATTGCCACATTGATTTAAATCTCATAAAGAAGGATTTTCTCAAATGTAGTACTTTCTGACTCTGAGAGGTGCTATTGCAGTCCGCTCATCCCCATCACGTGATCCCCGGGCTCAGTGACCTCTAAGATCTGGTGATGTCATGTCAACTTCCAGTTGACTCGACATCACCGAGGCGGCCCCAGTCTCGCTGAGTGACTAGGCGGTGGGCAGAGTTTCACCGCTTGTCACAGCCCAGCATCTCCCTGCTCCCTCCTTCATTGCAGAGTGCCACAGCAGGAGCGATATTGGGCTGTGACGAGCGGTGAAACTTCGCCCACAGCCAGTCACTCAGGAAGACTGGGGCCCGCCGTGGTGATTGCAGGTCATCTGGAAGTTGATGTGAGATCACCGGATCTCCGAGGTCATGGAGCCCGGCAATCACTTGATGGGGATGTTTGGACCACAATAGCACCGCTCAGTCAGAATTTACTACACAAGGTATTTGACACAAGCCTTCCCTATGAGCTTTACATTGCTGTTGCCACTAATGCTGAGTAGTGAAACACTCGGTCAAAAAAGGGACATGTATGGAGCACGGGGACAGGTGAATTTAGGATAAAGTAGATGCTCTCCATCTTTTGGAGGTCTGGTGGTAGTATTTGGGCATGATCAGAGCCTGGATATGGTTGGAGTGACTCCTTGATCAGGCCTAAAAACAGAACTGGAGATTTCTGTTGGGTAAGAAGCGCAAGATAAAATATCGATATACCGGATTGTGTTCAACTAGATGATGGCTGGCTGGATGTTACCGCTGCCGGGGACTACTGCTGTAACTTTTATACTATTTCTATTCAAATTCCCCCAGTCTAGAGTATGCTCTGCTTCTGGCAAAACCATGAAATTACGTCTGTCTAGGAGGATAGCTGGTGGTTTAAGGGTTAACCCTGAAGATTTGTTTTGAGGACCCCCTTGACAGAGATTTAATGTCCATCATTCTTGGTGCATAGGAGAAGTTTGGTGACTTTGAGGGTGAGACCGTACTTCTTTCTGTTGCTTGGAGGTGTCACTTTAATTATGTCTCTCATTTGCCTTTTTCCCTTTGCCACTTATTGTATATTTAATTAAGTACAATAGGACAAATAAAACCCAGAGTATCCTCCATTACTAAGTACCCACAGCGTGAGCAACAAGGGAAATTATGACTCCCTATGTATAACTGGGTTTATTAAAAGACTTAATCAACATAAATGTCCCATTAAAAAATGTAATCAAAACCATTATATTTGTATTTCAGGCATTTTCTGGGAATTGTGTTATTTTGCCTTTTTTTTTATTTTTACCCGACAAGCAGTTCTGTTGATTTAAGTCTCTATATATGAAGTGTTGGAGTAGTGTAGTTAAGATACAGACCGCATTCTTCTGCATTGTGTAATGGGCGGCTGGGGGTTATACTCAACTCCATTTACTTAATTCCTTTATATGCATGTAGCATGTATATCAGAAACATGGACGCTGTCCTGACTGCTGCTTGTGTGTCTGCTGCTGTGGGTCCTAGATTTTACAACATGAAGCTCTGGTTATAAGTATTGTATGGAAGTGCATGATGAGCAGATGTTACTGAAATATCCCCATTTGCAGCTGGCAGCAATGGTGAGCGAGTGGTTAATGGGATCGTCTAACAACTAACATTTATCAGCTCTCTACAGGATAGATGATAAATGTATAATCATTGGTGGTCCGGTTACTGAAAGCCCCACCAATCCTCAGCGTGGAGGGCCAAAGCCCTCTATGTAAATGTTTTCTGTAGAATGTGAATGAAGTAGTGATTGGTAGAGAGATCAGTGGTCGGAGATTCATGGATCATACATGTGGGTAGATGATTAGTTTATTAAAAAAAAACATTTAAGGGACCTTGATTCAGGATCTAAGAGCAACATATGGCGACTGGAATACTGTGAATGGACTGCTCACATAAGCTGGTCCCTTCAGTTACTTGCTACTCCCAAGCGAGGGGGAGTGAATAGACAGTAATTATAGATACACTAGGATATTAGGAAATTGCTTATAATGTGATTCTCTAATATGTGAACTCATTTCTGGAAGCAGGGCGATTGGCCGGCCCCGGATTGGCCGGCCCCGGAGCGGCCTGTTTCATAGTGTTTAAGGTTGAAGGTAGACTTGGGTCCTTCGAGTTCAACCCATAACCTAACCTAACATGTTGATCCAGAGGAAGGCAAAAAAAACCCAAAACCCTTGGGGCAGACAGTAAGCGTCACATTAGGGGAAAATAATTCCCAACTTCACAGAGGCTTTGCAAAGACAGACAGAACAGACAGACAGCTCCCCGCTCCTTTCAAACTCCTCATAGCAGTTAATCCATTTCTGGATGGAATATCCCTGAAAACGTGATTGTTTTATAAATATTATTTCTCCTATATATGTGATAGATAAGTATCTAATTGCTGGGCATCTGACTACTGAGGCCCTCACCAGTACCAATATTAGGGACTCACGTTCCCCCTTGTGAATGGACATCTGTTCTTACGGAGTAGTGAAGCCTGCATCTGATCAGTCGGCGCTGATTAGCTGTATGTCACATGACTATCGGGAGATAATGATCAATATCAGAGCAGCAGCACCAGTCTGGGATGTGAGTATGTAATATATACTGTATATATTTTTTTTTCACCAGAGTGATCAACCCCTTTAAACTGTTAAACAATTGCATCTTCAGTGGTCATACACCAACCTCTATTACATTTCTGCTTTATGTTGTCCTGTATACTGTACCCCTTACATCTATAAAAACAAAAAAACAAATTGTGTACTCCGTGCTGCAGTGTTATGGAGGTAGCCCTGCTTGTGGGGGAGTGTGTGATGCCCCATGGTATGGTGGTAGGGCCTTCATGTACCCCGTTACACGGCAGCACATTGTGAGCACTGGGGGCTGGATCATCAGATAGCAATGCTTCATGATTGTTCTATTAGTAGACCATAATCCAGACTTTTCTGAGGTTCCCTTTCATCAGATAATTGTTACTCTGTCTATCAGTGGGCGATCTTCTCTTGTAGTACATACCCTGCTTCATCATTATAGATACCCTGAAAGCCGTCTCCTAACACCCCCCTGTGTATTTTATGTGTAAACTTTTCATCCCTTTTTGCTTTCTCTCATTAGATGATCATGGAAACAGCAACGGCAGTCATGTAAAGATCTTTCTACCCAAGAAGCTGCTCGAATGTCTACCAAAATGTTCAAGCTTACCAAAAGAAAGGCATCGTTGGAACACTAACGAGGTATTTCACTTCATTCTTTTATGGAATGGTAAATTAATGTCATTTTATTGCTTTTCTGTGTATCTGATGTCCCCGAGGACTGTCTGGCCTTGGACATGGAGTTGGGTTGAAGGTTGTGATTCTTGCACATTGAAGGTCAGTTTGGTGGTTACTACTGTGAGGAAAAACTAAATATAACAATTATCTGACTTCTTAGCTGCAGAGCAATGAAATAAAAAAAAAAAAAATCTTCTCCAAAGAGTCGTTTAGGGGATAATCCAATGCACGGACGTCTGGGAAGTCTCAGTTGTGTGACAAGGTGCAAGGGAGAAGATGATTGAGACAGTGGCATTTGTAAAACTGATACATGACTTAAGAAACCACCAGGGAAACAGCTATGAATCCTGGAGCCTTGACCTGGAAAAGTCGGAGCAATTGTATATGATGACTTTCCTCCATGTAAAGGACACCGAGTCTCCATGGTGTAGCAGGCACGTCATGTGTTGCTTGTCCTGAAACTTATTCATCTTTGGAAATTTCTTTGTGTTATTACTTGGCTGTCATCCGATGAGATCTACCATGTTATGGCTGATGAGATGGCTACATTCTATTATTGCAAGTAATTTTTTTTTTATTTACTTTTATTATTCATGCAGGCTTTTACATTCCATTTTAGGGTTTTGGTTTTTTTTTTCATATAAAATTTATAGCATTATCAATATATTTCATTGTACTCCTGTGCTGCATTATATATATATTATATATATTATAATATATAATATTCCAGCACAGGAGTACAATGAAATATATTGATAATGCTATAAATTTTATATATGATAATAATTATATATTATATATTTATTATAGTATTGACCTGCGCCCCGAATGTATTGGGGATACACGTCTGGCAGCGGGATTGAGGCACACAGTAGCAATTTATCACTTCAACAGTTTATGCAGTTTATTCAAGCATGTCATAAACGGCTAGCACAATTACAGGAACATGCCACTGTCCCCAGTCTGTTCCAATAGTGAGTATATCTGCAAGGCTTCATACACACAGCGTCCCAGTGCAAGCATCCCAGTCTTTACTCACTGACCTCTCAGCTGTGTCCGAGTGAAGACCTATATGGCGGTCTTCACTTGCTGACACCCAGTCAGCTCACAACCCCCTTCTCCTGGGGATACCTGTTTAGGAGTTGCAGCACACTCCCATCATGGTCTCGCCATGTGCTCCAGCAGGGCCGTGTCCTTCCAGGAGCCTGGTAGACCGCTATGTGATCACAACCAGACACATGATATCCTCCAAGACACACCCCTGGGAGGGAGGTATGTGGATGGTCAGTCCTGCCCATCACTTCTGACCATCCGATAAATCTAGTCCTGAAAGATGTTACCAAAAAGACGTCTGGCACTACAAGTCCCAGCGAAAACTCCCATTCATGGCAGATGTTCTCTGTGACACATACCGGCCATTTCCAATATTACCGAGTACCATCTTACACTATATATATGTGTGTGTATATATATGTGTATATATATATATATATATATATATATGTATGTATGTATGTATGTATGTATGTATGTATGTATGTATGTATGTATGTATGTATGTATGTATGTATGTATGTATGTATGTGTATGTATATATATATATATATATATATATATGTATATGTATATGTGTATATATATATGTATATAAATATATAATATATACATAAAAATTCCAGCCGCACACTGTGGAAAAACAAAATGAATTCTACCTTATACATAGATGGAGGTATTTAGAATATTATAATGGCCATTGTAATACCAGCCCAGCGCCCCTTCACGGCACCCTCCTTTGCTGGGTCCTACACTACACTGCATCTCATCTGGGTTTTAAAAACCTACAAGATCAGCTGGTTAACAAAAAGGAGGCTAATGAAGCTGCCAGGAGCTGGGGTGCAAATCCAGCAAACAGAGCACCACTCCCTGTTATATGCATTATACAATAGAAAAAAAATAAAATAAAATATATATATATATATATATATATATATATATATATATATATATACATACATATACATATACATATAATCGTATTTTTCATTTTGCAAGACGCACTCCAAATTTAGAGAAAAGAAAAGCGGTGGTGGAGCGGGGGGGCACAAGAGGCAATGGTGGTGGTGGAGTACAGCGTTTCTGCGGGCGGTACAGATGGGGGCCCAGATACTTTCTGCGGGCGGCAGTGCTGTCCTGGGGCACCGGACGCAGCTCTGTGCTGGGGCTCGCTGCGGGCGGTGAGGCACGGGCCATTCTGAAGATGTCGGCGGTGTGGACTTCAAAGAAATGGCGCCCAGAGTCGACGCATGTGCAGATTGAGTTATCGGCCCAATGACAAGCTGAGATCTCCTCTGCGCACGCGCCACCTGCGGACTCCATTTTCCTTAAGTCCACTGCTGTGACATCAATGGGCCACTCATTTTCTTCCCAAATTTTTGGGAGGAAAAGTGCGTCTTATAATTGGAAATACAGTATACATGTAATGGAAGGATAAAAGAAAAATGGGGAAAGAAATGAAGAAACAAAATAATACAATGCAGCCTTGCAATGCCGGTGAGCATGGGTGAACCCCCCCCCCACCACCCTCCCAAAAAAAAAGAATCCCAACAATAACTAAATAAAACCTTGAGATGCTTTGATCTGTGTAACATATACATTTGAGATGAAATCATCTTCAGCTTTTATTTATCTTTTGTTGTTTTTTGTTTGAGGGGGTTTCACCCATTTTCACTTCCATTAGATGGCTGTATTGTATTTTGTTTTTCATTCCCTTCCTCATTCTTGTGTTATACTTCCGTTCAATTTTGCTCCTTCAGAATGTGTGTCAGTAGCGGCAGTACTCTCATGACTGGGTGATCTTGGCCTGTGTAGGACTATACGCCCCGAGAACATCCCTGTGAACCATTCTATCTGCTGTAATTTCATTTAATCGTTTCCTCTCGTGATCCTTTGACATATGGGTTAAGTTCCTTTTCAGTCAGAACCTATTAAATGTTGGAAGCTAGTGCATCTCTCAGCTGATAAGTGGTTTTAAAAATGCACAGTCTCCGCAAACACCCAATTGCTGCGGCAGCACATCTCCAGCAGTCATGATGGCAAGGGCACTAAAATATTTAGAGGACTACAAGCTTTTCTTTTTTTTTTTTTTTTTTTTTTTTTTTTATTTTTTCCCACAGACATTTGACTTTTTTGTTACCAACCGCATAAAATGGTTCAAAAATGAAGATTCTCTTACACTAATAAATGACCATAATAGAATTGTCTACCTCTCCCGCTCGCGTAGTCATAACTTGTGGTTTTGGGGTTGACTAATAGTATTCTTGTTTGTGCTTCTGGCAGCTCTCCTGACTTGTCTGTTTTAGTAAATACTTGCAGAATGCAGGATAGATACTGCGTTGTGCTGTTCCTCTGTTACTCCTCCTGGCAATGCCTACGTGTTTTGACAGCTGTGTGCTGCCATTCCCCATGGTGTGTGTTCATGCAAAATCTGGCAGGGGGCGGGAGGATCTATGTAGCAGCCTTAGAAAATTTTACGGAATTCCTCGTAAAGATAGCCAGGAGAAAAGCTGTGACTTCAGAGAAGAAATCACATGGGTTTATTTTGGGGAATTTAATTTTCCGTTTCCCAGTAGCCCATAACAGTATCTCCTTCCGGGCGGGGTCTTAAATACGGGGCTTCTACCCAACAACCTATTAAGGCTAATTTCACACATCAGTTTTTTTCCATCAGGCACAATCCGGGAAAAAACGGGTAAAACGGATCCGCCGCCAGATCCGTTTTATCCCCTTTGATTTGTATTAGCGCCGGATTGTGCCTGATGGCCTTGCGTTGCATCCGGCTCTTGCCGGATCCGTCATAATTGCCTAAAGCGGAGGCCGGAGGGAACGTATCTTGTAACGTTTTTTTTTTTTGTCCGGCAAAAAAACCGCATTGCGCCAGATGCGGCGTGTTTTACAATGGAAGCCTATGGATGCTGGATCCGGCGTAATGCGGTAAAAACCGAATGCGGCCGCCGGATCCGTTTTTGTAAACTGAGCATGCTCCAATGTATTGAAAAAAACGGATCCAGAAAAAAAACGGACATAAAGGATGCAAAAACAGATGCGCCGGATCCATTTTCTGACGGATCAGGTATATTGGAACCGTCAAAAAAAAAAAAAAAGGATCAGGCACATCAGTTTTTGCATATACTGCGCCGGATCCGTTGCATCAGGCACATGCCGGATTGTGCCTGATGCCAAAAACTGATGTGTGAAAGTAGCCTAAGGCTACTTTCACACATCAGTTTTTTGCCATCAGGTTCAATCCGGAAAAAAACGGGTAAAACGGATCCAGTACCGCATCCGTTTTTTCCCCATAGACTTGCATTGTTACCGGATTGTACCGGATGGCTTTGCGGTGCATCCGTTTTTTTCCGGATGCGGCAAAATAAATAAATGCGGCGGCCGGAGGCAACGTAGCTTGCAACGTTTTTTTGTCCGGCAAAAAAAACGCATCGCGCCGGATCCGGCGCGATACGGCGTGTTTTACAATAGAAGCCTATGGACGCCGGATCCGGCGTAATGCGGTAAAAAACGGATGCGGCCGCCGGATCCGTTTTTGTTAACTGCGCATGCACCAATGTAATTAACAAAACGGATCCAGCCAAAAACCGGACGAAAAGGATGCAAAAACGGATGCAAACCGTATCCACCGGATCCGTTTTTTAACGGATCTGGCATAACGGATCCGTTAAAAAAACGGATCCGGTGGATACGGTTTTCACTTTTTTTTCAGGATCCGTTGGATCAGGAAAAAAAAGGACTGTGCCTGAATACAGAAAACTGATGTGTGAAAGTAGCCTAAGTCTTTGTGTCCATATGTGATCCATCAGACAAACTCTATGAAGTTTTGTAACTTTTTAATAACTGACTCACACTGCCAGAAGTAAATCCTTCCCACAACTTTAACATCATCTAGAAAAAGTGGAGCCATAACACTGCTTCCATTTAACTTGCTAATGTATTTCCAAGGACTGTGGTTGAGAAGGCAGAGAAGCAGATGAACATTTTGTATCAAATGACTTTTCATCCTCCATCCCCCCCCACCCCACCCCATTCATTTCATTTTTTTTTTTTTTTTTAATAATTGCTTCTCTTTCATATAGTCTGATAAGCAAGTGCTTTATTGCAAAGGCTATCGCCCAATAAAGCGTTGATCGGGGTCCCCACGTGATCGCCATTCCAGCATATTTACAATAAGATCACCGGCATGATAAATTATTTAGTGGCAGATTAATTTTGGAAGCCATGATTTTGATAATGTGCTTGCATGCCCCATTTGCCAGAAAAATTGCAAAATTTGATTTAACATCTAAAGAGCGATTCCTCCAGTCTCGTTGCTGTAAGAAGAGCATATTTTTCTCGCCAATGTCATGGACTAAATTGTCTAATTTAAATCAATGACTTTCCAGAATACTTTCCCCCCCCCACCCCGACACAATACTCGCCACTAAAACCTTTAGGGAGCTAGAGACGTCTTATTTACAGAAATCTGGGTCGGGTTTATGGACCTGAAACAAAAGATATGGGCTCTGATTCCAATCTCCATACCCTCCATGCATGGAGGGGCGTGCGGCCGTGGCTGCTATGGCAGGGCAGACATTATCTTGTCTCCTTTAATGGTCTGCTCTGTCTCTCAAGTGCTTGCTTTCTTATTGACACTATTGGAAGTACTCTGCTCTTCCGGTTTCAGGAAATAGTGTGTTTTGCAATTTGTTCCTATTGGCAATACGGCAAACATGCCAGGAATTAGCTGTGTAGTTTTGAAGAGGACCTGATCTGTATATTTTGGTAAATGCTTAGTGTAATGGTTGTTAATTTTTGTATTATAAATCAATAGTACATGCGAAAAAAAGGAAACTTAAGATATTTTATAATCACAGAACTGTGCTTCTTTCTATGCCAGGGCTGATCATTCATTCCCAAAATTCTCAATTTACTGGTAAAATGAGTTTTCAGTGAGTACAGACTGTCCTAGGACTGAGATGACAGTTTGTGCTCATAAAGCTCTATGGAGAGAGGCAAGGAAGAGGCAGCGGCTGACACAGACATTCCATACAACATTATGCGCACCAACTGGCAGCTTTCTCGGTCATGGGAAAACCTGTACTCGCTGAAGACTCCCTTTACCAGTAAATTGATAATTTTGAGAATGAATGATCTTTACATGTTAAATATTCAATGACGTAAAGGATCTGGATAATTTTTCTGTGCAGTGTGCTCCTCTGGAAATGTAGAGATTAATTGACTGCAAGGTGTCGCCATTCCTCTTGTCAAAAAGGTATGTTCTCCTACATAGTGCTTACTGTGTAAAGGTGCGTTCACTTGGGGTCAGCTTATTAATAAACATCAATCTACTATATACAGGTAGGTAGATTGATTGTAGTAGGGATTATTCTGTGTATGGGATATTCTGCAGACTTTCTAAACTGACCAGTATGGGACCGCTGGTCGGCTTGTATATGGCTGGCTGTTTAACAGTATGGATCGGCTTATATAAAAGGACCACAAGGCTGTCTTACTATCTGGAAATTCTGAATTTCAACTTGCCTGATATTTTTTGGTGTTTGTTGTCTAGTGGCCATTTGTGCCATCTACCTTTGTAATAAACCTGGAACCTGAGTAGATCTGAGCAAGGAATATGGCATGGGAACAGCTGAACTGTGTAAATAAGCCTCTGTTCATGCAGCATTTGATGATCACAGATGGCATAAAGGCTCCCCTCTTATACCCCAGATATATTTATGGGGCTCCATTAGCCTTTCCAGTTGCTTACCCAAAAGGTTATGCCTAGGAAATTAGCCCCCTAGAATACAGGAACGTAAAGCATAAATTACCGATAGTACCTGAATCTAATATGATAAAATATTAGTGATCAATATCCCTAAATATGCAATCCTTAATTGCTGAAATCTAGTTATAAAAAAAAAGTAAAAAAATAATTAAACACTGAGACAGAGCAGAAAACGTTTTAGTATTAGGCCCCCTTCACACATCCGTTCATGAAACGCATGGCACTGATGGGCCGTGTGTCCCTGTGTGTGTTCTCCGTGTGATAGCAAACTGATAGCTTGAACTTGCCTGTCTCCAGTGCTGCTGTCACACACTTGCTTCCGGGTCCGCAGTTAGTGCAGTGAATATTCATGAGACATAATAAGCGGGACCCAGAAGCAACAGAGACATGTAAGTACAAAAATCCATTTAATTTCAGTGAATGGGTGTCCTCTGGTACATGTCACACTAATGTAACACAGATCATATCAGGGCGATCCGTGTGACATCCGTGCTGCCGGCCAAAAATGTGCCGTGTGGAGCACACTAACACACAGACACACGATCCGTGTCAAAACCTTGATGCGTGAGAAAACCCATTGCATTTAATGCGTCAACATGTGTCCCTGTCTCCGGTATGTGTGAAAACAGACATGACGTACCGGAAGGGGGCCTTACACAGTATACCATCATGAGTAAATAGTGTAAATGCAAACTAGTAAACAAGAAGTAGTATAAATGGAATATAGTAAATGTTATACAAAGTAAGAAATTGAAGTGGCAATAGGAATAAATAGCCAAATGTACTGACCCATGTTATTTCAGACCAACTGCTTCTCTGCCCTCACTCCAATAAGCGTTTTGCGTTGTGCTTCTTCAGGTAGTCGATTTTATTTCTCTCCTAGTTTGGCCTGGATCTGCCTGTATACCACTTGATGATGGTGTTTCTAGGCTTAGTCCACATCACTAGCCATGCCACTTTATAGAGGCTCTTTTATCAGGCGGCTTGTCGTGTTCTGGAAGGTGAAACCCACAGGTTATTACATGAGAAAAGGTCCACACGGGCAACATGCGGTTAATGTCTATCGGTCATAGATCCAATTTATCCACATTATAAGCTTTTGTGTTTATTTAAGAATTAGTCCTAATTGGCTTTTCATCTATTCAAAGTAGATTTGCAAGACGGACAGAGGATTATAGAAAAATATAATCTACTTTTATTTTCTCTTTTATGCAGAGGAGCACCAGATGTTTAAATAAACACGGACATGTGTTCTGCTCCCACTTCATCCTATTAATGGTAATAAAAAAATTAATAAATTATATATATATATATATATATGCATACACACACATATATATATATATATATGTGTGTGTGTGTGTGTGTGTGTGTGTGTGTGTGTGTGTGTGTGTGTATATATATATATTAAAAAAAATCCCACCCTCATCCCAAATAAACAAAAAAATAAATTAATAAAAAACAGAAAAATTACTTCTGATTCTGACATATGGAGGCAGCATAGATTAGTCTGTAGTAGGAGACCAGGAACGGCCGTACACATTCGATGGCTATCTGATGCTTCATCTGACACTCCGATAGATGAGAGCACCCGCTCAGCCGAGAAAGCTGCCGACAAACGCATCGGCCAGCGGCTAATCACCGGGGAACAATGCGATTGTCAGACCGAGATCTGACATGCGCGATTGATTCTCCCGGCCGCTAATCTGATAATCTGACACTTGCAATATAAAGGGGTATTTCATAAATTAGAGGCATAGGTGAAGTCCCCGCTGGAACCATGCTGTAGTTCCGTCTTTGTAGAGGTTGCAGTTGTGTCCCTTTTTAATATTGTGTATGACGGAGAGAACATATGTTTCTGGATGAGCCGTTCGGCGTCGCTCTGTACTATTGTCATCATGTGAACATGGAGCGATCCTGTTGCTTAGTGACAGACAGTACAAAGTAACAAATTCCAGTTTGTCCTTTTATCTTCTTTTTTTTTTTTCTTCTTCTTCAGGGGGGAAATGTCAAGGTTACAGTAAAACAAGTGGCTGATGATCTGGTAACAATAGGCAATTATTTCTAAATGAGCTTCACCTTGATTCTATCAAGTCTCCAGCGAGTGTCATTGAAAGGCTTTATTTTCCTCATATGATCCCTCCTCCTGTTTCAGCTTTATGACGTGTTTGTGCAATATGTCAGTATTTGTAGCGTTTTGAACAATTATTATTATGTATCCTAGAAGTTATCCAATATTGATGCTTTCTTCCGAAACCGGCATCATACCTATCCAGAGGTTGTGTCCGGTCTTGTATCTCTAATTATTGACAACCCAAAAGTGAATATTTACCCCTGAACACTGGTTTGCTTTTGTAATTGATCTCATAATATATTTCTAGGAAGAGTCGGAGATTTGTTTTTCTAATGCAGATCCCTTGTATATAAATAGTATTTTAAAATTCTGGGGGAACTTCGATGACTATTCACTGGATCTTTTCTTTTCAATGATGCACTTTCTCCAATTGACACTGCTCAATTGATTCTGGAATACTTTTTTTTTTCTTTTTTTCTTTTTTTTCTTCTGTGCTTTTTTGTTCCAAAATGATGCCTAGTTGTAAGGCTGCTTTTACACATCCGGTTTTTGCCGTCCGGCAAAAAACAGAATGGTTTTAGCGTGTATTGCCGCCGGATCCGTTCTTTCCCCCATAGACTTGTATTAGCGCCGGATTGTGCCGCATGGCCTTGCGTTGCATCTGGCTTTTGCCGGATCCGGCGTAAATAGCTGATCCGGTGGCCGGATGGAACGCTGCTTGCAGAGTTTTTTTGTCTCCAGCGAAAAAACGTATGGCGCTGGATCCGGCGCCGTGCAGTGGGGAGGTACAGTGAAAGCCTATGGGCGCCGGATCCGTCATCATCCAGCATATGCAAAACAAGAATGCCTCGGAGACACCACCACATGTTTCTCAACGCTGGTAGGAAGCTAGCCAGGTCTTTCACCGGGAAGGAACAACCACGGGAAGGGCAGTCTCCAGTCAAGGAAACCGCCTATACCAGTGATGGTGAACCTGTGGCACTCCAGCTGTTGCAAAACTACAATTCCCATCATGCCTGGCCACTCAAAGCAAAAGCTTTGGCTGTGAAGACATGATGGGAATTGTAGTTTTGCAACAGCTGGAGTGCCACAGGTTCGCCATCACTGGCCTATACCAAAACATGGTATCCATCCACAGACAGCTGTTTTGGGGTATTTGCCCCTCATCAGTGTGGAGTAGGAAATGCCAGCATTGAGAAACATGTGATGTTGTCTCCGTGGCATTCTTGTTTTGCATATTTTCCCAAAGGGCCTTGTTCTAGTGTCACTGCGTTGAGAAACACGTGATGGTGTCTCCGCGGTGTTGGATGTTGATCTCCCCGAGGTCAACCAACCTTACCTATGATAATACGGCATATGACAGAATCCAACGACGGATCCAGTTTTTTGAACTGCGCATGCTCAGTAGCACAACGTATCTGACAAAAAATGGAAGGAACGCATCGAAAAAACTGATGCAACGGATCTGTTTTTTCGCCTGATCCGTTGCATCAGTTTTTTTGCCGGATTGTGCCAGACAGCAAAAACCGGATGTTTGAAAGCAGCCTAATAGAGATACAAATTTTCTTTTCATCCAATGGGGCGTAGACCATATCTCTGTGGACGCGGTGTGGTTTGATTGGTCAGCATCAACAGAAATGTTCTGTTGTACACACCCAGTTGTTCAAAGTAAAATTCATATCTTTATTAGAGGGGTGTATATAACTTTGCAATGGAGAAACGTAAACTGTTCCAAACTTGATGGAGCAGTACCATTAAATGAAAAAAAATCCAGTGAAAGTTCGCCCCAAACTGACTATAAACCAAACATATAGCCTTATAGTCCCTATAACAATTGCACCCTTAGTGATCTAATGGCTATCTCCATTCTATCGAAAATGAAGGGTTATGAAATATGGTAATCATGGTGCTTGGTGCACCCTGGGTGTGGCCAAGATACTCACTCAACCGTTCCGCCCACTTGTTTTGCATGACCCTATTTTCCTCACTGGTGGTTGACAGCGTCTACTCGCCCCCTGGTTTCCCTGCAGACAGTGCTCACTCCAGACAAGACAACGCTGTCATTCACTAGTGAGGCAGATGGAGACATGTAAAAGCAAAACAAATTAGTAATAATAACCTAAAGGGGGCTTGTTGAATGCAATTACTAACCGGTTGTGTTTATCCAAGCATCCAGCAATCACGGACATGGGACCGCTGTTGTGATGACCTCAGCAGTGTCCATCATTAGAAATCTCCGAGCAGTGCCAAAAGAAGTTTGGTCTCCATCTAGCCTCTTCGTTCTGGAAGTCAATGGTGGTTCACGGTTGAGCTTGATTTTCTTACATGTATCAGTGGTAGAAGTTCATTTTGCTCAGTTGTCCCTGTTAAAGGATATATACGGGACTTTTTTTTTTTTTTTAACAGGCAGGTAGTGCTACCTACCTGTCTGTTGTGGCCGGTGCCATTCTTCGCCGGCACAGAGGGTTCACAGACTGCTCCTGCTGGTGATACAATGGCTTCGTCAACAGAGCGGTGGCTTCTTTTCCGCTCTACTCTACAGACTGGGTGGAACAGCCGACGTCATGATTGACAGACAGCTCTCCGCTATCTAACTGGGGGAGCCAGCTGGCCATCAGCATGACGTCGGCAGTGTCATCTGTCTACAGAGCGGATGAGAAGCTGCCAGCGGCAGCTGCAGAATCACTGGCGGTAGTGGTCTGTGATCGCTCTGTGCTGGCGAATAATGGTGCCGGGCAGAACAGGCACATAGGTGGCAACTACCTGCCAGTTAGTGCCTAGGCACATTTTTATTTTTTTCTGTAAAGTCTCGGATCTATCTTTTTAAAGGAAAATGGCAATTGGGTATTGACTGAATAGAGAGGAGAAACTCTTTATCGGATACTCAAGGCAATTGTCGATGGTTATGGTGTGATTCTGAGCAATAATCGCTTTGTGTACACCACCCTTGTACCTCACTAGAGGCAGCAGATGGTTAATGTTGGCCGCTCTCTTCCCACATGAAGAGGTCTTGTAATTAGTGGACAATATTGATTCAAAGTAGAAGTAACAAAGCGGTAGAATATCCTGCACTCGTCTTCTCGTATATAGTAAGGGATGTAGAGATCGTTCTGATGACGATCCTATGGGACACGCATCATTTCCTCCAGTGGTTCTCTCCACTCAAGCCCCATTACTGCACAATCAGCCCAAATTCATCACCAGAGGGGGAATACTCTCGCCATGTATTACATGGATACAGTGTGATGATGTAGTATGGTGGATTAATTGATGCTGGAGTATAGGAATGTTCGCTGCTCTGACAGCATTTAGTAGATGGCGTCCTCTGTCGAGTCTTCCTCTACTTCTTGGCACGTGCCTGTTTGCCGGTGCTCACGTTGGGCATCTGTAGGGTGCTGCTTGCCCGTTCCTTTTCTCGTGCCATGTGGAATACAGCTATAAGCTTGTTTTATATCCTGCATCGATTTTTACCTTTCAAATCATAAAAAGGGGCCCAGTAATTTATACTCTGTCCTGTATTTCTCTCTTAAAAAGTGGTGCAAGTTGGTCATAAAAGCAAGCAGAGAGCGGAATATGTAAGCACATGATACCACTGGGGCAGACAAATGACTGCCTCTGTGGTTCATTAGTGACATCAGCCCGGCTTCCCCTGGAACCGAAGTAAGGAGCTTCCAAGTGAAATATATGGGATCTGTCAAAATGGAAATCAGCACCAGTCATGATAGAAGAACAAAATCTCTCTGCAGGTAGTAAGTCTTAATTTTTATACCAGGCATATAAATAAGGGCTGATTAAACAGTAAAAACAGAACATTTTCAGGGATTGCCTATTGGCTGTATGTTTTTTTACTTTCTAGATATCGATTCCCGGGTCCGAAAGCTCTCATTTAGTAAATCTACGAGACCGGCGTTGCCGTAAAGATGAGTATTTGTGGTGAAGAATGAAAAGATTCAGGTCAAGTGGCAGCAAGAGATCTGGGTTTATCGGCTGTTACCCGGCCGTGCCGTAAATAAGCACCAACCTCTTCATACCAGGCATCCGAACGGCGTCCTGCCACTAATATTTTGCCCTCGCCAGTCAATACCTTTAGAAAGAAATGCGTCTGAAAATATAAATAACCCTTGCTTCCAATCCAACCAGTATTATTTTGAAAGTTAATTTGCAATGAGAGTCCATTATTCACTTTTTTTTTTTTTTTTCCTCTTTCCTTTATTGGAAATGAATGTAATAAGTTGGCAGAGCGGCGGAGTTACAGGAGGAGAATGAATTGCCGTCCTTGCTTTAGCATTCAGCTTTATAAATAATTATTTGATTATGATTCATAGCAATGACAACTGTTAATCAGCACCAGGTTAATAGAGATTGGTATCTTTAAATGGAGCTGCCAGACTTTCGACTAGAACACCCCTTGAACCTTCTCTAAGTGCTTTCTGCCTCATCAGCTTGTGGAAAGTGTCCGCGGTGTGACCGGGAACTGGATTAGGCAGGACTACCTGGAGTATTCACAACCTCTGTTATTAGGGGGCAGCAAAGTTGGGGTTGGATTGTACCCCCCCCATCCCCGCCAAAAGGGAATTCTTCGCTTGCTCCCTATGAGCAGACAGCTTTAGACTAAGGGGTACTTTGCACACTACGACATTGCAGATGCGATGTCGGTGGGATCAAATCGAAAGTGACGCACATCCGGCGTCGCAGTCGATATCTGAGTGTGTAAATCCTTTTTGATACGATTAACGAGCGCAAAAGCGTCGTTTTCGTATGATCGGCGTAGTGTCCGACATTTCCATAATTTAGCTTCAGCGACAGGTACGATGTAGTTCCTCGTTCCTGCGGCAGCACACATCGCTGTGTATGAAGCCGCAGGAACGAGGAACATCTCCTTACCTGCGTCCCGGCTGCAATGCGGAAGGAAGGAGGTGGGCGGGATGTTTACGTCCCATTCATCTCCGCCCCTCCGCTCCTATTGGCTGCCTGCCGTGTGACGACGCCGCACGACCCGCCCCCTTAGGAAGGAGGCGGTTCACCGGCCAGAGCGACGTCGCAGGGCAGGTAAGTGCATGTGAAGCTGCCGTAGCGATAATGTTCGCTACGCCAGCAATCGCAAGATATCGCATGTGCGACGGGGGCGGGGACTATCGCACTCGGCATCGCAAGCATCGGCTTGCAATGTCGTAGTGTGCAAAGTACCCCTTAGACTTAGCATTAGACTTGTCCTGGGTTCTGTCTGAGTTATTATTGTGATCCATGCTATTTCTCCAGGGGCTGCTTTTTCTGTCATTCCGTGGATTTAGCTCTCCTTGAAAATGACTCTGTCGCCGACCCCATCCCCTTAATTATCCAGGGACATGCTTGATTTAAGGTTAACCAGCATAATTTAAGAACAGATAAGCCACTCGTGTAGCAGAGCCGAGTTTGTGATATGTAGGCGTGTTGAGTTTGTCAAAGACCCCACATATGGCACATCATATCTTGGTTGACTAGAAAGAAAATGACTTCTTTCTTTTGAAAACAGCGCCACGCTTGTCTACAGGATGTTTGTGGTATTGCAGTTGAGCCACATTGTTACAGGTAGATCTGAGCCTCAATGCAAGGCATAATCATTCGACAGTGTGGCTCTGTTTATAAAACAGAAAAAAAGCCAATGCGTTCCCATCAATGGACATCTCCTTAACCCCTTCAGCCCCCGTGCACTTTCCGTTTTTGCGTTTTTGTTTTTTGCTCCTTTTCTTCCGAGAGCCGTAACTTTTTTATTATTCTGTCAATCTTGCCATATGAGGGCTTGTTTTTTGCGGGACGAGTTGTACTTTTAAATGAAACCATAGGTTTTACCATATATTGTACTGGAAAACAGCAAAAAAATTCCAAGTGTGGAAAAACTGCAAAAAAAGTGTCATCGCACAATAGTTTTTGGGATGTTTTATTCACAGTGTTCACTATATGATCAAACTGATGTATCTATGTGATGCCTCAGGTCGGTGCGAGTTTGTAGACACCAAACATGTATAGGTTTACTTGTATCTAAGGGGTTAAAAAAAATTCACAAGTTTGTCCAATAAAAGTGGCGCACGTTTTGCGCCATTTTCCGAAACACGTAGCGTTCTTATTTTTAAGGATCTATGGCTCAGTGATGGCTTATTTTTTGCGTCTCGAGCTGACGTTTATAATGGTACCATTTTTGCGCAGATGCTACGTTTTGATCGCCTGTTATTGCATTTTGCGTAAAACTTGCGGCGACCAAAAAACGTAATTTTGGCGTTTGGAATTTTTTTGCCACTATGCCGTTTACCAATCAGATTAATTGATTTTATATTTTGATAGATCGGGCATTTCTGAACGCGTCGATACCAAATATGTGTATATTTATTTATTTTTTAACCCTTTAATTTTCAATGGGGGGAAAGGGGGGTGATTTGAACTTTTAGGTTTTTTTTTTTTTTTTTATTTTTTTAAAACTTTTTTTTTTACTTTTTTTTTTAATTTACTAGTCCCCCTAGGGGGCTATAGCAATCAGCAATCCGATCGCTGATCGCTATCTGCTGATCACAGCAATCCAGCTGTAATCAGCAGATTCGATCACTTTGGTTTTCCCTCTGCTCTCGGCCGAGGGAAAACGAAAGTGAAACATCGTAGCAGCAGGCGTCATCACATGACCCTGTGCTACGATGGCAACCACCGATAGTCACGTGATAACACACGTGACTTCCGGTGGGGGCGGCGGTAAGTAACAAACATGGCCGCGCGCATTTAAATCTTGCTGCCAGACTTTGGCAGCAAGATTTAAGGGGTTAATGGCCGCGGGTGGAAGCGATTCCACCCGCGGCTAGGAGGCACACATGTCAGCTGTTGAAAACAGCTGATATGTGTGCTGATGCACGCCGCCTGCCCGCGGCAGGGGGCGGGGCTTAACGGGACACGATCCTGGACGGATAGATCCGTCCAAGGTCGTGAAGGGGTTAAAGGGAACCAATCACCAGGATTTTCGTATATATAACCTAAAGCCAGTGCTATACTGGCACTATCGGGCTGATTCTATACATACCTTTAGTGGTCAGCTCAGATGTAAAGGTTTTGAAATCCAAGAAAGTAAAGTTTGTGAAATGAGCAGCTTCTTGAGTGACAGCTGCAATGGAGCAGATAATATATTCATAGTTATCCCCTCCCCCTGTTAGAATTAGCATAAGCATTATACAAATGACTCACTTTGTCTTGCAGGACCTGTGGTGAGGTCATACCCATGTGACCTTGTGGCTGAGGCCCCGCCCCTTCTGGTCACATGGGTATGACCTCACCACAGGTCCTGCTGGACAAAGTGAGTCATTTGTATAATACTTATGCTAATTCTAACAGGGGGAGGGGATAACTATGAATATATGATCTGCTCCTCAGCTGCTGTCACTCAAGAAGCTGCACATTTTGAAAACTTCACTTTCTTGGATTTCAAAACCTAAACATCCGAGCTGACCGCTACAGTATAGTACTGGCCTTGGCTTCTATACGAAAATCCTGGTGGTTGGTTCCCTTTAAGGCTATGTTCACATAGGGCTTTTCTAGTAAGTTCTTGTGTCAGGAAATCTCCTTTGCGTCATCTGCGTTTTTTTTTGTTTTTTTCTTTTTTTAGAAAATAAAAAAACGTTGCAAAGAATTGACATGCTCATTGTTTGAAATCCGCAGCAAAATGGAAAAAAATCTGCAGGTGTGTGTGCATGAGATTTCAGAAATCTCATAGACTTTGCTGGGACTGTAAAAAGCAGCTTTTTATTAGCGTGGATTTGCATAAAACCAAGGTAAATCTGCAGCTAAGAAACGCAGCAAAAACTTATCAAAAAAGCCCTATGTGAACATACCCTTATAGTGCTCTCATAACAGCCCCCCCCTTCTCAGCCCATTGTTTGGGGCTGACTTCTTCAAAGACCACCATCGGCTGTAAGGTAGGGGGTAGCTTTTAGGTCTCTCCTATAGTACAGTTTATATAATTTTAGGACCATATAGTACATAGACAGACCGACTAGGCCTCCTAGAATCAGAGCTGCCCTTAAAGGTTCATTAGTCTGGCTCATAAAAGGGGTTGCAGAGTTGACAGATCATCCATTGAGCTTTTATGAGACTGTCTTCTTGGCTGTCACTGTACCAAAACAGTGCATAGTAATAGATTTAACTCTGCTTCATCTGTCACTGAGCCATACTTAAATATAGTGGAAAATGAATAACGGGTTTGATGCCGCGCTAAAAACCAAGGATGCTGTATACTCTCTCTGAAACGCGTAGAACTGTGAAATAAAAGAGACATTTTTAAGTATACAGCATCCGTGGTTTTTAGCGCGGCATCAAACCCGTTTTTCATTTTCTACTATATTTATTATATGCCTTTACGGGGCCGCTGCTGAACCACCAGGACACTCACAAGCAATTGTAAGGGGTTGTGACTGGCACAACCTCACCAGGTGAGTGTAATATTCTTTACTCCCTTCTACCCTCATACCGGGTAAGACCCTATTGCGCTTTCTTTCCCTCCTACACTGATCCATACTTAAACATATTGCTTCTAAGTAAGAAATGGACTATCACTATCTCAATCATTTACACCCATTTAGTTATGCAGTTTTTGTTATGTAATCTGACTGCAGCATCATGCATGGACAAGAGATGCTGATTCCAGCGATGTGTTACTTAGTTTACTGGTTGCAGCAGTTGATACATTAGTTTTCTCTGCTGCAGAGCTCAGAATGCTGAGCCCTGTATAACCCGCCTCACACCACTGATTGGCAGATTTCTGTGTACATTGAACATGGGCAGAAAGCTTCTAATCAAGTGATGGGGCGGGGTAACACAGAGCATTTGACTGGGAGGCACGAAACAACTAGTCCTGCAGTGATAATCTGCTGCTGATAGAACGCAGATTTTATTAAATCAGCAACACACATCCAAGCAAGTGATTATATCACGGGAATCTACATCTCTTGTCTTATATTATGGTTCCCTCAGATTACATAGCAAAAAGCTGCTGACTGACTCCCTTTACGTCCATCACATGCATTAGATTAACACTTTAAGTCCCAGAAATTTTGAGCTCCCCCCTGAAGTCCCGAAAGAGGGTCAAATGACCCTTAGTAAACTGAATAGAACTAACTAGAAACTAAATGGCTAAACTCAATGGAAAACAACAACCTCCTGTGGTGCGACCGTAATGGCCTTAATTGCAGAACAAAAGACGGTGATTATAGGATGTTAGCTAAAATCCTTCAGGTCATTCAACCCGTCTCTGGGTTCCAAAGGTAGAAATGTTAAATGACCCCTCTCTGGGACTTCTAGTGTTAATGTAGGCTGATCATGTAGGGTTCAGCAGTACTTGCTAAAATCTGTGTATTGGGGCCTCCTGGCTCTCGGCTCCGATATTGTCAGGGAATAGAGGGATCCGACAGTTGGAATATTAGTCTGGCAGCGGCTCTCTCCTTTCTCCCCATTGACAAGACACGAGCACAGAACCAAGTACTCTTGTGTATGTGGGGGCCAAGAGAGAGTGGTCTGCCTAACAAAAAAACCAAAAACATTTTATTGATGGCTATCACTAGTGTATGGTCAGCTTTATAGAGTCCTGGACTGTTTCTTTGCTTACACAATTATTGCAAAGTGATTTTTTTTTTTTTTTTATCTGGGAGTTTTTAATTTGTTTTTGTTTGCTGAAACTGCTTAATTTGTGCTTTCCTCCCTCTTTCAGATGATCAGCTTTTAATGACCTGCCGCCTTATCGCAGCCGAGCCGTGCCCAGTGTGTTTATTAACATGATTAGTGGTCAAACTTGGCTAAAAGTTCTCTTGACAGATCTAAAGAGCTTGACTGCTTGGTACAGAGATATAAAGAGAGACGCTAAGTATCTAAACGAGGGCCTACTTGCCAGGACAATACTTTGCCACATATTAAAACTAAATTCCGTATTAGTTAATGGTTTTGGTTAATAGCCTGGATTATCCCCTGGAAAGCTATTACTCAGACTGTGTAACTAACACTCAACACGTCGGAAGGAGAGCTACAACAGCTGTAATGCAGACACGGTTTGCATGATGTGATTTTCATTCTTTACTACTTTTATTACATATTCTACTTTATTGATGGGTCCAGGAAATAAACAACAAACTCTCCTGCCGTGTGTTCAAGTCTACGAAAATAGCTAATGGCAGAGATACTAAATTGTTGTGTAAGAACTTTATAGGACCTTGTAGTGGGGAAATTTTCTCTAGCATAATGTGTCTGTAACCAGTGAGGCCAGTTTGTAGTAAAGTGGAGCAATAACATGTGATCCCAGACTTCTTCTCTTCCTTTTCCCTTTGTTTTCTATGGTTCTCATAAATATTAGACAATGGTCAATTGACCTTCCCCAGTTTGGCTGGAGGCGTTCCCGTGCCGGTGTGGCTGGAGGGGTTCTCGCACCCGATGTGGCTGGAGGGGTTCCCGCCCCCCGGTGTGGCTGGAGGGGGTTCCCGCCCCCCGGTGTGGCTGGAGGGGGTTCCCGCCCCCCGGTGTGGCTGGAGGGGGTTCCCGCCCCCCGGTGTGGCTGGAGGGGGTTCCCGCCCCCCGGTGTGGCTGGAGGGGGTTCCCGCCCCCCGGTGTGGCTGGAGGGGGTTCCCGCCCCCCGGTGTGGCTGGAGGGGTCCTGCCCTGACAGCAGATGTTGAAATTCAACATGCCTTATCCTATTGGAGGCAACCCATGCACACTTGGCTTAAGATGCATTAAGACGAGCCAGGAATGTTACAAACGTTTGTTGCCGGCAATTACTAGATGAACTAGAAAAATGCATTTTCTTTGGATAATCAGCATGTTTATGCCAGCAAAAAAAATTAGTTATCAACAGCATACCGCCTAGTCAGCATGGGGAGACCCTCATACTGTATAGGGACAGAACAATCCTATTTACGATCCTCTTGTTCCCATTCATTTTGGGCAGCACATGTTAACAGGTCAGTAATCGAGCACCAGTTGACTTGTATGTCGGAGATTGGCACTAGTTAACAGGCCTAGTTCTGCCCATCTAAATTGTGCATGTGTATGTTTGCGTCTGGAGGAAACTGCTGCAGTACTGATTACTTTTTAGGCTTTGCTTTGGTTTCAGTCCCATCGAGCATGCGTGGGATGTGCTGGGGAAACAAATCCAATCTGAATCCAACTTTGAAACTGAAAGGACATGATGCAAACGTCTGTTTTTGGTGCCAGGAGGGGGGCCTTTATAATAAGCAGACGTGTTTTAGCATTGTAGCTAATCAGTGTATCTGTTAACGCTATTCTGTGCCCTCCTCCCAGTTATTACTGTGATCTGGGAGCGTCCCGGACATCTGCCATATTTGCTCTCCTTTCGCCCAATTAGGACTTCTGCTCTCCTCGCGCTAATAAATTACAATGATTACAATATTAATAGCTGTTTATAAAGATACCTTTTGCTCTTCATGTTATTTGTTAAAATCCGGCTGTTGGTATTTGTAATTTATGCCTTTTTGCTTCCACTCGGTGTTGTGTCATAAGATCACAGAGATTTATTTAGACTGGATGCCCAAGAGGCCTTCGTTACCGAGGAATGAAAAACTCTATAATTACAGAAAAATGCTCTCTTTAAAACAGAGGATCAGCGAAGCATCACACGGCATAGAAAATGTCTATTAATGAGGCAAACAATTGTGCTACTTTTCCTTAAGCTAAAATTAATCAATCATCAACAGCGGCTTGTGACTGGGGTAACCTGGTTTCCGGATTACCCCGGCCGGCTTGTATATAGGGCAAGAGACGGCCACCAAATCTAGAGGGACTGTCTGCTGTCTGATCGCTGCGTCCCCTGCTAATTCTTCATTTACAGGTGACCAGTGCAGACTTACCAGTTAGCCAGATGTCTAGATTCCTCTATGGATGTTTTACTGGAAATGTAATCAGTCGAGGATATGAAGGTTTAAAATTCAGCATTACCAGGTGACTTTGTCGGCTATTCTGCTGGTTTTATCCTCCAAGAATTAGTTGTGATCTATGGAAGAACTCTGCAGCAAATGTAGCGATTTTATAAAAAAAAAATGAAGAGTTACACAGCTCCCCCTCGTATCATTTGGTTGCCCGTGGCACTAAACGACTGCCCATCAGTTGGCTGCTCTTTTAATAGCCTGTTTAAACAGGCCGACCACTCTTCTAAAGCATTTATTCTCTATAGGTGTGCTGTTGAGAATGATAGCTTATGTCCTGTTCACAATGTGCTGCTGAGTATGATGATTTTTTTTGTGCAGCACATAAAATCATTTAACCCCACAAATGAGCATTTTGGTAATCCTTTGGGTGATTTGCAGCATGTGTAGTGCAAGATTATTGGGAGCAACAGTTCCTAGGGATGCTCGTTCATGACTATCTGTGTAACTGCACCTCAGCGATCTGTCTCGTCACATGTGAACCCCCAGGTTTGGCATGTAAAACCTCCTGGCATCTCTCTGCCTGTATGCCAGTTACATCCATATAGATCAATCGTTCATGAACCGTCATGAACGTTTTTTTGCTGTAAAAGCGGATCCTGCTTTTACAGCAAAAAAACGCATGCAAACGCATGTTATTCTGCAGGATCCTGTCACTTTAAGTTTATGGGCGGGCATTGGAGTCATGTGATCGGGAGTCAGTGGAACTGAACGTGATAGACTGGGAGCCGGCTTCTGACAGCTGCAGAGGCTCGTAACCAAGGTAAACATCGGGTAACTTGCTTGGATACCCGATATTTACGTTGGTTACGAGCGTCTGCAGGTGCTACCGTAGGAGCCGGGCTGGTTGCTCCCTGCACACGTAACCAACGTAAACATCGGGTAACTAAGAGAAGCACTTTGCTTGGTTACCCGATATTTATCTTGGTTACGAGTGTCCGCAGCTCTCAGGCGGGGGAGAGGCAGAGGGGGCGAGAGGCAGAGGGGGCGAGAGGGACTGATCACCCGAGGCTGGTTTCTGGGCATGCTCAGTAGAGCAAGCAGGATCCTGTCTATCAGCATGCCAGCATTCACATACGTTTGTGTGCAGTATAGTCAGGATCCAGCAATTTGCAGTATTTGGACGCAGCTCAAAAACGCTACAAGTAGTGTTTTTGAAAAATGTTAAAAAACTGCATATAACGCACGCAAACGCATGTGAACGGATGTTGCCGCGAGTCTATCGCAAATTCATTAAAATGAAAACGCATTTGCACTGGATCCGTTAAACGTTCATGATGGATGTTAAAAAAACGTAGTGTGAAAGCCGCCTAAGAGACACTTTGTGTTTCTGTAGTCAGTTTTGACTAATAATGACCCTTCTAATAACTTAAATTTCTCTAATATGGAAAAACAGGGGAGGAGTTAAGATGTTAGGTCAAACGTAACGGGTGGTGCTAAGATGTTACGTCACAAGGTCATGTGTAACTTTGGGGGTGGCACTAAGATGTTAAGTCATGTGTAACATTACGGTAGAAGCTTAGATGTTACGTCATGTTAGTAACATTAGAGGAGAAGCTAAGATGTTGGGTTACGTTTGTAACAGAGGTGGAGCGAAGATGTTGGCTTACATGTATAACATGAGAGATGGAGCGAAGACGTTGGGTCACAAGGTCACGTGTAAAATGAGGAGTGGTGCTAAAATGTTAGGTTACAAGGTAACGTGTAAGGCGGGCTTCACATCAGCGGTATTCTGCTGCAATTCCGGATCCGGCACAAATGCGGTACTGTTCAATGAAATCGTGGCAAGATAAGGTCATATACTGTCACATGTGGCCGCATGTGAACTTATCTTGCCGCAATTCCATTGAACTGTACCGCATTTTTGATAGATCCGGCATTGCGGCAGAATACCGCTGATGTGAGAGCAGCCTAACATTAGAGGTGGTGCTAAGATACCAGGTCACTTGTAAGATTAGGAGCGGAGCTAAGATGTTGGGTCACGTGTAACATTAGGTGGAGCTAAGCTGTTAGTTCACGTGTAACATTAAGAACGCCAGTAAGATAGTAGGTCACGTGTAATATTAGGGGAGAAGCTAAGATGTTAGGTCACGTGTAACATTAGGGTTGTGGGGACTAAAGATGTTGGGTCACATGTATACATTACAGGTGGAGCAAAGATGTTTGGTCACAAGTTCACGTGTAAAATTAGGGGTGGCGTTAAGATGTTTGGTCACATATCACAGATGTGGTGCTAAGATGATGGGCCACATGTCTAACATTAAGGGTGATGCTAAGATGCTAGGTGACGTGTAACGATGGCGCTAAGATGTTGGGTCACGTAACGTGGAGCGAAAATGTTGGGTATAACATTACAGGGGGAGCAAAGATGTTAGGTCACAAGGTCATGTGTGACATTAGGGGAGGAGGTAAGATGTTGGGTCACGTGTACCGGGTGGCTCTAAGCTGTTAGGTCACGTGTAACATTAGGAGTGGCACTAAGCTGCTGATTAACATTTTGCTGACACTTCACGTTTGCAAGCGGAGGCACGTGAGTTGCTTCATGGTCAGTCCAAACTGTGAGATGCGTAGCGTTAATTGACTGGAGTCCACAGTGGGCGGTCATTTATAGTGACCCTCATTTCCGCATTAAACTATCAGTAATAGATCACACAATGCACATGGGCTGCCATTATTCTCCGTAGTACAGGTCCTGTTTACACAGGAAGGTGCACTGCTGAGAACGATGATCTTTTAGTTAAACTAAAAGATCATTTCACCCGACTGATCGTTTTGCGTGCTGTGATCAGCAGCCAGTTTATTGTGAAAGTCATTTCTCGGAACGTTTGGTCACCATAATTGAGCCTTGTAATTGCACCTCCAGTGTCGGTATGAAATGCATACCTGTATGATTAGTAGAAAAATGAATGGTTGACCCTGTAATAGGCAGGTAGACAAAGTCTGCCGTAACGAGACCCCTCACTATGATCTCCATACAATAATGTTCGTGGATATGGGTGGTCTTCTTTGTAGGTACTTTGAAAAATGAGAAGTGAATGGAAGGCATCCGGCATGTGCCAGCATCCAGTGCTCGGCTCTGTCATCCACACACTTCTATAGGTCTGTCGCTTTCATGCCTCGTTTCATACCCACAGCAGGCAGTCCTGTTCAAGGCTTGTTGGCCGTGATGTAGAAGGATGTCCTACGTCAGCCTCTCGTACATATCGCTCTCTATCCGAGACGTTAAATGGAACAACCTGGCTGCCTGCGAGAACTGGAAGAAAAAATATATTAGAAGCACAGCTTTAGTTAAAAGGAATAATACCCAGAATTTATTCCCTTCCAGGGGGTTTATGGTTGCTAGTGAGTTAAGTGAAACGTTATGCTTTCAGCATTAAAGTGAGTGAAGAGCAGCACTTTGCTTAAGAAACAATTTTACATGTGTGCTTTGCAATTGATGACACATTTAAGCATTGACTGTAACTTATCTTCCCTTTAAGTTTCGAAAACACCTTGCAGCAGGCTGCGACCAACAATCACGGGAAGCAGAAGACTTAGTCAAAAAGAAAAAAAAGACTTTTTTTTTTTTTTCCTTTCTTTCTTCCAAGAGTAAAATGTTACCTGTGATGTCTTGTCAGCGAGACGTGAGGGATTTACACCACTGGATTGAGGAAATATTTGCCGTTGACTTGTGTCAACATTGTCTTGATGCACACGCATGGCAGATGGGTTGGATTTTGCAGAGGCTATTTGCTGAAGGCCTCTATTATATTACTTTTTAAATCTGCTTTTGCTGGTTCAACAAGGACCTTACTGTGCTGGGGATTAACACATCTTGTACTGCGATTTTTATTTTAAGATTTTCTCATCAATCCACTATCTTTTAAAGGGCATTTTTACTTCTTTACGTCTACCCCGGTTAAAGAGACATTGTCAGAGATTATTTTCAGGGAGGTTTCAAAGTGTAAGAACTTGTAAAAGATCAAAAGATGTGTAGGTCAGTACATTAGGAGGCCATGTACCGGTGAATTTAGAATGTCTGTATTCCACTATGCTTTGAATTTTGCATTACTATTGTATCGTTGATTTTTCAGTACAATGTACTTCATTATAATATATATAATATATATATATATATATATATATATATATATATATAAATAAATTTTTATTTTAATTATTGTATATTGGTGTAGCTTTTACTTTTATTTAAGTTATTTTGTATTTGTCTTTTTAAAACCTAGATTTCAGACTAGGAAATTAGGGGGAAAGTTTTGAAGCAAAAATTGTAGTCATGTCGCACGGTTATTGGGAGAAATCTACTGCTGATACTGTTATGAGGGTAATGTCCCCAAATTCTGTATTAATGTCCCCCATCCTGGGCCTCTTCCATGTATATGCGTCCCCCATCTTGGTGTATATATCGTCCATCCCATCGTATATATATGTTCCGCATCCTTGTCCCATCCCGTTATATATGATCTCCTACCTTGGCCCATCCTGGTATATATGGCCCTAATCTAGGTATATATGTCCTCATCCTGGACCCATTTATATGATCCCCATCTTGGGCCCATTTTGATTTTGGCATATATGTCCCCATCCTGGTATGTGTGATCCACCATTGTGGGCCAATTCTGATATGTATGGCCCTCATCCTGGTATACATGTCCCCATCCTGGGCTCATCTTGAGATTTTATATATTTATATTTATATATATATATATATATATATATATATAATATATATATATATATATATATATATATATATATATATATATATATATATATATATATATATATATATATATATATATATATATATATATATATATATATATATATATATATATATATATATATAATTATATTATATTATATTATATTATATACACACAGTGCCTACAAGTAGTATTCAACCCCCTGTAGGTTTGATAAGGTGCAAATAAGTTAGAGCCTGCAAACTTCAAACAAGAGCAGGTTTTATTAACAGATGCATAAATCTTACAAACCAACAAGTTATGTTGCTCAGTTAAATTTTCAACATAAAAGTGTGGGTCAATTATTATTCAATCCCTAGGTTTAATATTTTGTGGAATAACCCTTGTTTGCAATTACAGCTAATAATCGTCTTTTATAAGACCTGATCAGGCCGGCACAGGTCTCTGGAGTTATCTTGGCCCACTCCTCCATGCAGATCTTCTCCAAGTTATCTAGGTTCTTTGGGTGTCTCATGTGGACTTTAATCTTGAGCTCCTTCCACAAGTTTTCAATTGGGTTAAGGTCAGGAGACTGACTAGGCCACTGCAACACCTTGATTTTTTCCCTCTTGAACCAGGCCTTGATTTTCTTGGCTGTGTGCTTTGGGTCGTTGTCTTGTTGGAAGATGAAATGACGACCCATCTTAAGATCCTTGATGGAGGAGCGGAGGTTCTTGGCCAAAATCTCCAGGTAGGCCGTGCTATTCATCTTCCCATGGATGCGGACCAGATGGCCAGGCCCCTTGGCTGAGAAACAGCCCCACAGCATGATGCTGCCACCACCATGCTTGACTGTAGGGATGGTATTCTTGGGGTCGTATGCAGTGCCATCCAGTCTCCAAACGTCACGTGTGTGGTTGGCACCAAAGATCTCGATCTTGGTCTCATCAAACCAGAGAACCTTGAACCAGTCTGTCTCAGAGTCCTCCAAGTGATCATGAGCAAACTGTAGACGAGCCTTGACATGACGCTTTGAAAGTAAAGGTACCTTACGGGCTCGTCTGGAACGGAGACCGTTGCGGTGGAGTACGTTACTTATGGTATTGACTGAAACCAATGTCCCCACTGCCATGAGATCTTCCCGGAGCTCCTTCCTTGTTGTCCTTGGGTTAGCCTTGACTCTTTGGACAAGCCTGGCCTCGGCACGGGTGGAAACTTTCAAAGGCTGTCCAGGCCGTAGAAGGCTAACAGTAGTTCCATAAGCCTTCCACTTCCGGGTGATGCTCCCAACAGTGGAGACAGGTAGGCCCAACTCCTTGGAAAGGGTTTTGTACCCCTTGCCAGCCTTGTGACCCTCCACGATCTTTTCTCTGATGGCCTTGGAATGCTCCTTTGTCTTTCCCATGTTGACCAAGTATGAGTGCTGTTCACAAGTTTGGGGAGGGTCTTAATTAGTCAGAAAAGGCTGGAAAAAGAGATAATTAATCCAAACATGTGAAGCTCATTGTTCTTTGTGCCTGAAATACTTCTTAATACTTTAGGGGAACCAAACAGAATTCTGGTGGTTTGAGGGGTTGAATAATAAATGACCCTCTGAATAAACTTTTCACAATTTAAAAAAAAAAAAAAAAAAAATAAATAACATTCTTTTTTGCTGCAGTGCATTTCACACTTCCAGGCTGATCTACAGTCCAAATGTCACAATGCTAAGTTAATTCCAAATGTGTAAACCTGCTAAATCTGCAGGGGGTTGAATACTACTTGTAGGCACTGTATATATAATATATCTCCCTCTCCCTATATCTATCTCTATGTATTGCCCTCATCCTGGTACCTATAGCCCTCTTCCTGAGCCCATCCTGGTATATATGACCTCCAGCTTGTTATATATGTCCCCCATCACTCCACAAAGAGAAAATGGGTTTGCACTCAGTAATTGTGGGTTGGAGGTGCAGTGTGGAAATCCCGTATACGAAGTCCAGAGAAAATTTACTGCACTCTCCCAATATTATGATGCAATAAATTGTATTCAAATGTCAAAGTAAGCATGTAATACTAAGTGGCAAGTCTTTTTTGACATTTCAGCCCCTCCTGGGTCTTATTCTTGTAGTCGCTGTGGTTAAAGGTTCAGGGCATCTGAGAAGGCAAGCGCATCTGGTCCTCTTCTCTCTGCTCTCCCAGGGCACTGTGTCCTCTTCTGATGCAGGCAAGTTTCTTCAGCTTGTAAGTGGGGCAGCTCATGACGTCACTGCCATGCGCCCTCAGCTACATGTGGAAACCAACAGGAATATTCGCTACTCCCCACACCACGCATTATGGGCTTGGGGGGCAGTGAATATTCATGTTCTTTAATAACAAGCACATATCGCCCAGCAGCTGGGTGATCACGCGTGCCTGCTAATAAAGAGAATGAATATTCACTTGCTCGCTCCCATAATCCCGCCCATCTCAGTGCCGACTTCACTGCTGAGAAATGGGCAGGATTATGGGCTTGGGAAGCAGTGAATACTCATTCTCTCTATTAACGGGCAAACGTGTTCACCCCAGCTCTTGCCTCCTGTGACTTGCTCCTCTGCCACCGGGAAGGAGCAGCTGTAGGCCAAGAGATCAGAGCTGCTTCCACAGAGCGTCTCTACCAACTGGCTCAGAGAGGACCCCTCTAAGAGGACTTATGCATAAGGGTTATCTTCATAAGACAATCCCTTTTAATACTCTTTTTGACTAATATTAAGTGTAAATTGTGATTTTCATCCAGCTTTCAATAGACTAAATGTCCCATACCTGCATTATGAAGAGTTCCATCCCCTCTTTCGTCTCTGCTCGATCAGCGCTCCCTGCACTATATCGGTATTATAGTTTAATCCCTTTTTTCCCCTGCTCTCGGTGCTCACTGTACGTGTGCCATGCTGTTTATGAAGCAGCAGTCTGGTTATGTCCTCATAGCCATGTACATTTGGAAAAGAAAAGACAGAATTAACGTGAACAGAAGAAGAAAAATGTGTCTTTAAATGAAACATTTACCTTGTGTGGCTCCGCAGGGCATCCTAGCATAAGCCGCTTTCTTGCTAGATTTTTCCGTTACATTGGGAATGTCGGACTTGTGCCTGCCACTTGTCTCGGATTGTTATTCTGATCACAGAAGTATTTTTGCATGTTTTCTCCAGTGCTGCCGAAAAAGCTAAGCAATATTATCTTCTCTACCCCCTCCCTCCTTCTTGGCATACATTATACAGCACATCACCTGCCAAGTGGTGAACTGTTGTAATATTTTACTAGGTGCCGCTCAAGATCTTCTCAGCAGAGCCTGTCACGGAAGAGATTATTTCAGCAGCTCGGCAGGCGCTCTGTGAACTTGTATGTACACAGTTAACAGATTGAATAGAGGCTATTGATGTCCTGAATGAAGGCCTGACACAGATGCAGCTCTTTGTTGTGTGAGTGGAGTAGCAATGGAGAGCAATCGAATGAAGGCCGCCGTTCTCAAACTTACATGTTTTCAGACTTTTTTTTTTGTTTTCTTAATTAAAGGTAACCATCTATTCTCAGTTACTGCCACCCGCAACCACTTCTATTATCACTTAGACTTAAAAAAAAAATGGTGCACATACTTTTTATCCCTCCAAGGTCTATAGCATAAAAGCATCCACTGTGCTAAAATCTTAATATTGTCTGTATATCGCTCCCATACTGTGCTCAGGTGTTTGACTACATGAAAAAAGAACCCCTTTTAAGTCTGTTCATGCAATCAGGTGTAACTCCACTCTCTTACCCCAGTTTTTTTTGTCTGATATACAGACACGAAGACTTGTTTCCAATTATCGGGCCTTGTAAACCGGCTGACAATCACTTGACATAAAGAGCAAAACATTGATCAAGTGAAATAATTATTTAAAGGGAATTTGTCTGTAGGATTTCACACCCTGTACTATTTATATGCACATATATAATCCAAAAAAAACCCTCATAGGTGCTTAATAAATTGTGTTCATCTCAAAAAGACCCCCATGGACAGATAAATAGTATACACCTGCCCCTAAGAGTCAAAACACCATGGAATAAAATATATATTTTTTTTTATTTGTATAAATATTAAAAAAAAATAGACTGACACAATTAAAAACAATTGGGGAGTAAAAATTGTTATTGAATATTTTTGCTCCTCTACTGTTTTTAATTGTAGCAGTCTATTTTTTTTAATATTTATAAAAATTATATTATATATATATATATATATATATATATATATATATATATATAATATAATTTTTTTTATAAATATTAAAAAAATAGACTGATACAATTAAAAACAGTAGAGGAGCAAAAATATTCAATAACAATTTTTACTCCCCAATTGTTTTTAATTGTGTCAGTCTATTTTTTTTTAATATTTATAAAATATATATTTTTTAATTGTATTTCATGGTGTTTTGACTCGTAGGGGCAGGGGTATACTATATCTGTCCATGGGGGTCTTTTTGAGATGAACACTGTATTTATATGCACATGTAGGTCTTTTACAGACAAGACTAGCAATGCCTTTACATGGCCAGTTCACTCCTCCATTACTGACGAATTAGAATTTGAATTTATGTGCAAATGAGGTTAAAGAGCTATTTATAGGTATTAAGCCTCTGTCACTCCAGCTCTATTCCCCACTCAGCACTGCCTCCTACTGACAGCTCCTTTACCTGAAATCACGCAGTATAGAGGCTGTCAGTTGGAGAAAGCGACTCTGGGCAGAGAATAGAGCTGGAGTGACGGAGGCTTTAGATCTACCATAGCTCTTTAGCCTCATTTGCATATTCATTCAAATGTATTTCTCAGTAATGTAGGAATGGTAATGTGCGAACGGACTGGCCATGTAAGGCTGTGTTCACATAGTTCATCTTTTATTGCATTTTTGGTGTGTTTTTGAGGTCACAAAGATGCACCAAAATGCATGCATTTCCTTTCCCCAGCAAAGTCTATGAGATTTCTATTTTGCTGTTCACGCTGGGCATCTTTTTTTTTTGTCTGCATCTTGGCTGCATTTTTGAAGATGCAGCATGTCAATTCTTTTTGCGTTTTTCCAGTGTATTTGAGCCTTTCTAGTCAATAGATTTGACTTAAAAAAACGCATTGGGCAAAATGCGGTAAAAACGCATGCACACGTTTTTTTGTGTGCGTTTTTATGGGGCCAAACGCTGCATCTTCGTGGTTAGAAAAGATGCACTGTGTGAACATAGCCTAAAAGTTTGTAGTCTGTAATCATAGAGACAAGTAGTTCTACTTTGGAGCTTAAGGTCGCAGATGTCAAACTCCTAGCAGTCATAGTGATGCCAGGTCTTAGAAATATGCAAGAGCGTATGAGATATGAATAACCCTTTAAATCAACACGATCGTGAAACAAGATACTTTATTCTCCTCCGTTTAGCGGTAAAGTCCACGATCATTTAAAAGCCTGCAGGTTTCAGCCGCTAAATCATTTCCCCAATTTGACCTCAGTACTTTTTAAGATGTAAAGCGTCCTTATAAAGCCTAAGTGATACTTGTTAATGAGATGAGATTTCCTACTTTTTAACTTTCTTCCATAAATGTTCAGCGGAGCGCGGACTTGAAAGCAAATTCTGCTCTATAATTGATCAGAAGATGATTAGCAAATTACGAGGAACTTCTGGTGCAATCGGCAATAATAGGCGCGTCTTTAACGTTTGATGGAAGGCTGGCTGGTAGCGGTTGCCACAGAAATTAGGCTTCTCTTTAACTTGTTACTGCCTTGTGAACTCCTCGGCATTTCTGTGCTTGGCTTCTTTTAACACGTGGCTGTCCAACTTGTAGCAAGACGACTGGTACCAGCATACCTCTGGGTCTAGGTCTACAGCCTCCTGGATGAGTATAAAGACAGATCAGCAGTGAAGACTGACACACTGCACTCTTTGGGACAGGATGCTACACTGTAAGGCTACTTTCACACATCAGTTTTTTCCATCAGGCACAATCCGGAAAAAAACGGATAAAATGGATCCGGCGCCGGATCCGTTTTATTTCCATTGATTTGTATTAGCGCCGGATTGTGCCTGATGGCCCTGCGTTGCATCCGGCTTTTGCCAGATCCGTCGTAATTGGCTAAAGCGGTGGCTAGATGGAACGTCTCTTGTAACGTTTTTTGTCTCTGACAAAAAAACGCATCGCGCTGGATCCGGCGCAATACGGCGTAATTTCCAATGGAAGCCTATAGACGCCGGATCCGGCGTAATGCGACAAAAGACGGATGCGGCCGCTGGATCAGTTTTTGAAAACTGAGCATGCTCCAATTTATTGAAAAAAAAAACTGATCCAGCAAAAAAACTGCTGAAACGGATGTGCCAGATCCGTTTTTTGACAGATCAGGTATACCGGAACCATCAAACAAAAAGGATCGGGCGCATCCGTTTTTGCATATTCTGCGCCGGATCCGTTGCATCAGGCACACACCGGATAGTGCCTGATGCTAAAAAAACTGATGTGTGAAAGTAGCCTAAGGCAGACTTATAATACTGTTCAGGGTAGTTGGAAAGCAGGGTTGCAGGACTTTTGGGGATGGTTAATCAATTGGATTTATAATCCCAGGTCAATGTCCACGTGTATAAAAACCAGAACAGATCCCTTATGCCTGACAAATACGTACTATCTGCCTTTTAAGGCCCCGTGCGCTCACTGTGGTTTTTTTTTTTTTATGCTTTTTTGGTGCAGTTTGTGGTGACCTTTTAGTCGTTTTTAAACCTTTTTAGTTGAGATTTCAGATTTGCTGTGCACACGTTGCTTTGTGGTGACCAAAACAATGCAACAGGTCAATATTTTTTTTGCGTTTTTTACTTATGGGTGGTAAAAAACACACAAACGCATGCGATTTTTGGCCACAGGGTGCATTTTTGTGTTTACGACAAAACTGCAGCGTGTGGACATAGCCTAAGGCCAGTTTCAGATGTCCGTGTTTCAGGTACGTGTGACATCCGTTTTTCACATGGATGCCACACGTACCCATGTTTTTTTCTGGAGTATGATTGATTGCTCTCAGTGAGAGAAACAAAATTATTATAATTTTGTAGTTGTAATACCTTTTTAATGGCTAACTAAAATAAAATATGATGATGTTATAAAGCAAGCTTTCGAGACATCTCAGGTCTCTTCCTCAGTCATTGAATGACAAAATATCTGAAGAAACACAAATATATACACAAAACAGGGCAGAGGGATGCATAGTAAAAGGACATTTAAATAAATATACACTGAGCTTAGAAAGTGAATCCTTAATTAGCTTTGATTAGTGGTGTGAGCGTTTTTTGTCCCAATATCCATGTAGGATCAGAGGTCTGTGCCCCCAGTCTCTGGAACAGACTCCTCAGATTTTGTAGTGAGTCATAAATCTTCCTGACAGGTTGAATCCTGTGTCCACAGAGTTAGGGTACCTTCACACTTAGTGATGCAGCAGCGATCCGACCAGCGATCTGACCTGGTCAGGATCGCTGCTGCATCGCTACATGGTCGCTGGTGAGCTGTCAAACAGGCAGATCTCACCAGCGACCACTGAACAGCCCCCAGCCAGCAGCGACGTGCAAGCGACGCTGCGCTTGCACGGAGCCGCCGACTGGAAGCTGCGGAGACTGGTAACTAAGGTAAACATCGGGTATGGTTACCCGATGTTTACAATAGTTACCAGCGCTGTGTGCAGGGAGCAGGGAGCCGCGCACACTGAGCGCTGGCTCCTTGCTCTCCTAGCTGCTGTACACATCGGGTTAATTAACCCGATGTGTACAGCAGCTACATGTGCAGAGAGCCGGAGCCGGCAGCACAGGCAGCGTGAGAGCTGCGGAGGCTGGTAACTAAGGTAAATATCGGGTAACCACCTTGGTTACCCGATGTTTATCTTGGTTACAAGCTCACCTCAGCTGTCAGACGCCGGCTCCTGCTCCCTGCTCGCTTCATTTGTCGCTCTCTCGCTGTCACACACAGCGATCTGTGTGTCACAGCGGGAGAGCGGCTTTGAAGAAAACGAACCAGGGCTGTGTGTAACGAGCAGCGATCTCGCAGCAGGGGCCAGATCGCTGCTCAGTGTCACACACAGCGAGATCGCTAATGAGGTCACTGCTGCGTCACAAAAAGCGTGACTCAGCAGCGATCTCGGCAGCGAGCTCGCTGTGTGTGAAGCACCCCTTAAACATTGTGATGAATTTGTATTCCCAGACCCTGTGATGGCTCTGTGATCTGAAGTTGCTTTTTAATATGACAACTTTCATGTGGTTTATGTTGTGTCCTGAAGTACAGAAATGTTTGGCCACAGATAAGTTTTTTCTGGAGTTACACACACGTCCGTGTTGTCACACAGACCGTATGACCCTGCATGGCTTCGCACATACACACGGAGACATGTCCACTTTTTGTGACATGTCCGGGCATCATGGATGTCACACAGATCACACACTGATGTGATCAGTGTTACACGTACTGGAGAAAACGTGTCTTTGATATAAAAAGATTTTCTTTTTTCACCTGTATCCAGCGCTGCTTTCTTCGGCTCTGCTGTCACTTGCTTCTGACCACCGCTCATTATGCTCATTGCATATTCACTGCACCCCTGACCTGGAAGCAGGAGCATCAGCAGTGACAGGTGAGTATCCAGCAAACTGTGTGTGTGTGTGTGTGTGTGCGCGCGCAGTGACGTCCAGGAGGTCATCAGAGTTTCCAATGAACTCTGATGAACCTGTGAAGTCACCATCGTGACACCCGCTGTAGTGAGGGTGTCGCGGGGGGGGTCATCAGAAGGTCATAAGAGTTCATTGGGAACTCCGATGACCTCCTGGATGTCACTGCACAGACACTGCTTGTTGGATACTCACCTGTCCCAAGCGATGCTCCTGCTTCCAGGTCCGCGATGCAGTGAATATTCAATGAGCATAATGAGCGGTGGTCGGAAGCAAGTGACAGCAGAGCTGAAAAAAGCAGCGCTGGATACAGGTGAATATAGAAAATATTTTTATTTCAAAAACCCGTGTTTTCTCTGGTACGTGTCACACTGATGTGACACGTATGCAAACACAGATGTCACACGTATGACACACGTATGAGCATACCCATGCATGTGTCTTGTAACCGATTAAACACGGACGTCTGAAACCGGCCTAACATGTTATCCTGAGCCTTTCTGAATCTTGTGGAAACACCACTTATATTTGTATTTTTTTTTGTTTTGTTTAACCATAGAAAGCAATGAGGAAATGCAAAAACGCAACGATTTTTGGTGATTCACACTAAATTTTGTAAACCTGTTCTGTAAACAAATTACACATATAATCTGCACCAAAAAAAGCAGAAAACTCAGCAAACCCTGCTTTTTGTAAACCGCTTTTTCACTGCCAAGAGAGCAGATTTTGCCTGTGCGAAAAAAAAACTATTTAAAAAAGCAACGTGTGAACATAGCCTAACTGTTTAGGTCCCAATCATGCCACTGAAACATCTGATTCCACGAGACTTCTGAAGGCGTCCTGCTTTAATTATTTAATCAATTTGTGCTGCGTGAGATATTTTGTGGGGTCGTAACAGGTGGTCTAGCCTTCACTTTCCGTACTAATTCGAAAACTTTATCGCCAATCACTTTTGGCACTGGTTTACCAGTTGTCCTTCCTTGAGTCACCTTTTGGTAGGTACCAACCAGTGCATACCTGAAGCACCTAGGAGTCATCATTCGGCCTTTGTCAGAATCACTTAGACGCTTTCGCTTGCCCATTTTTCCTGCTTCGAAAACATAAGCTTCAAGGTCTGACTGGTCAATTGTTGTCTGACATTGTCCCTTGACTTTGTATGGTCCTCCATGCCATATTTGCTGCCAAATGATACATACGGATATGCTGCACATTTCACCCATTGCACTGTGGGAAATAACCCTTAATTAAAAGGGCAAAGCCTTTAACGGGCCTTGTACTCTGTGCACACCTCCTCCCGGCCCACCAGTCTCTTGGCATTGACATCTTGCTTCTGAGCCCAGCTGACGCTCTGACCACTTGTTGATTCCAGGACACCAACTAAAGAATGTATGTCTGGAACACCAATGGTGTGAACATGGTGCAAGACTCAAAAACATATAACTATACAACAGGATAAAGAGTTGCACCCAAGTCACAATGTATATGGGAATGATGAAAAGCAAAATTGCTATGGGAATACCAGACAGAAAAATACAATGAACTATCTGAAAACCCCAAAAATAGAGATTACCTTGGCGTTGGTTTTAGGGCTCTTTTCAATTGATCAATACAATGGCTAAACATCTCTTATATTCCTATGATTCATAGCAGTTATGCATATTCCATTTTTCATGTTAATTTAATTTTCAAAATACAATGAACTATCTGAAAAACTGAAAAACATGATAAATGGAATATGCAGAGCCCCAATACCACGCCAAGGTAATCTCTATTTTGGGGGTTTTCAGATAGTTCATTGTATTTTTCAGTCTAGTATTTCCATAGCAGTTTTGCTTTTCATCATTCCCATATATATTGTGACTTGATGCCAGAACACCGACGGGGGACTCAGCGAGGAGTACGGACGGGCAGCTCAGTCTAGGAGGTTTTTTTTTTCCCCACCTCCATGGACCCATTAATAAGAGGCTGTCCAGTATTGTATAACACCTTTATAGTGGGTTGAGCTAAATGGCACTGTAATGGGCATGCACCTGACTCCCTACTGTTTTAGTGGTTGACTCCTAGACCCCACTGATGACCTGTCTCCATGTGATCTATGTGAAGGTATTTAGCGCTGCACATACTCTTCAGTTCTCTGCCTTTTATTTATATGTATGTGACTCCGCAGGCGTTATTACTTTCTTTTCTTTCCTCTCTTTCACTTAAAATTTACATATCTGCGGCGAAGGTTTGTTTTCTGATCAGAAAAGCAGTCTATAATCTTCTCTTTATAAATCCCAGTGTCTGAGATGGTGATTTGAAGGCACCCCGTGTACCAGTTTCATATTTAATGAAATGGGTCTAGCTTAAATAAGATACTAACACAATCCTTAGATCCGTGCAAAGGAGAGCTTATGATCTTCCTATGCATCAAAGGATGCAATCTGCTGGTTTTTCCCATCTTACATCTTTGAATTCTCTACTAGTTAGGCGAGCAGAACAGCAAGAGCACGAGTTCAGCAGTTATGTTTTTAGCCTGCACCGAGCTCTATCATTATTTTTGTTACTTTTTTTTTCTAGTCCTCCCACCCCACCATGCCCCCCACCCTGCAGCCGCAGATGCCAAAGGTGGACAAAAGGCAATTTAAATGCCACCAAAATGAGGACGACAAGAAGATTTTATTTATTTTTTTGTCATCTGTCTATACGTTTTTGACACTCTTGACTATTAGCATGCTTTACTGGTCACAGATAGTGTTGCATATTAAGATGACCCTGCTTTTAATACGGAGGTGATTCTCCTATCAATTTTTAAAGTGAAAACATGAAATATTAACACACAGCACGGCCGTTGTGTTCTACGATGTTATTCCCTAATCCAGTCATAGCACTAACAAGGGGAAGCAGCTCTGCGCGGCTTCATCCGGTGATTGTTTATCCTTATGACCTGAATGTCTAATATATCCTCCCACTGATTCATCTATAGATACACATGACATGTAATCCCACACATAACATGAAGGATGACAGCTAGCACATAGAGGTATATTCCTGATCTATACAGAATATACAGGTGCATCTCAATAAATTAGAATATCAGCAAAAAGTTAAATTATTTCAGTAATTCAATACAAAAAGTGAAACACTTATATACAGTCATTACACACAGAGGGATCTATTCATATATATATATTATATAGAGTCATTACACACAGAGGGATCTATTTCTATATATTATATAGAGTCATTACACACAGAGGGATCTATTTCTATATATTATATAGTCATTACACACAAAGGGATCTATTCCTATATACTATATAGAGTCATTACACACAGAGGGATCTATTCATATATATTATATAGAGTCATTACACACAGAGGGATCTATTTCTATATATTATATAGAGTCATTACACACAAAGGGATCTATTCCTATATACTATATAGAGTCATTACACACACAGAGGGATCTACTGTATTTCTATATATTATATAGAGTCATTACACACAGAGGGATCTATTTCTATATATTATATAGTCATTACACACAGAGGGATCTATTTCAAGTGTCTATTTTTGTTAAGGTTGATGATTATGGCTTACAGCCAATGAAAACCCAAAAATCATTATCAGAAAATTAGAATAATTACCCCAAATACATGCAAAGGATTCCTAAGCATTTCAAATGGTCTCTTAGTCTGGTTCAGTAGGCTACACAATCATGGGGAAGACTGCTGACTTGATAGATGTCCAGAAGGCAGTCAATGACACACTCCACAAGGAGGGTAAGCCACATAAGATCATTGCTAAAGTAGCTTGTTGTTCACAGAGTGCTGTATCCAAGCATATTAATGGAAGATTGAGTGGAAGGAAAAAGTGTGGTAGAAAAAGGTGCACAAGCAATCGGGAAACCGCAGCCTTGATAGGATTGTTAAGAAAAGGCCATTCACAAATTTTGGGGGAGATTCACAAGGAGTGAATGATATTGATGATGATGATCTAATTTGAGATGCACCTGTAGCTATTCACAGAGGTGCAGAATTCTGGGGTTCCCAATGATGATGGCGCATAGGACAGGAGGGTCTGCGGTTTGTTTCCTCCCACTATGTTCACTTCATAACTCTTGAGACATGCTTGTAATGGGCAGTCCTGCACGTCCTCATCCCTACAAGCCAGAGTAATTGGCGCATATGCTCCCCATTTCTCCAAGTGCCCAATACAGACATGTAGAGGTGAACCATCAAAACTTTTACTCCAGAAAACAGCCATAAAATTCTTTGTAAAGTTGTTGGGTTTTTTGCGCAACATGGATATGCCAAAAATTGTAGCAACTTTTGTCATTTTCATGTCAGTTTGAAGCAGCTCTACTAAAATGTATGGAGCTGGGGAGGGGTCTCGGCTATGCCCACCCATCAGATACCTTAAATATGTCCGAGTTTCTTAAACTAGAAAGTGTTAGACCTGTCCCTGACTATAGTAGTATTTCTGGTGAGGCACATGCCACATAGGAGCTGTGCCAAGTTCATTTAAGAGAATCTGTCAGCAGGTTTTTGCTATGTAATGTAACAGCATCATAAAGTGGGGACAGAGTCCCTGATTCTAGTGATGTATCACGCAGTTTACTGGATGCAGCAGTTATGATGGTCACAGTTTTTCTCTGCTGCAGATCTAACAGCTCAGGTGTTAAGCTGTGTATATCCCCGACCACACCACAGCTTTCTGTGTACATTGTACAGTGACAGAGAGCTGCTAATCTGTGCTGGGGGCATGACTGGACTAGGAGGTACTAGGCCAGTTGTCCTATAATGATACTCTCCTGCTGATAAAACAATGATTGTATTGAAGCAGCAAATTACAGTTCAGAAAGGGAAACCTCTCTGGAATCAGGCTCTGGTGCTCTCATATAGCATAGTTCTTCTAATCGGTGAAGGTCAAGTGGACAAACCTTCAGTGATCATATATGAGGATGTTGGAGAGGCGCAGTATAGCAGGGTTTATTTAGTAATGTCCAGCTATTGGGCACCTGTCCTTTTCATTAGACCGGTATATTTTGACGTGACGTCACCGGCCCTGCTCATCTCCCAAGCTTTCCCTTCATGAATATAATATGTGGCTGTTAACCCCATAAAGTCACCCACACCATCCTCATTCTGGAGATGTGAACTTACCGCTATTATTACTTCTGTTCTGTGACCATATGTAAAAATTTTCCCGCAGTCCGGTGAAATGGCTTCCCAGCCGTAACGTAATAAGTGTTCTGCCTTGATTTGATCTAACTTTCGAATTGAAGTAATTATTTAATTTTTCAATTTTACTTAACAAGGTTTATCATTGAATTAAATGCTTTAAGAAATAACGGGGAATCTGCCTGTGAAATACAAGTAGAAATGAAGTTAAGGCCGGCAGTAATTGAATGAATCCTTTCTATAATTCCGCTCTGCAATTCTATTATTCTCCTGCCTTATACATTGCAGCCTGTCCTTTACTAACTGTGCAAAAGGACTACAAGTCCCAGCATCCACGCAAAGGTCTGTGTATCTATGTCACATTAAAGAGGTTGTATTGGTATACTCGCCTGTACACTTGCTCAGGAGTGGTTCTTTGCGGAAAACAAACGGTGCCCTCTTGTATGTATTGACACGGGTCACACAATTGGACCAACACTATTTACACACCCAAGTGTATAGCTGTACAATGGAATTATTATACTATTATTAGTTGACTGGTACTTTTATATTAATGGCCTATTGTTAAGATAGGTCACCAAAGCAAAATCGGCAAGAAAGCACAACCTTCACCCATCAAGTTGCAGAGCTGCACAGCTCCATCAACGGTAACAACTAAAGATGTGTAGTTCCTGGCTGTGGACGGTACACAGCTCAATGAACTGTGCAGCTCTACAACAACCATGGCCGTCCAGCGAGCCCTTCCGTCCAGCAAGCCCCTATGTCCATCGTCCGTCCTCCAAACCCCCCCTGCAGGTCCAGCGAGCCCCTCCGTCCAGCGAGCTCTTCTGTCCAGCGAGCCCCTTCCGTCCAGCGAGCCCTTCCGTCCAGCAAGCCCCTATGTCCATCGTCCTCCCCCCGCGGGTCCAGCGTGCCCTTCCGTCCAGCGAGCCCCCTTCCGTCCAGCGAGCCCCCTTCCGTCCAGCGAGCCCCCTTCCGTCCAGCGGATGGAGGGGGTGGTTGGTTATTGCACCTCTATGATCTGGTAATAATGGCCTCTCTTACAAATAGGCCATTAGTATTAAAGTAGTGGACAACCCCTTTAACAATTTAAAGGGTGGGCATATCTTTAGCATATGTCATTTTTTCCTGATTAACAACTCAAAATGTTGTAGGGACTGACCCCACATAGTCCCCCTCCATAGTGTCCGCTACCTGCACTCAGGAATTCGTGGCCGGCTGCCATACGTGTTAGCGAGTTTATGATCGCCCAGCCCTAATATAAGTTTCAGGTTATGTATCTGAGCTGTCCCCTTGAAGTTCGGTGACCTTGAGCCTTTTTTTTTATGAGCAGTAGCGCGGGCACAAATTATACATAAAGTGTCAGTGTTTATAGGAGGATTTCCATGGAATTAGTTAATGACGTCGATGGTGATAAGAGCAGCTTCATCGTCTCTATTTAATGTCCCCATGTATTGAACAGTTTTGTGATTACACAGGAGTCGCCCGTATCGAACCCTGATTCACCCAGCAAACGATAACCCCATTTAACAAATCTTAATCTGCCTTGATTGAGCCAAAAAGGAGAACTGCAGCCGCTGATAGAGTAACACGTGCATTGATAATTGGAAGGCTTGTTGACATTCCTATAGATAAGCAGAACAATCTATTAACATCGGCGCAGCCATTGCTTCCCCCGCACGAGGCTCGCGAGCACCCCGGTGTGAGCCGCAGTAAGTGGCGCACTGTGGGTCCGCGCTGTGAAGGGCATGAAGCAAGGGTAATTTTACCTATTCTGCATTGAGAGATTAGGATGCTAATGTGAGCAGATAAGACTATAAGAATCGAAGTGCACGCGGGTTATTCTCAGTGACTCCAGCCCCGTTCAATGTGGAATTGAATGCACTATGTTGTCTGAATTTGTTATGAGCCGTCAGCTGAACACTTTTTTTTTTTTTTTTTTTTTCCTCTCTCTCGACTGACTGAAGTCAATGTTGGTGTCAAAACCCCATTGACTTCTCTCTTAGGGTCTGCAATCTCGTGTGGCTAATATTTAGCGCCGTTTCACGGGTGCTGATACGGGAATAACAGGGGAGGAATATGCGATTGTTGCCTTATTGTTACTGTCTATGTTGACGGATCAGTGGATATATACTATATATGTAATGGAAATACAATATTGCAGCTGACATTCTCACTGCTTGTGTAGATGTGACAGATCTGTAGTATGGGTCTGCATAATTATAGTACCACAGGTCAGTATTTATATTCTTGTACATAGGGAGCAGTATTATAGTAGTTATATTCTTGTACATAGGGGACAATATTATAGTAGTTATATTCTTATACATAGAGGGCAGTATTATAGTAGATATATTCTTCTACATAGGGGGCATTATTATAGTAGTTATATTCTTGTACATAGGGGCAGTATTATAGTAGTTTATATTCTTGTACATGGGGGCAGAATTATGGTAGCTATATTTTTGTAAATAGGAGCAGTATTATAGTAGTTATATTCTTGTATATAGAAGACAGTATTTTAGTAGTTATATTCTGGTACATGGGGGCAGTATTATGGTAGACATTCTTGTACATAGGATCAGTATTATAACAGCTATATTTTCACATAGGGGGTAGTATTATAGTAGTTATACTATACTTGTACATAGGGGCAGTATTATAGTAGTTATATTCTTGTACATAGGGGCAGTATTATAGTAGTTATACTATACTTGTACATAGGGGCAGTATTATAGTAGTTATATTCTTGTACATAGGGGCAGTATTATAGTTGCTATATTCTTGTACATAGGAGGCAGTATTATAGTACTTATATTCTTGTACATAGGGGCAGTATTATAGTAGTTATATTCTTGTACATAGGGGCAGTATTATAGTAGTTATATTCCTGTACATGGGGGCAGTATTATAGTAGTTATATTCTTGTACATAGGGGCAGTATTATAGTAGTTATATTCTTGTATATAGGGATCAGTCTTATAGTAGTTATATTATTGCACATACCCAGCAAGGGGTAATAATGAGCATTTTAGTAATGCTTTCGTGGTACAGAGAACATGAAATCTGATTCTGATTTGGTTGACAATCTGTATAATTTCCTGTTTCATTATGTGCTGTTCTATGAATTCCTGTATCATCCATTGCAACAGACACAGCATGAGATGTATAATTGGGATATACTACATGGATTGACATCAGGTGACGGGCAGTCTCCACCTCGGCTGCTCTGGCCACCTTTGTTTAGCCTAAATCCTCATTTATTTGTGGCAGGTTTAGGTTCATTTAATGTTGATTTTCCCACTGCCGAGCTTTAGATTAATGCATTGAAGATCTAGAAGCAATTGTTTGGCGGTATTATACTCTGTCAGGTCCTTGGAGGTATTAGGTTTATAATGGCTCCTTTTCTATTGAAATTTGCATTCTAACGCTATCACAGTTTTCCATCAGAAGGAACAATGATTTCTGCTATTTGCTGATGCTGTTTATGAAACTGGTGACCTGGGCAGCATGACTTGGGTTTGAACATGTGAATAAATGGCATGATATATCTCTACATTGTGTACAATAGTGGGTTGATCGTCACTAAATAGCCACTGTCGGCTATTTCATGCCATAAAAATGGTCACATTCACCATAGTCAAGACTCTAGTAAATTGCTCAAAAAGTTTACAGATGTCTACAATGTATGCGGCATTATTTTCTGCACTTGGTGCAGGTTCAGGGTCATGGGCAAATAATTGAAAGGGAACTTTCCTGATCCTGTGACCTATTCAGAAATCTGCAGTGTCCATTCTCCAAGTAAGCCATGTAAATGCGTAGATCATTATTAATGGTTAATAATTTTCTACAATTGTTTGTATTCATTTGCATATTTCTATTGATTTTCTCCATGTTTTAGGTTTTCTTTTTTTTCATTATTATTATTGACCTTTACAGTTATTTTTTGCTTTGATTTCTTATGTGCATTTCCATCTTTTTTAGTTTTAAAAGTCATAAAACCCCAAATAACCGCAGCTCCTCCATCTGTTTTGCAGAGTTCATGTTCCTGACCGTCCTTTTGGATTTCTTTTTAATATTGTGTGACTCCTCCATCCTTGATTCCCTGACCTGCATTGCCTTGGTAACCATTTCATTTTGTTTTATGTTTAGTTTTGTCATTTAGTAATTTTTATTTTTTTTTTTAATATGTAATCACCTTCATTTTATTATTGTATTTTTTTTTTTATTTTATTTTGCTTTTCTGCTAAATAATTTATCACGTTTTGAATTCATTTTTTTTTGTTTTTGCTTTTTAATAAAAATAATAAAGTTTACTTTTTTCTTTTTGATTATGTTTATATTTTCTTTTAGTCAAGGTCGTTGGATGTGTTTGTTTTGAAACAGTTTGAATGTGTTTGAAACCGTATGACCCAAAATGTTTCTGGTTTGGAAGAGATAATTGGTTTTATCAAATGCATTAAATGTCAATAAAAAAAATAAAAAGTTAGAGATTATCATTAACGAGAAGGTGTCTTTCAAAAGTGACCTAATGTTTAAATAAGCTTTTTATGTAAATGTATTTTTTTTTTTTTTAAATGTTTCATTTTTTTTTTTATATTATTCTTTTAGCCACTTGCATTTATCTTTCCTCCTTTTCAAATTCTGTTAGAAAGTGCTGCTTTCTCATAGGACGTTAAAAGGCTTCTGTCTTCACCTTGGGTTTATCTGGCCAGAGATCCCCCGCTGTCATTCTGACCAAGCGCGAACACAGCAGCGGAAAGTGAGCAATGTCAACAGATCATTGTGGTTAACTCCTTAGATGCTGCAACCAATATCAACTGCAGCATCTAAGGAGTTTGAGCGATAGAAAAGGCTTTTTGTGTTTGGGCTACCGTCACCCCACAATTCGATCGCGAGGCCAATGTTATTGTAGCTACAGGCATGACCAGTCAGGTTTGTCTGACCAGGGCTCCCTCGCTCTCATTCTGACCAAGCACAAACTCAGCGGCGGAAAGTGACAGCCCAGATCATTGTGGTTAACTCCTTAGATGCTGCAACCAATTTCAACTAGGGCATATATGCAGTTTGAGAGCAGGAAGAGGCTTCTTGTGTTTGCCTACCGGCACCCTTCAATTCAATCGCGAGGCCAATGTTATAGTAGCTGTGGGCATAACTATGGTCCACAGGTTTCTTACAGATATTTTCTTATGAGGTCCTACCAGAACAGTTTTATTCTTACAGGCAAATATGCTTTTGAATGTTATATATTCCAAAGCATTATGTAAGCGATCAAAGGATCTCAGATTTTTGTCGAGTTAAATTCAGTAATATTTTATAAAATAAGTCAGCCCAAGCCCCTCCATAAACACCATTTGTTCATTACATATATGATACATCCACAATTGTAGGAACCTCCAAAACCTGGCAAACAAACAATTGGTGATCCTCTATTTATTCAAGTGGTGCCCTCCTACTGGTTTATTCAACCTCCAAAACCTGTAAATAAGTATGATTTATTGCTCTATAAAAGTTAACTATTAGCGTGGATTCATATCATATTTTTATAATTGTAGGAACCTGAATAAAGTGGGCTTTTTTTTTCAACTGAACTGATCATGTTATGGGAAAAAATAAACTAAAAAGACAGTGCGCTCCCTCGTAGGATCTAATAAGAAGGGATGAGTTGAGATGAGCGATCCCATGGAAGTTCGGTTCGGCGGGTGCAGCCGGACTTTAGATATAGTTCAGTCCGAGACCCGGACTTGACATGAATCCCAGGGCAGAGTTTTTCCTTTTTTTTTTTTTTTTTTGATCAGCTGTTGTTACCTCCAGTGAGAGCCATTCAGAGACTGCATGTGGCTCGTACTAGGCCGAGCGTACCCAAGCACACCGAGGCTCGATTGAGTTGTTAAGCATAAATACAGCGCCTGTACTCCAAATTAGGACACAGATTTTTTTTTTTTTTTTTTTATAAAGTCCGTGTTCAGTTCAAACCCCGAATTTTACAGTTTGGGTTCTCCCGCCTCTAAGGCCCGTTTCACACGTCAGTGAAAAACAGACGTTCTTCACTGACATGTAAAACACGCACATGTCCCTGCGCGTTCCGTGATTCACGGCACACGTGGGTTGTCCATGTGCAATCCGTGATTGCACATGGACATTACTCACCTGCCTTCACTGCTGCTGTCCATGGTGCTGAAGTCTCTGGCTCTGCAGCGTCCGCCCACCGCTCTCAGCAGCTACTTCCTGGTCGGCAGTTCCTGCTCTCATGAATATTCATGAGCCAGGTAGGAGCTGCCGAGAGCGGAGCAGACACAGCGAATCGCAGGCAAGGTAAGTTGATAATATTTAATATGTCCATGATTTTCTGGTACGTTTTATCACTGATCACACACGGATCACACCATAGTGTGGTCCGTGGGTCATCATTGATGCCAGACAAAAACTGACATGTCTCCGTGCAGAATCACGGCCAAGGGTGCATGGAGACACGTTCAGTTAAAAATCACTGATGTGTGAGCAGACCCATTGATCATCACTGTGCATTAAAAGTAATATCGCACAATGACACGGGAGCTCTACTGAGCATACGTCGGTATAGGCAACTAATGCATGCTCTGCATAGCAGGGACTGGTACAACCCCTGAAACGGACACCTCTGATGACACTTCATTTCAGGGTGGGAACAGAGGCTGCAACAGTGATTGTAGGCTCTGCCCTGATGACTTCTCAATTGAATATCCCACTAAGCATTGGGGTTCTCAAACAAAATATAAAACCAGTTTGTGCAGAAAGGGAACTACAGGGAGTTTTTATTTAAAGGAAATTAATAAAAAAAAGATTTATTAAATTAAATAGCCTTTTAGGATTAAAATAAATGTTTGTTTCGGACCACCCCTTTAACAATGACTTTTGCCAAGACTAGAGGATCGCCAGACGATACTTCCGTATGAGTGTCTGCTAAATGTGTAAAGGGCTGTTGAAATTAATGATGGTATATAATCAAGTAAAATAACAAACAATATAGTATTTAGCCTAGTGGCCAATATAAGATTTACAGGACTTTATTTTTATTATTTATAAAAAAAAAAGCAAAAAAACCAACTAAACATAAACCTGATTTAAAAAATAGGGTTGTTTTTTGATGATGTGTTTTTTTTTTTTATAACACTCTTGCATCTTTATCATACAGTTCATTATTGAAAATATCTAAGAGTGACGACTTTTATTCCTGCAGCGATTGTTTTTTTTCAAAGGGATTTTTGAGGGATTTTTTTGTTCATATTGTGTTCAGTTCAATTAGTCAACTCAAAAAATAGTTTCAAAACATAATGGAAGTAATCATAGATTATAATAAAGTAGAAACAATGCTTTCACCCAACCCTTCCAATTTTATGACTTTATATGGGGTGCAGTGTAAGGAATCCTTAAGTTCTGGAGGTGTTATGAATTCAGACATCGCAGGTAAGGGGTAGAAGTATTTTTTAGGTTATTGTACGTGGAGTAGGATGTTGCTAATAAGAGGAGTCTGGGCAAAACTGGTGGTAATATTTGTATGGCATCAATATACTCCACAGCACGTTCCTCTTACCTGGCATGTCCTCCGCACCATCTGTTATCTTTACGTATTGACAGTGCGAAACCTTTGATTTCATCATGACATCTATTAAAGGAGTAGTCCAATATTTGAAATACGTGGTATAGAAACAGCACTGCACCTTTCATATGGATTTTCTCTTTTTAGTATGAAATACTAGCACTCTGCCTTTATCGGTTGCACCAATTCTTCTTGGAATATCAGTTGTGCAAGTGCTGCCAAATCTGGTTGGAGACCCTGGAAGTCTCTGGTGCTTTGAAACACAGTAGGCTCCTGAATTTTAGTGATAAAGTGATAAGCGAGCACTACCATGCTCAGTTCTCTTTGACTAGTGATGAGTGAGTACTACCATGGTTGGGGGCTCGGTACTCATAACTAATGATGAGCGAGCACTACCATGCTCGGTACTCATAGCTGGTGATGAAAGAGCACTACCATGCTCGAGTATTCGGTACTCGACACTAGTGATGAGCGGGCACAACCATGCTCAGGTGCTCAGTACTCATAATTAGTGATGAGCGAGCACTACCATGCTCGGGTACTTGTATCTAATGACTAGCGAACACTACCATGCTCAGGTACTCGTAACTAGTGATGAGCGGGCACTACCATGCTCGGTACTCGTAACTAGTGATGAGCGAGCACTACCATGCTCAGGTACTCGTAAGTAGTGATGAGCGGGCACTACCATGCTCAGGTACTCGTAACTAGTGATGAGCGGGCACTACCATGCTCGGTACTCGTAACTAGTGATGAGCGAGCACTACCATGCTCAGGTACTCGTAATGAGCTGTTGGACTCTTGGATGGTGCGACTCAAGTACTGAGTAAAATGGAAGTCAACGGTGAACACCGAGCATTTTCCATAAAAGTGCTTGAGTTCCCCTTTGACTTCCATTATACTTGGGTACTTGAGTTGCGCCCGTCCAAGCATCCAACTGCTGGTTATGAGTACTGAACATCCGAGCATGGTAGTGCCCACTCATCACGAATTACGAGTACAGAGCACCCAAGCATGGTAGTGTCGCTCATCACTAGTTACAAGTACCGAGCAGCTGAGCATGGTAGTGTCGCTCATCACTAGTTACAAGTACCGAGCAGCTGAGCATGGTAGTGCCCGCTCATCACTAGTTACAAGTACCGAGCAGCTGAGCATGGTAGTGCCCGCTCATCACTAGTTACAAGTACCGAGCTCCTGAGCATGGTAGTGCCCACTAATCACTAATTAACTTCTTTGGTGCTACCCAGGACTTACACTGCAGCTCAATGACTATTGCTGACCCTCTATTGTGATCATTACAGCAGATGAACATGTCTCTTATGTCATGACTGGCACAATGGGGTCTATTCAATAATTGCCACCCATTACTGAATGATTGGGCATCTGAACAGAGGCACACTTTAGAGGGGCCGCCTTGGTACCCATTTAAATCGCATAGTTCCTAGTTCTACTGAACATTTTGATTTACATCCACCCCTCCCCCAGTTTTCAGCGTCACCCGTTTCTCATTTCATTTTTCATTCTCTTACATTGGATTAGTTTCTCTCCTGCAGAAGCTCCTTCCCAGATTAGTTAAAGGTTGTTAAATAGGCAATAATAATTGGTGTTACAAAAAAATATTACTGCACAGTGTTTTTGTCGGCTTAACGACCATTTCATTATGAATTAGGCATGCACTATAATCATGTGTTCCTGACCTAATCTGCATGGGAATTTTAGGCCATAAGTTTGCCTGCAGATCTCCTGCCGCGCAAGACCTGTAATTGCTATCAGATTCTTTGAAGTTTTTTTTCTAATGAATGTTTATTTAACCCTTTCTCTCTAGGAGTTTTTACACTTCTCCCAATATTCGGAAACTGATTGCAGTTCTCACACCTCATGTACATCAGTGCAAACCACTGTAAAAAAAAACCAAACACAATCTGTCTCTGTAGACCTTTCTGTCTTACAAAGTATTTTCCAGAATTAACAGTTCCGGAAGATCTTGTCTTGAAACTCTGCATTGTGCTGTTCCTCTATTATTCTTCCTGGACTGTTATGAATAAATGTACTGACCGTTTACGTGTCTCCTTGTATACTGAACTTTGTAACTGAATAGAACTGTATACGGCTGGGTTCACATGTCCTGTAGTCAGATCTTTTTGCAAAAAAGTTATGCGAACACAATTTTTTTGTCTGTTGTGAATTAACCAATGTTGGCCGGATCCATTTTTTAACATGTGGAGTCTATGGACAACCGAACCGTTACAAATGCAAGTACAACGGATGGCTAACAATCGGTTAACTGTTGTCCATAGACTCCCATGTCAAATAAAAAACAAAACAAAACTGATCCGGCAGAAACCAACATTCTAACGGATGACTACAACACGTGAATGTAGCCTAACAGCGGGTTGGCACAACTGATTGTTTTATGGAAAAATGCTGGAAAATGAATTATTTTTTATTACATTAGAGATGCATGAATTTACTAAAATTCCTCTGATGCAGGTAGCATGCTTTCATTCCTACTCTTAACCACCCCCCCTCCCGTTGATGTGACGTATATGTATGCATCACTCATGGTGCATCTGTATAAAATACCCACCAGATGCCGAATAGTGCCAGCTCAAAAGGCTATTTACCCCTTAAATGCCGCTTTCAATATTAACTGCATAATTCTGCCCTTGCGCCCATCAGTTTCCCTGTGATGTGATCTCGAGGGTGCCGGGGATGCTATGTTGGAAAGCCTTTGATGACCAGCCTGTGAACTCCATAAGATATTGTTTTTTGTTATATACTACAATACTACTGTTTTTAGAACAAGCAATCTGATAAAAAAAAAACAACACATTTTTACACCCCTCCTCACAAAGACATAAAAAAAAATAAAAATATTCCATATATCTGTTTGCAAATTTCCATTTATTTAAAATATAAAATAATTCAACTTTATACAGAAATCACGGTTAATAAAAAATATAGAATCACTAGAATTTCATTTGCCTTAAGAATTGCAATCAAAAGTTGTCAAAACTTTGCATGTCTACTAAAATGCTATCAATAAAAACTAAAAAAAAACATTAAATTCCAAAATATTTTTTTTTTTTTTTTATCTACAAATATATTTATACACTTCTATTATACATATAAGTTTGGTTCTGCTGTAAGCGCAATTATTAGGTCATTTTTAACATACAAGAATACAATGGGTGGAATTGCTTGGTTTTTTTTTTTTTTTTTCTATTTTTTATTTTTATTGAACCACACTTGGATTTTTTTTTCCCCCCCATTTTGTCCATACCTTGTATGGTAAATAAATGGTGTCATTCAAAAAAAATATCCCTGGTTCTGCAATAAGTAAGTTTTAATATGGGTAGGAGCATAGAAAAAAAAGTAAGATTAGTACTTTTGGAAAAATGGAAGTAAAAAAAAAAACTAAATTGGCTGCATTGAGAAGAGGTTAAATGGCCGAGCTCATAGGCTTTGTTGGGATTGTGGCCCAGCACCATTTACCTGATTGTAGATGATCTGTAGTACCAGGCCTGACTGATGGAGAAATGGTGCTGATTCTGCAAGAAACTAAACGGCACTAATGTACTTTTGAAATAAATCTAGAATAGGGCTTCTGTATGGGAAAAGTATAAATGGATCTTGCCTGTACAGTCACTGTTGCATCTCAGATAGAGTTGTGACTGCTGGATCTGACTACAGAGGGTTTATAGAATCTAAAAAAAGCTACATTAGCCTGAAGAACCAAAAAGGAGTCAGAACCAAAACAATATAACAGAACCCAGCGTTAATGTTTAGTAAAATATCAGTGTTCTCTGTTTTAATGAGTTATGACCTATCTCCATTGTATCATTTACAGAAATTACAGCTCTTAATTCCATTCCCAGAATGGACTGGCTTTTTTTGCGCAGTCTCTTCTCTTTGATAGAGTATGATTAAATAGCCGTAATTAATTAGCTATTAAGGATACATCATGTAATGATAGGAATCTCGGCTGCATAATCACAAAGGTGAGGATTACTTTGACAATCGATGTTCTGAACACAGGAGAAGAAAGCAAGTCTTCAGCACATTTTCCCTTCAATGTCAGCCTTGTTTTGACTTTATTTAATACGATAACACTTGGACCTAGGCAGTGAGTCACCGGCGGCCGCAGTTTCAGGTTGTCTCTCGCATCGGTGTAAAGATCATCTACTCAAGTGGTTGACTGTGCTCCAGTACATTATCTCTTTTAAAATCACTGAAGCATTGCTGATACTGAGATCCGAGTTCCCAATGAGCTCTGTGTTTGTGAATCTCTAAGCCAGGAATAGTCTTTTTTTTGGATCTGCAGCAATTCTTAATCTTGGACCTACATGAGGATGACGGATGTTATGTGAGAATCAAGACAAAAAATACTTGCATTAAAGGTGGAAATAAAGGACTTTTCCAAGATTAGATAAAAGTGATCAGTATATTTCTAAAAAATGGCACAACTTATGTTAACAGGCTGTTTGGTATTGCAGTTAAAGGGGTTGTCCACTATTTTTTACATTGGTCTATCCTTACGATAGGTCATCAATGTCTGCTCAGCTGGAGTCCCGACACCTGGCACCCCCAGCTGATTAGTTGCTCTTGCAGCAGGCAGCTTGAAATGCTCCTTTCTGGAGCTGCCTCGCCTTCAGCTAGCGGCTGCAGCCAGGTACTGTACATACACTTTTCTCTTAAATCAATAGGAGGCAGATGTGCAGTACCAGGACACGACCGCTATCAGAAGACTGGGCAGCTCCGGAGCTGAGCATTTCCGACCACAGTCTGCTGCCGCCAGACCCCAGCTGATCAGACATCGATGACCTATCCTAAGGATAAGCCAACAATGTAAAAGTAATGGACAAAGTCATTAAAGAGAAGCTATCAGTAACAACAACTCTCCTAAGATGTCCATATGGGCATTCGGGTCATAGGAAGCTGAATAAAATGATACCTTGATATCTGCGATCTGATGTGTTTTGGAGGCAGAAGCTCATGCAGATCAGTGTCAGGCCCATAGCCTCATTTAGACTGGGGTTACGTGGTGAATTTGGTTGCAACACAGGTTACATAACCAAAGATTGCTATTTGCTACTGCTACATTGCAACCTAATACAGGTGAATGGGGTCAGATAATGACCCACAAGGCCCCGTGACAAGCAATGCAACCCCCTTAACTTGCATTAATCGGCAATGTAACCGTAGCATACAGTAAACCATTTTTGCTCGTGACGTGTAGTCCCAGCCTGAAGGTGGCCATACACCTTAGCTGTCAGCTGACATCTATTCCTCTAGATCAATGGTTCCCAAACTCCAGTCCTCCCGACTCCCAACATGTCATGTTTTCAGGATTTCCTTAATATATAGCACATAGTTTGATGTCTAGAAAATGAGTAAATCACCTGTTCAATAGTAAGCAAATCCTGAAAACATGACTTGTTGGGGGCCTTGAGGACTGAAGCTTGGGAAACCTTGCTCTAGATTCTCTCCTGTACTTTTGACTCGTGTACAGCAGCGATCATCTCCCCTTAATACTAGAAGTCCCAGAAATTTCGACCTCCCCCCTGAAGTCCCGAAAGAGGGTCACATGACCCTTAGTCAAAACTGAATAGAACTAACTAGAAACTAAATCGCTAAACTCAATGGACAACAACAACCTTCTGTGGTGCGACCGTAATGGCCTTAATTACAGAACAAAAGACGGTGATTATAGGATGTTGGCTAAAATCCTTCAGGTCATTCCACCCGTCTCTGGGTTCCAAAGGTAGAAATGTTAAATGACCCCTCTCTGGGACTTCTAGTGTTAAAAGCAAAGATGGGCTTTGTTCAATTTCCAAACGATTAGTATTAGGAAAAAGTAAGGGGAACCAAATTGTTTTAATAATTTCGTTTTGCATCCAGTTTTGATCTTTGTGTAGAGTCCATTTTTACTAGAGGGGTATTTGAACACAAACGTGTTCTGGGCATTAAAAATGAGATCTGTTAATGGATGAACAAAAAAAAAGATGTGCAGGCTCCGTTTTTGATCCAGCTAAAAAAAACAAACGGGTAACTGCTGAAGGAAGGTTAACAGTAAGGGTATGTGCCCACTATTGGGACCTGCTGCGTCCTTGGCGGGGTGGATCCTGACTTGTGAGGCCACGAGTGTCGTCCTCAGGAAACCACAGTTGGCCATGCCAGTGATCAGTGTTCGGGGCGCTCCGGTCTCGCGCTTATGTTCTCCCTACAAAGGACTCCGCAGCAAACAATTGATATGCCGTGACTTGGCAAGCTGCACTTCAAGTCAGTGTTTGCTGCGAAAAAAACGAGCACAGTGTATATGCGATTTCTAGAAATCCCACTGTGCTTGTGCTGTACATCGCAACGGTTTGGACGCAGCTGAAGCATGCTCTGTACAAAACGCTGTGAACAATGATCGTAGGTCTGTACCTAAGCCTTTTAAGCGCACTTATCAGTGTATGTCAGAGTATTAGGATGACTTCCACATCTGTGTTTCTTGGTCCATGGAAGAACTTGCATTCCCAGACCAACTGCGGGTCTCATGTCGTATGTGCCGATGATGCTGTTGACACGCACAGTCTGTCCAGGCTGCTTTTTTTTTTTGACCGATCCGCCTCCAATTAGATGGTTCCCCACTTTCATTGTGACATCATGTGACTGTGCCCCGTTAAGTATATGTTATTAAAACAACAGAACTAGCTGACGTTCGCACTGCCAAGTGATGTCTCTACAGTAGCGTCATCGTCTCCTGCCATTTAAGTGAACACGGAAGATCTTTCCTATCAAGCATGGCCCAGCAGAGAACAATTATTTTTTAAGTGTCTCATTTTTTAATTCTGTAACATTTAGTGCTGATGTTTTAATTGCATACAGCTGAAGCTGCTAAATGAGCGACAAAATAGATTTAGATCTTCTCCGAGCTTTTCTGCCACCTATAAAAATATATATCATTCATTAGACTGTAGGATTAGCCAATTTCCGGGAGCGGAGGGCGAGTCTGTGCACACTGCTCTGGAATATATGATTTGTACTGTTCGCTTTGGCAGGAGGTTTTTCATAATTTCTGAAGTTTGCAAATGCATTAATTGAATTAACACCGAGCTTTAATCCATATTGGCATGTGGATTGTGCTTGGGGATAAATGCGGGAGAATATTGCAGCCCGGAGATTTAAATGGCAGCTACAAATGATGAGCGCGGTGGAGGGAATGCAAAACACGATTGATCACTTCATCCATATCATACATTCAGAGAAGTATTAAAAAAAAAAAAAAAAAAAAAAAAAAAAAGGAGCAGAAAAAAACCACAAAAGCATAGTTCCTACTCCACATCCCCGGAAGAATACTTGCCCTGTGGCCCTTTTATGTTACATGATCTGGAATTCCCGAGTCTTACAATGTCAGTATTTTTTTATATTAGAATGTTATTAGCTTTCTCTTATAAGGCTAAATTCATGCACAGAGCAAGTTGTAGCCGCAGCCAGACTTCTTATGACCTCCAGGTCACCGCTGTCCCCTTAGGGCAATGTGTTTTGCCTTAGTTACAGTAGTCTCAGCCTCTACCCCAGCGATTTGGAGTGACACAACTAGGCTTATGCTGAATAATTCACTGCTGTGTCATAACATTACACAGACTTGGTTTGGAAAAAGCGCACACCAATGTAGGCTGCTCAGAATGCCATCCTTTAGGTCTTAAGACATTTTCATGGGTAGAATAACTAGAGTGATAACGTTTCCATAAAGCAGGTAAACACATGTTTACATACAGTGCCTACAAGTAGTATTCAACCCCCTGCAGATTTAGCAGGTTTGATCAGATGCAAATAAGTTAGAGCCTACAAACTTCAAACAAGAGCAGGATTTATTAACAGATGCATAAATCTTACAGACCAACAAGTTATGTTGCTCAGTTAAATTTTAATACATTTTCAACATAAAAGTGTGGGTCAATTATTATTCAACCCCTAGGTTTAATATTTTGTGGAATAACCCTTGTTTGCAATTACAGCTAATAATCGTCTTTTATAAGACCTGATCAGGCCGGCACAGGTCTCTGGAGTTATCTTGGCCCACTCCTCCATGCAGATCTTCTCCAAGTTATCTAGGTTCTTTGGGTGTCTCATGTGGACTTTAATCTTGAGCTCCTTCCACAAGTTTTCAATTGGGTTAAGGTCAGGAGACTGACTAGGCCACTGCAACACCTTGATTTTTTCCCTCTTGAACCAGGCCTTGGTTTTCTTGGCTGTGTGCTTTGGGTCGTTGTCTTGTTGAAAGATGAAATGACGACCCATCTTTAGATCCTTGATGGAGGAGCGGAGGTTCTTGGCCAAAATCTCCAGGTAGGCCGTGCTATCCATCTTCCCATGGATGCGGACCAGATGGCCAGGCCCCTTGGCTGAGAAACAGCCCCACAGCATGATGCTGCCACCACCATGCTTGACTGTAGGGATGGTATTCTTGGGGTCGTATGCAGTGCCATCCAATATCCAAACGTCACGTGTGTGGTTGGCACCAAAGATCTCGATCTTGGTCTCATCAGACCAGAGAACCTTGAACCAGTCTGTCTCAGAGTCCTCCAAGTGATCATGAGCAAACTGTAGATGAGCTTTGACATGACGCTTTGAAAGTAAAGGTACCTTACGGGCTCGTCTGGAACGGAGACCATTGCGGTGGAGTACGTTACTTATGGTATTGACTGAAACCAATGTCCCCACTGCCATGAGATCTTCCCGGAGCTCCTTCCTTGTTGTCCTTGGGTTAGCCTTGACTCTTCGGACAAGCCTGGCCTTGGCACGGGTGGAAACTTTCAAAGGCTGTCCAGGCCGTGGAAGGCTAACAGTAGTTCCATAAGCCTTCCACTTCCGGATGATGCTCCCAACAGTGGAGACAGGTAGGCCCAACTCCTTGGAAAGGGTTTTGTACCCCTTGCCAGCCTTGTGACCCTCCACGATCTTGTCTCTGATGGCCTTGGAATGCTCCTTTGTCTTTCCCATGTTGACCAAGTATGAGTGCTGTTCACAAGTTTGGGGAGGGTCTTAATTAGTCAGAAAAGGCTGGAAAAAGAGATAATTAATCCAAACATGTGAAGCTCATTGTTCTTTGTGCCTGAAATACTTCTTAATACTTTAGGGGAACCAAACAGAATTCTGGTGGTTTGAGGGGTTGAATAATAAATGACCCTCTGAATAAACTTTTCACAATTTAATAAAAAAAGAAATAACATTCTTTTTTGCTGCAGTGCATTTCACACTTCCAGGCTGATCTACAGTCCAAATGTCACAATGCCAAGTTAATTTCGAATGTGTAAATCTGCAGGGGGTTGAATACTACTTGTAGGCACTGTACATTATTTCACAGGTTAATTGGCCATTTCAAGTACTTAAAGGGAATCTGTCATCAGGTTTTTGCTATTTAATCTGAGATCAGCATAATGTGGGCGTTAGGGCCCTGATTGCAGGGATTTGTCACTTGTTAGGCCCTTTGCTATAGTTTCAATGCAATCAGTGCTTTATCAACAGGAGATTATCACTACAACATTAAAGATGTTTACCACTTCTTTTCACCCCATTGCCATACATCCTAGCGTTTCAAAAAAATACTTTTTATAATATACCTGTATTTAGATGTATAGCTTCTATGAGTGCATCTCAGCAGGGATCACATACTACTGGGCTGTTATGCAAATTCTCCTTCATCCTCTGTTACGTCTGATACTTCCTTTTCCGGAACAGAGACCAGACCAAATGAAAGGAAGTTGTCACTGTGCTTTTGATGGTGGGTGTAGAAGTTTTAGAGTGAATGACAGCTGTCTGACCATGTGTCCTAAACACACAATTAGGCCCAGTTCCCACGCAGAGGATTTTGACGCAGATTTTCAGAAATCTGCAGCAAAATCTGCATGTCCATTGTGAAACCAACAAAGTCTATGAGAATTCAGAAGTGCTGTTCCCACGTTGAGTATTTTTCCCTTACATTTTAGGTGCAGATTTCCTTTATTCTGCACCAAATCTACACCAAATAAGCAAGGAAAAAATAAGCAACGTGGGCACAGCACTTCTAAATTCTCATAGACTTTGCTGGCTTCACAATGGACATGCAGATTTCTGAAAATCCATGTCAAAACTACACCGCGTGAGCACTGGGCTTTAGTCTGCCTCACAAAAGCTAAGCTGACACTTTCAGCAGTAACAGCAGGGGCTGACCCCTTTGCTAGTGAAATGCTGACATCTGCATTTCAAAAGCAAAGGGTTTATGTGATCCAAACACAGACGTGGACAGCTGAAATGCACAGAAATTTGCATAACAAACACAATGACAGGCCTGTGTTGGCCATCTGGCAATTGCCAGATGGGCTGGTACCTACCCTGGCCTGCTTTAACACTTGGTATCTCCCAATATCTTCAGCAACACAGGATAGAAAATACAGGGGGTGAGCTAAGTGCTGGCTCAAAGGCCAGTACAATGCATGATGGAACTTAATGTACTAGGGCACAGTAAGCCTGGGAAGAGGAACTGATCGATGTAAACAGAGCTGCAGCTGAGACACCAAGTGATGGTATGTGCATGATAAAAGGTCTATATTACTATAATAAGTTTGGATCCATGTAGTGGCACATAATAGCACGATTGGTGAATAAAAAAATTAAATGAGTTAGCGAAGTGGATAACTTCTTTAAATCTCACATGCAAGCCAGAGCAGCTAATCAGTGTTAACCCTGCCCCCACCATCAGGGGTGTGGGCGGAGTTATACAGAGCTCAGCAATTTGTCCACTGCAACATCTACAATGGAGAAAACAGTGATTCTATCAAAACTGCACCAAGCAGCCCAGTAGGCAACACATCTGAAATCAGGGTCTCTGCATTATCTTGCTCTCAGATTCCACAGCAAACACCTGCTGACAGATTCCCTTTAAATGGACCAATTTAGTTACATTTCATGTGGCTCGTCGCTCTCCTGATAATCAGTGATCACACGTAATCCTGGCGCTATGTGTTGAATTCCCCTGCAATGCCATCACCAGGGAAAATGAAGCATTACACTATACCAATTATTTAATGAGTAGGCTGTCGATAGAATACGCAGATGTGTTAGGTCCTCCAGAGAAGGAGATACTCTTGCAGTTCAGAGAAAGACAATTCCTTTAGGTTTGTCCTATACCATTGATGTCACTTCTGCATTGGTCCATATCCATTACTGCGGGCTCCATTGAATCACTGGCAGTTGACACGATGGACTTCAAGACAATGGCCACGGAGGCAACGCGTGCGCAGATTGGCCTCCGTGCCCATTTTCTTGAAGACCATCACATCAACCCCCGGCGATTCAAAGCAGCCCGCTGGAAAATAAATGGCGTCCTCTGCAACACCCCATGAGCCCACAATATCGCTGACCCTCCGTTGCCTCACACAGACCCTCTTGAGCCGTGACACCCTCTCCTCCGAACCCACCAGCAGATCAATGGCAACCACAGTATCACCGACCCTCTGCTGCCGCACACTGACCCTCCTGATCTGCTCCACTGTATCGCCGAGCCTCCACCACCACTGCCGCCCTGGAAAGCCATATGCAGTTTGTAAGACGCACCCCCGTTTTCCCCCCCAGTTTTGGGGGGAAAAAAGTGTGTCTTACAAACCGGAAAATACTGCAACTTCTTTACTATGAAAGGGCATAAACAATAATTCTGTAAAGTCGACTACTATGATATCAGTCACTTCCAATGAATGAGGTTGATCTGAAAGTAGAAGGACAGAGAAGCCTCACTCTAGTGTAATAGAAGGGCTGAAAAATACCCTGCCCGGTTGATTAATACTTTACGTCATATCCACAGGAGTTACTGATTTTAGCATATTCTCTTCATATACTGCATTATAAGATTGTTTTCAGTGTTCGTATTGTCCAAGCCTCGGGTTCTTCCTTATGGATATTGTGGTTTCCGGTCCACTTTAATCTACTTTTGATACCCGGCTAATTTCCTTTTCCATAGCCCTGCACTGCACACTCATTCTCTGTCTACGCAGGTCAGGGGGTCAGTATTTTCTGTGAATCTAACAAATGGCAATGGTCATCTCGGGTCAAGATTTTTAGTGACTTTGCTGCCCTTTCTTGTTTTCCTATGGAACAATGATGAACCAACCACTTCAGTAACATACTGGATAAGCAATGACTAGGTAACAAGTGTAATCAGAGCTAATGGGCATAGAAAAGACTAAAGCCAAAAGATTTTTTTGAATTAATCAAATATAATTTTATTGGAAAAATAGATACAATGTTTTTACCTTTACAAATTTTATCAACAATGAGAACACGGGGAGGAAGCACGTCAGACCAGTGGGAGGAGAAAAAGTATAATAAACAGTTTAGTAGGTCAAAGTAAGTCTATACATGTTATGTACAAATAAAGTATATTAGGTATTAAAAAAAACCATGTCAACATATGCCGACGTCAACCTGTTTGTACAATTCTGTCACTGGAATGGCGCCAGGTCCCGACGCACGTTTTGACACAGATGCTTTCGTCAGGGGATTGTATTTTTATAGGAACAGCGTCATTTTGTCTATGGCTCTTCTGCAATACCAGACAACCCATGGACAAGGGAGACCAACCTATTTGTACAATTCTCCTGTCACTGGAATGATGCCAGGTCCCGACGCACGTTTCAACAAAGATGCTTTTGTCAGGGGATTGTATTTACAGGAACAGCGTCATTTTGTCTAACGGCCTTCTGCAATACCAGACAACCCATGGACAGGGGAGACCAACCTATTTGTACAATTCTCCTGTTACTGGAATGATGCCAAGTCCCGACGTGCGTTTCGGCATGGATGCCTTCATCACAGGTTGTATTTTTACTTTGTCAATGACCCTTCCGCAATACCAGATAACCCATTGACAATGCTGTCATTGATTTTTGGAAAAATAGATTTGCAAATGACCCTGTTAAACAAAGGTTATGAGGATATCTCACAGGTTACGGAACATTGCATGAATTTCCTACCTTTCTGATCTGGCTTTCCCAGTGAGAGTTGGCCGAGTACAGTCTGACTTTTTGCTTATTATTGTAGACCAGTTCTTCCGAAATTGGAGAGATCCAACAAAAAAAATAGTTAAAGGAGTTGTCCAGGTTTGGAAGAAAAAGTTTTTTTTCCCTCCAAAAACATTTCCACTCTTGTCCGTGTGCTGTCTGGTATTACATTACTGACTTGGATGTGACTGAGCTTCAATACCAAACACAGTCATTAGATAATGGATGCACTTAGAGGAACACCGACCCTTTTTTGTATTCCTGGGCAGTTGTTTTAGGTCCTTTAGGAAAAAAAAAAAAGTTTTAACTAACTTTAAGGTAATTTTTCTCGTCTCAAAAAAATGTTGAAGTCAGACAGTTTACTTAGAAGAGGAAAATGGTTAGTTTCTAGCCACGCTCGTACAGTCCCTGTACATTAAAGTGTATGAATAGCGCAGGAGACTTGGTCGTCCAATTGCCAGTGAACGAGACTTTAATCCAATTTTGTTTTAAAATAGTGTTGTGTTGGGAAAAAATGATCTCTGTGGGATCTTTAAGCTCACCTGAAATTTAAGGCGGACATCCTTCAAGTCAGTCGCTATCTCTTACTCCTCTCCTCCTTTTACCCTTATTCCCATTTCTCCCTTATTATATCTCATATCTCATTGTCAATTATTCTCTCTTTCACAATTCTCCTGCGGGAGGGTTTTATACATGTATGGATACATGAAAGATGAATCTGTTTCATTTCAACTCCAAATGTTTAATGGCTAAATTGCTCCACTTGCACTGAAGAATTTTTCATAGAGTTCTTAAGTTTGTCACTTCGTTGCTGCTCCTCTCCTGACCGCTCTTCATAGCTAATAAGGGCCAGACATGGTCTAGCACAGAAATAGGAATACATTACTGCACTGAGAAGTATTTTAATGGTGTGTTAAAGAGAAAAATGTGAATAGATTTTTTTTTCTTGAATGCAACCATAAAAAACTCAGAGCTATCATAAACAATAGGAAAAAAATTCAATACACCAAGAAAGATGCCCTAATAACCTCGGGATTCAAGATAAATTTGCACCGATTAACTAGCGTTAACAAATATCTTTGGCTGCTACTTGTTATCAGTTTTCAGCATGTGCTGAGTACAGTTGGGGAATGGTCTTCTGATTCCCATCACAGCAGCATTATAATAAGAAGTTACAACATACAGGATCACGTTATTGACAGTAAAGTTGGCTATTCACATTAGATGACTGTTGGACTGAACAATGTTTTGGCCGGTCGTTTGGAAGATAGTCATTTCGACCAGCTCTCTCATTCAAAGGAGACCTTGTTCGGCCTTTGAACAAGTGCTATTGAATGCTCACTCATCACTAGTTACGAGTACTGAGCACCCGAGCATGGTAGTGCTCACTCATCACTAGTTACGAGTACTGAGCACCCGAGCATGGTAGTGCTCACTCATCACTAGTTACGAGTACTGAGCACCTGAGCATGGTAGTGCTCACTCATCACTAGTTACAAGTACAGAGCACCCGAGCATGGTAGTGCTCACTCATCACTAGTTACGAGTACAGAGCACCCGAGCATGGTAGTGCTCACTCATCACTAGTTACGAGTACTGAGCACCCGAGCATGGTAGTGCTCACTCATCACTAGTTACGAGTACTGAGCACCCGAGCATGGTAGTGCCCGCTCATCACTAGTTACGAGTACTGAGCACCCGAGCATGGTAGTGCTCACTCATCACTAGTTACGAGTACTGAGCACCCGAGCATGGTAGTGCCCGCTCATCACTAGTTACGAGTACTGAGCACCCGAGCATGGTAGTGCTCACTCATCACTAGTTACAAGTACAGAGCACCCGAGCATGGTAGTGCCCGCTCATCACTAGTTACGAGTACTGAGCACCCGAGCATGGTAGTGCTCACTCATCACTAGTTACGAGTACTGAGCACCCGAGCATGGTAGTGCTCACTCATCACTAGTTACGAGTACAGAGCACCCGAGCGTGGTAGTGCCCGCTCATCACTAGTTACGAGTACTGAGCACCCGAGCATGGTAGTGCTCACTCATCACTAGTTATGAGTACAGAGCACCCGAGCATGGTAGTGCTCACTCATCACTAGTTACGAGTACAGAGCACCCGAGCGTGGTAGTGCCCGCTCATCACTAGTTACGAGTACTGAGCACCCGAGCATGGTAGTGCCCGCTCATCACTAGTTACGAGTACTGAGCACCCGAGCATGGTAGTGCTCACTCATCACTAGTTACAAGTACAGAGCACCCGAGCATGGTAGTGCCCGCTCATCACTAGTTACGAGTACTGAGCACCCGAGCATGGTAGTGCTCACTCATCACTAGTTACAAGTACAGAGCACCTGAGCATGGTAGTGCCCGCTCATCACTAGTTATGAGTACTGAGCACCCGAGCATGGTAGTGCTCACTCATCACTAGTTACAAGTACAGAGCACCTGAGCATGGTAGTGCCCGCTCATCACTAGTTACGAGTACTGAGCACCTGAGCATGGTAGTGCTCACTCATCACTAGTTACAAGTACAGAGCACCCGAGCATGGTAGTGCTCACTCATCACTAGTTACGAGTACAGAGCAACCGAGCATGGTAGTGCCCGCTCATCACTAGTTACGAGTACAGAGCACCCGAGCATGGTAGTGCTCACTCATCACTAGTTACGAGTACAGAGTAACCGAGCATTGTAGTGCTCACTCATCACTAGTTACGAGTACTGAGCACCTGAGCATGGTAGTGCCCGCTCATCACTAGTTACGAGTACTGAGCATGGTAGTGCTCACTCATCACTAGTTACAAGTACAGAGCACCCGAGCATGGTAGTGCTCACTCATCACTAGTTACGAGTACAGAGCACCCGAGCATGGTAGTGCTCACTCATCACTAGTTACGAGTACAGAGCAACCGAGCATGGTAGTGCTCACTCATCACTAGTTACGAGTACAGAGTAACCGAGCATTGTAGTGCTCACTCATCACTAGTTACGAGTACTGAGCACCTGAGCATGGTAGTGCCCGCTCATCATTAGTTACGAGTACTGAGCACCTGAGCATGGTAGTGCTCACTCATCACTAGTTACGAGTACAGAGCAACCGAGCATTGTAGTGCTCACTCATCACTAGTTACGAGTACTGAGCACCTGAGCATGGTAGTGCCCGCTCATCATTAGTTACGAGTACCGAGCACCCGAGCATGGTAGTGCCTAGTTATGAGTACCGAGCATAGTAGTGCCTGCTCATCACTAGTTACGAGTACCGAACATGGTAGTGCTCGCTCATCACTAGTTACGAGTACCGAGCACCCGAGCATGGTAGTGCCCGCTCATCACTAGTTATTAATATCGAGCATGGTAGTGCTCACTCATCACTAGTTACGAGTACTGAACACCCGAGCATGGTAGTGCCCGCTCATCACTAGTTACGAGTACTGAGCACCCAAGCATGGTAGTGCCCGCTCATCACTAGTTACGAGTACCGAGCACCCGAGCATGGTAGTGCCCGCTCATCACTATTGGCATATAAATGTAAAACACTAGAAGCAGGGAGTTTCCCACAGGTCATACAACTTCTTGTTGACTTCTAATTTTCACTATTAAATAAAAAAAAAAAAAGTTTGTTAAAAATGAACAAGAGATCCACCATCCTTTATATCTACCACAGTTTTGTATCCGCTCTGACAATCGCTGTGCTTTTCGGCACAGACTTTTCCCCCATCCAACAGAAGAACAGTGAAGGTTCAGTGTCTTATGCTCGCAATATACTGCTCCTCTGTGGATTTCCTCCTATGAACATTACTTATTAGATTACAGCTCGCTGAGCTATCCGCACAGGGAAATGTGAGCGTTTGCACCCTGTCAGCTCACATTTGGAAGAAAATCAGCAAAGGTCGTACTCAAAAGGACATACTATAAATGCATTAGAAGCTGCCGCCTTTAGTAGCTTTTTAGTTTTGGTTCATAACAAATACAAAGTCATAATGATTATTCTAAATCTGCTGCCCTAGATTATCTCCAAAGACAATGCAATTGTGCACCACAAATTCTATATGATTTCACTTGTTTCTTATTACAGTCTCACAAAATTCTCAATATGGAACAGTGTTATATTAGTTATATTTTTGTAAATAGAAGCAGTATTATTGTAGTTATATTCTTGTACATAGGAACAGTATTATAGTAGTTATATTCTTGTACAAAAGGGCAGTATTATAGTAGTTATATTCTTGTACATAGAGGGCAGTATTATAGTAGTTATATTCTTGTACATAGGGGGAGTATTATAGTAGTTATATTCTTGTACATAGAGGGCAGTATTATAGTAGTTATATTCTTGTACATAGAAGCAGTATTATAGTAGTTATATTCTTGTACATAGGGGGCCGTATTATAGTAGTTATATTCTTGTACATAGGAGCAGTATTATAGTAGTTATATTCTTGTACATAGGAGCAGTATTATAGTAGTTATATTCTTGTACATAGGGGCAGTATTATAGTAGTTATATTATTGTACATAGGGCAGTATTATAGTAGTTATATTCTTGTACATAGGGGCAGTATTATAGTAGTTATAGTCTTGTACATTGGGGCAGTATTATAATAGTTATAGTCTTGTACATAGGGGCAGTATTATAGTAGTTATATTCCTGTACATAGGGGGCAGTATTATAGTCATTATATTCTTGTACATAGGAGCAGTATTATAGTAGTTATATTCTTGTACATAGGGGCAGTATTATAGTAGTTATATTCTTGTACATAGGAGCAGTATTATAGTAGTTATATTCTTGTACATAGGGGCAGTATTATAGGAGTTATGTTCCTGCACATAGGAGCAGTATTATAGTAGTTATATTCTTGTACATAGGGGCAGTATTATAGTAGCTGTATCCTTGTACATAGGGACAGTATTAAAGTAGTTGTATTCTTGTACATAGGAGCAGTATTATAGCAGTTATATTCTTGTACATAGGAGCAGTATTATAGTAGTTATATTCTTGTACATAGGGCAGTATTATAGTAGTTATATTCTTGTACATAGGGGCAGTTGTTGTGAATGTCAGTTATGCTTTGGCCGCTGGGAGGCTCCCTCTTGTGGCCAGGAATGCTTTGGACATAGACCAGGTGTGTTTAGCAGTGGGCGTTTCCATTGCTAACTCTCTGTTTATTTAAATTCTGGTCTGATAGCAGGCTATGCAGGATGTCAGTTGTTCTTTGTTCACCAGCCTGCTTCATTCTGCTCCACACCACATCTACCCCAGTTAAGTGCTTTGCTCTTTATTTGTTGTTTGGTTCTTTTACTCTTATCTGAGTTTGTCATTTGCTGTGGTTGTTTTCAGTTTATTTGCATGCAGGGATTTTCCTCTCAGTTGCTTAGCTGGGAAACTCCCTGCAGTTATGTTTGGAGTATTGCTCCTATAAGTCCATGTGTTTGTGGCTTTTTGAATTTGTAATGATTCTTGTTTTCTGTTCATTGGTATGACAAGAGCGCCTGGTATAGGACGGTGTGCAGATCGTGCGATCTGAGGGCCTTTTTGTACTATCAGGAATTTGGAATTTTGCAGGGTTTTTTCTCTGGCCACCATCAGCCCCTTTCCTGTCCTTTCCTATTTTAGTCAGTGGGGGCCTCACCTTTTGCTAATCCTATCATCTATCTGTGTATTGTATTTTCCTATATCACCGCAGTCTTTGAATGTGGGGGGCTTGCTATTATTTGTCTATTTTCTGAGGCAGAGAGTTATTCATCTTTCCTTCCTTTAGGATAGCTAGTTCTCCGGCTGGGTTCGCGGTGCACAGGATGTTAGTTCACCCCTCGGCTACTTCTAGTGTTGATGGTTAGTAAGGGGTTGGCGGCCAGATTAGTTGCCAATGCTCTTGTCACCTTTTACCAATGATTTGTGGTGGTCTTCCATGGTTCCGGATCATAACAGGCAGTATTATTGTAGTTATATTCTTGTACATATGAGCAGTATTATAGTGGTTATATTCTTGTAAATAGGAGCAGTATTACAGTAGTTATATTCTTGTACTTAGAGGCAGTATTATAGTAGTTATATTCTTGTACATAGGGGCAGTATTATAGTGGTTATATTCTTGTACATAGGAGCAGTATTATAGTAGTTATATTCTTGTACTTAGAGGCAGTATTATAGTAGTTATATTCTTGTATATAGGAGCAGTATTATAGTAATATTCTTGTACTTAGAGGCAGTACTGTAGTAGTTATATTCTTGTACATAGGAGCAGTATTATAGTGGTTATATTCTTGTACATAGGGGCAGTATTATAGTGGTTATATTCTTGTACATTGGGGACAATATTATAGTGGTTATATTCTTGTACATAGGGGCAGTATTATAGTAGTTATATTCTTGTACATAGAGGCAGTATTATAGTAGTTATATTCTTGTACATAGGGAGCAGTATTATAGTGGTTTTATTCTTGTAAATAGGTGCTGTATTATGCTAGTTATATTCTTGTACATAGAGGCAGTATTATAGTGGTTATATTCTTGTACATTGGGGACAGTATTATAGTGGTTATATTCTTGTACATAGGAGGCAGTATTATAGTGGTTATATTCTTGTACATAGGGGCAGTATTATAGTAGTTATATTCTTGTATATAGGAGCAGTATTATAGTAGTTATATTCTTGTACATAGAGGCAGTATTATAGTGGTTATATTCTTGTACATAGGGGCAGTATTATAGTGGTTATATTCTTGTACATAGGGGCAGTATTATAGTAGTTATATTCTTGTACATAGGGAGCAGTATTATAGTGGTTTTATTCTTGGAAATAGGTGCTGTATTATGCTAGTTATATTCTTGTACATAGAGGCAGTATTATAGTGGTTATATTCTTGTACATTGGGGACAGTATTATAGTGGTTATATTCTTGTACATAGGAGGCAGTATTATAGTGGTTATATTCTTGTACATAGGGGCAGTATTATAGTAGTTATATTCTTGTATATAGGAGCAGTATTATAGTAGTTATATTCTTGTACATAGAGGCAGTATTATAGTGGTTATATTCTTGTACATAGGGGCAGTATTATAGTGGTTATATTCTTGTACATAGGGGCAGTATTATAGTGGTTATATTCTTGTACATAGGGGCAGTATTATAGTGGTTATATTCTTGTACATTGGGGACAGTATTATAGTGGTTATATTTTTGTACATAGGGGCAGTATTATAGTGGTTATATTCTTGTACATAGGGGCAGTATTATAGTAGTTATATTCTTGTACATAGGAGGCAGTATTATAGTGGTTATATTCTTGTACATAGGAGGCAGTATTATAGTGGTTATATTCTTGTACATAGGGGCAGTATTATAGTAGTTATATTCTTGTACATAGGAGGCAGTATTATAGTGGTTATATTCTTGTACATAGGAGGCAGTATTATAGTGGTTATATTCTTGTACATAGGGGCAGTATTATAGTATTAAACGGTATCAAATTCTTCTTAGGATACGGGATACACTGAAGTCAAGAAAAATCTCCTTTTACAACCAAAAACATTTTGAAATGATTTCTTCACCTTAAAGCTCGATGGGAGTATCATGAATACATTTTTATCAAGGAAAAGGTTTTTAAGTGTCTAACACTGATGCCTTCTGCACGAATCCATATTAATAACCAAGACATCTATTTACAGCCGGTCTATTCCATTATATGGCTGCCATTGCAGTGCTCCCTTCAGTAGACGTTGGCCATGACTAACTGCTGTAGAGCTGTAGAGGATACGGGCCTATGTAAAGACCATGTTGTAATGCAAAGTACATGCTAAGCAGTACATAAAAAGTTAATACGGCAATAATTCAATTAAAATCTTGCTGTAGCAGCTCTCTCCGCTTGAGATGATTGCCTTACTTCTCACTTGTTTGCAACCTAATGCTGCTAAAGCTCCAACAAAGCTGATTTTTCTATTCTTTTGCCCTGAATGTGAATCAGGAGCTTTTTAATCTTCTGATTAGATGTTTTAATAGAATCTAAATGTTTAACTTTGGAGGGAGACGGATCAGTGTTTTGAATTCACATGAACGCTGGGGATAATCTAAAAAATGTTCCATTATGTAAATGAAAAGAATGAGGAACGATGTTACCGTTGACATATGTAACATCCGCAAATCTTTTTTCCTGCCGAATTATGATTATTAAAGTGCTCTCTACATTTGCATCAGTGTAATATTCTCCAGAGCTGGAAACCAAAGCACCATTTCTTTTTCTATACCCAATTTGTTTTAATAAAATATATATATATATATATTTTATATATATATATATATATCTATCTTATTTATATATATATAAGATAGTATATGTATATGTATATATACATATATATATATATATATATATATATATTTATATCTATCTATATCTATATATATATATATATATATATATATATATATATAATTTAAAAGAACAGTTTAAGACTGTAAATTGTTCTAATATAATCATCAAGTGATACTCCTATGTATGGCTGCGGACCTGGGGATTATACATAGGAAAGCTAGTCACTGACAGATGTTATTAGGATATTGAAAGCTTTATTAGAACCCTTGTAGCAGCCTTTACAAAACTAGTGACTTGTAATATCCAAAAAATATACAGAAAACGCCATTTATATTAGCGTAATACTCCGCCATGCTGCGCCAGCATCAGCCTCTCTACCCGCATCATCAGCCTCTCTGCCCGCAGCATCAGCCTCTCTCCTCCCAGCATCAGCGTCTCTGTCCCTAGCATCAGGCTCTCTCCTTCCAGCCTCCCTCAGCATCAGCCTCCCTTTCCCAGCCTTCCCAAGGATCAGCCTCTCTCCTCCCAGCCTCCTTCCTCCCAGCCTCCCTCTCCCAGCCTTCCTCAGCATCAGCCTTCGTGTCCCAGTCTCCCCCAGCATCAGCCTCCCCAAGCATCAGCCTCCACCAGCATCAGCCTCTGTTCTTCCAGCCTCCTCCAGCATCAGCTTCCCTAAGCATCAGCCTCCCTCGTCCCAGCCTCCCTCAGCATCAGCCTCTCTCCTTCCAGCCTCCCTCAGCATCAGCCTCCTCTCCCCAGCCTTCCCTAGGATCAGCCTCTCTCCTCCCAGCCTCCTTCTTCCCAGCTTTCCCATCCCAGCCTCCTTCAGCATCAGCATTTCCCTCTTCCCCATGATCAGCCTCTCTGCTCCCAGCCTCCTCCAGCACGCCCTGCTCCTCTGCCGACACTCACACACCCGATCGCATGCACTCACACACACACACCCGATCGCATCCACTCACACACACACCCGATCGCATCCACTCACACACACACCCGATCGCATCCACTCACACACACACCCGATCGCATCCACTCACACACACACCCGATCGCATCCACTCACACACACACCCGATCGCATCCACTCACACACACCCGATCGCATCCACTCACACACACCCGATCGCATCCACTCACACACACCCGATCGCATCCACTCACACACACCGGATCGCATCCACTCACACACACAGACACTGACGATATCGCACTTACGCGCTCATACTCACAACATCCGGGGATATCACATGCTTCTGGCCATGTGATCCTCCGTCAGGTCCTGGAAGATCACAACAGCACATTTTCGCCGCCGAGAAGCAAGCGATATCCCAGGATGTCGTGAGTATGTGGATGCGATGTGAGGTGTGTGTGAGGTGTGTATGAGAGTGAGTGTGAGTGTGATCTGATGTGTGTGTATGTTTGTGTGTGTGCGTGTGGACCTTCCGGCGCAGCAGGACCTTGATGGGCTTGTAACCATGCGAGCATGGTTACCAACGTATCCACACCACTCCCACCACTGCCGTGGGAGCGGGGGCCGGGGGAGGGGGAGGGAGTACAGTACTCACCTCCGTGACAGCGCTTGTAACCATGCGAGTATCCACACCACCCCTTTGGGAGCGGGGCCCGGGGGGGGGGGGGGGGGTTGGGGGGGGATAGGGAGTACCGTACTCACCTCCGTGACAGCCGTGTCAGTTAGAGAAATGCGCGGGGGGAGGGAGGGGGTGGGGCCAGAGCTAACGTGCATTGCGTGAGGGGGGCGGGGCGTGGCGTGGCTGAATTGCCAATGCCTGCAGGGTGCCGGGGCGAGAGGCCAATCTGTGGGGGGGGCGGAGCCTGGGCGAGCGGCTGGCCAATCCGTGTGGGGGCGCAGCCTGGGTGAGCGGCCAATCCGTGTGGGGGGGCGGGGCCATGGCGAGCCCAGCGGCCAATCAGCTTTGTGTCACCGTAAGGACACAATTTTGGAGCATGACAGACAGACAGACAGATAGACAGACAGACAGACAGACAGACAGAATAAGGCAATTATATATATAGATATTCTTGTACATGGGGGCAGTATTATAGTAGTTATATTCTTGTACATAGGGGCAGTATTACAGTGATTATATTCTTGTACATATAGGACAGTATTATAGAAGTTATATTCTTGTACATAGGGGCAGTATTATAGTGGTTATATTCTTGTACATATAGGACAGTATAATAGCAGTTATATTCTTGTACATAGGGGCAGTATTATAGTAATTATATTCTTGTACATGGGGGCAGTATTATAGTAGTTATATTCTTGTACATAGGGGCAGTATTACAGTGATTATATTCTTGTACATATAGGACAGTATTATAGAAGTTATATTCTTGTACATAGGGGCAGTATTATAGTAGTTATATTCTTGTACATAGGAGGCAGTATTACAGTAGTTACAGTGCTGGCCAAAAGTATTGGAACCCCTGCAATTCTGTCAGATAATACTCAGTTTCTTCTTGAAAATGATTGCAATCACAAATTCTTTGGTATTATTATCTTCATTTAATTTGTCTTCAATGCAAAAAAAAAAATTGTCATAAAGCCAAATTGGATATAATTCCACACCAAACATAAAAAAGGGGGTTGACAAAAGTATTGGCACTGTTTAAAAAAATCATATGATGCTTCTCTAATTTGTGTAATAACAGCACCTGTAACTTACCTGTGGCACCTAACAGGTGTTGGCAATAACTAAATCACACTTGCAGCCAGTTGACATGGATTAAAGTTGACTCAGCCTCTGTCCTGTGTCCTTGTGTGCACCACATTGAGCATGGAGAAAAGAAAGAAGACCAAAGAACTGTCTGAGGACTTGAGAATCCAAATTGTGAGGAAGCATGAGCAATCTCAAGGCTACAAGTCCAGCTCCAAAGACCTGAAAGTTCCTGTGTCTACGGTGCGCAGTGTCCTCAAGAAGTGTAAAGCCCATGGCACTGTGGCTAACCTCCCTAGATGTGGAAGGAAAAGAAAAATTGACGAGAGATTTCAACGCAAGATTGTGCGGATGGTGGATAAAGAACCTCGACTAACATCCAAACAAGTTCAAGCTGCCCTGCAGTCCGAGGGAACAGCAGTGTCAACCCGTACTATCTGTTGGCGTCTGAATGAAAAGGGACTGTATGGTAGGATACCCAGGAAGACCCCACTTCTTACCCCAAGACATAAAAAAGCCAGGCTGGAGTTTGCCAAAACTTACCTGAGAAAGCCTGAAACGTTTTGGAAGAATGTTCTCTGGTCAGATGAGACAAAAGTAGAGCTTTTTGGGAAAATCCATCAACATAGAGTTTACAGGAAAAAAAAAAGAAGCATTCAAAGAAAAGGACACGGTTCCTACAGTCAAACATGACGGAGGTTCACTGATGTTTTGGGGTTGCTTTTCTGCCTCTGGCACTGGACTGCTTGACCGTGTGCATGGCATTATGAAGTCTGAAGACTACTAACAAATTTTGCAGCATAATGTAGGGCCCAGTGTGAGAAAGCTGGGTCTCCCTCAGAGGTCATGGGTCTTCCAGCAGGACAATGACCCAAAACACACTTCAAAAAGCACTAGAAAATGGTTTGATAGAAAGCACTGGAGACTACTAAAGTGGCCAGCAATAAGTCCAGACCTGAACCCCATAGAACACCTGTGGAGAGATCTCACAATGGCAGTTTGGAGAAGGTGCCCTTCAAATCTCAGGGACCTGGAGCAGTTTGCCAAAGAAGAATGGTCTAAAATTCCAGCAGAGCATTGTAAGAAACTCATTGATGGTTACCGGAAGCGGTTGTTCGCAGTTATATTGGCTAAAGGTTGTGCAACCAAGTATTAGGCTAAGGGTGCCAATACTTTTGTGAGGCCCATTTTTGGAGTTTTGTGTGAAATGATCAATGATTTGATTTTTGTTTCATTCTCTTTTTTGTTTTTTCATTACAAGCAAAATAAATGAAGATAATAATACCAAAGAATTTGTGATTGCAATCATTTTCAGGAAGAAACTGAGTATTCTCTGACAGAATTGCATTGGTGCCAATACTTTTGGCCAGCACTGTATATTCTTGTACATAGGGGCAGTATTATAGTAGTTATATTCTTGTAGATAGGAGCAGTATTATAGTAGTTATATTCTTGTACATATGGGCAGTATTATAGTAGTTATATTCTTATATACAGGAAGCAGTATTCTAGTAGGTATAATATTCTACATAGGAGCAGTATTATAGTAGTTATATTCTTGTACATTGGAGCAGTATTGTAGTAGTTATATTCTTGTACATAGGGGCAGTATTATAGTAGTTATATTCCTGTACATAGGGTGCAGTATTATAGTAGTTATATTCTTGTACATAGGAGCAGTATTATAGTAGTTATATTCTTGTACATAGGGGGCAGTATTATAGTAGTTATATTCTTGTACATAGGGGCAGTATTATAGTAGTTATATTCTTGTAGATAGGAGCAGTATTATAGTGGTTATATTCTTGTACTTAGGGGGCAGTATTATAGTAGTTATATTATTGTATAGAAGCAGTATTATAGTAGTTATATTCTTGTACATAGGAGCAGTATTATAGTAGTTATATTCTTGTACATAGGGGCAGTATTATAGTAGTTATATTCTTGTACATAGGGGCAGTATTATAGTAGTTATATTCCTGTACATAGGGACAGTATTATAGTAGTTATATTCTTGTACATAGGAGGCAGTATTATAGTAGTTATATTCTTGTACATAGGAACAGTATTACAGTAATTATATTCTTGTACAATGTGGCAGTATTATAGTAGTTATATTCTTGTACATAGGAGCAGTATTATAGTAGTTATATTCTTGTACATAGGAGCAGTATTATAGTAGTTATATTCTTGTACATAGGAGCAGTATTACAGTAATTATATTCTTGTACAATGGGGCAGTATTATAGTAGTTATATTCTTGTACATAGGAGGCAGTATTATAGTAGTTATATTCTTGTACATAGGGGCAGTATTATAGTAGTTATATTCTTGTACATAGGAGCAGTATTACAGTAATTATATTCTTGTACAATGGGGCAGTATTATAGTAGTTATATTCTTGTACATAGGAGGCAGTATTATAGTAGTTATATTCTTGTACATAGGAGCAGTATTACAGTAATTATATTCTTGTACAATGTGGCAGTATTATAGTAGTTATATTCTTGTACATAGGAGCAGTATTATAGCAGTTATATTCTTGTACAATGGGGCAGTATTATAGTAGTTATATTCTTGTATACATGAAGCAGTATTATAGTAGGTATAATATTCTACATAGGGGGCAGTATTATAGTAGTTATATTCTTGCACATAATAGCAGTATTACAGTAGTTATAATCTTGTTTATACATGGCAGCACTATAGTTTCCTTGTCTAAATTTAGAAATTTTGGGCAAATACATGGTTCTCATTAGTCTGTACCTGAAACAGTACATTTTTTTCTCCTTCCAGGATTATAATATTTCATTTTTTTTAACTTTAATATTGAAAACTGCTTTCCAATCTATATTCGCTTCAGTGCTGTTGTCATGAGCTCGCTGTCTCATTAACATCGCACAGAAAGAACATCATTACATCTTTCGGCGTCGTAACTCATTATCTGTCTGCGCCGATGACACATGAGCCGAAATGACATCAGATTGAAAAGCAGGTGATCAGACAAAGTCTGTAAGCAAAGTGTGAGATTAAGCCATTTGTTTAAATCTTTAGGATTTGCAATATTTTGCAGAACAGGAGCCACTCCGTGAAATCATAAAGTTAGATCTTCAGATTGGCAAAAATATGCAAAGTACTAAAAATTTGATCAACACTCTTTGCCAAACTAGTTTATCTCCTTGCTGACAGCTATATGAAATGAACGAGGGTTGCAAATGTTGTTACACACATTTTTTTCACCTCCCGTTTACAGAATTAACTGTATGGAAGAAAACACATAAATCAGGTTCACGTCACATTGGAAGTCAACGCTCGTCTAATTTATTAAAATTAAATAAGTTAGGATCTAGGCACATTGTGGCATAAATACTCCTAGAAGTGTGGCTATGAACATCATTAAAGTTGACTAGACGTCACAAGTTTGGGTGGGAGATGATAAGTGATGAAGAGATATCACCCAATAAAACTAAACTGGGCCCCATATATCATAGGTCTTGGGTTATTTCTTAAGTTGCCCATAATATACAATATTTCAGTGCTAAAACTCATCAGAAGATCTAAAGCAAGAGTTGGGTCATCTAGGTTAATGACTATGGTATCGTTAAGGGTTGCATTCAATCGATGGGTTAAATATTGCTAAAAAAAAACAAAACCCTTTTGTTTATTGGGTAAAATCGGGTAATATGAATTATTACCAGTCCAACAGCTCCAATATCGCTCACGGAGAGGTAAAAAAAGTCCAGCTTGGCTGTCTCCCTTCACTTTCTTTGAAGAACGCACAACCATTGGGGTAATCACCACCCTTAACACCAGGACCAAAAAACACAGCACAAGATGGCACCCTATAAATGGCCAGAATAAGAAATGTTCAACTTGTGCTGTTAGATCAACAACGTGATTCATACATTTTGAAAAAAAATAAACAAAAAACATTAATAAAGTCCTAAAGGAGACAGGATCCCACCAGCATTCCTGTAACATTTTCTGGAGTTGGGTTCCTTTTGGTTATACAATCAATAGGTGTTACGGAGAGTGGGGAGAAAACAAAGGACAGGGGCTCATAGACTGTCCCTCAGGCTAGGGGACCCTAGCTATCCCTGATCTCAGAGTTACCTCTGAAGGTGAGGATGTCTGAGCCACCTTCCTGGCAATGCTACTGATTAACCCTGATCTTATACCCTTAAGTCCAGGGTAGGGCCGGGACAGGAGTGTGATAAAACCAACAGAGAAAGACGGACAGGAAAAATCAAAACTGTATCACACACACACACACACGTACACACACACGTACACACACGTACGTACACACACGTATAAGACAATATTAGGCGGCACGGTGGCTCAGTGGTTAGCACTGCAGTCTTGCAGTGATGAGTTCCTGGGTTCAAATCCCACTAATGACACCATCTGCAAGGAGTTTGTATGTTTTCGCTGTGTTTGCGTGGGTTTCCTCCGGGTACTCCGGTTTCCTCCCACACTCCAAAAACATACTTGTGGGGGACCTAGAGTGTGAGCCCCAATGGGGACAGTGTTGCCAATGTATGTAAAGTGCTGTGGAATTAACAGCGCTATATAAATGAATAAATATTATATATATATTATAAGAGCTTAGGAGGAAAATAAGAGCAGGAAGGAAACAACAAGACAACGGGAAAACTCCACAACAACTCTGAGCACAAAGCAATACAGTCACTAGCAGGACTGGGACAAAACAGCTCACATACCATCATAGCAATAAACTATAGTCGGCATGAGAAGACAGATTCAACTATCTTAAATAGGAAGAGAGCCAATGTGATAGGCTTCCAAAAACATGTGATTCCAGAAGTAACAAGCAGACTAGCAGAAGGTTAACTTTTGCTAGCCTGATCATTAATGAACTCACAGCTGGTCGACGCCTGAGCCTGCCTATGTAGCTCAGAATCACCAGAGAAACCATAGGGTGAAGTTTCAGGATCTGTAATGTGAACAGCGTCTGATGCTGTTATGACATTTGGTGAGTTTTGTGCAAAATGTCTAGTGCCAAAATCATGTATGGTTCTACCAAAAAATTAAAATAAATTAAGAAAAATAGTATTTTATCAACGCTCCTCTTATTGTGGATTCTATCTTCTCATCTTTTGGGATGTGTGGATTCTTGTTAACGAAGCAGAAATTAACTATCTACGCTGGGTGCCTTTTGAATAAACCGGAAGACCGGAAAAAGTCGAAAAATCAATGTGAAAAGTCTTAGTCAGCCATAGAGCCCTCTCTTCATTTGTTTTTCCCGTATGACAGCAGCATATATGTAAGACATTTCATGTTCCAAGTGTATTTACTCAAGAAAACAATTCATGATCTTCACTAGTCATGCACTTCGCTTTATCTTCTCTTTACTCCATAGGGAATAGAACCATCAAACCTAAGGGCCTCAAATTCATCTGCTAAGCAGAAAGTAGTAGTAGCTGAGCTAGCAGGCCCTTCCAGAGCCCTAGAAGCTTCATGAATACTTTCCTTTTATTACTTCACCTCTCGTACAGATTGCCACTCAAGCATTTTGGATGGTTTATGTCTGGTGGAGGTGTTCAGAGGACCAACATGCTCTGTTATCTCCGTGCTAAGAGAATGCACACTGAGTGATAAAAAGCTTCAATTAGACCGTGTAGAAGCCGACAAAACCTATCTTTTTTCTTTACACGCAGGGAATAGGTGCTAAGGCCTAAAAAAGCTTTCAATACTTTTTTTTTCCTTGTTTTCCAACATTCCTCAGCTTTTAATCCTTACTGGGGATTTTTTTTGCAAAAATAAACAAAATATTTACCATGAAGCTGCAAACCACTGTCTCGCGAAATCTTAAAGACCGTTATCCTATGAAAATATAAAGAAATGATCGTCAAAGGCTTTGTGTTTTTTGGGTTAACCACTAGCAGGTGAGAAAAAGTGTAAAATTGCCATTGATTTTTTAATACGAGGATTGTTTTGACCCACTGGGAGTCTTTGAGCTGGCAAAATAATTCCACCGTCGGCAACAAAAACTATCACAGAGCACCCATGTTTCTTGTTTCTTTTTGTGTTGCTGCTTCTTTATAAGCCCAAAGTTCAACAAGATAACGGGTTGTCGAAGGTCAAGGAAAATTTTGCTTTACATTGTCCTTAGGAGTGGATTCTGGTACTAGCTATATGATGGAAATCTATTTTACCAATAACAATGGAATTCTGTGACTTCTATCGGTATTATTTTAAAGCTGTCTATTATGGTGACCAGAGGAGGATTGGAGGCATGTTTCTGTTGATGTCCGGATTCTGCTGTCTTTCTGCAGATTGACCACTAGTGGTTGCTATTATTCACTTTACTTATGCTGCTTTTCCACTCCTTACCACCTTACGCTTTTATTTTGTAAGGTGGCCAATGTTGAAGATGTGGAAGCCACTTTTTTTCCTTTTTGGGCCTACTTAAACCCATTTGGAACATTCACTCATTGCTTGAGTATTGGGTCTAGCTCCAGTCTAGACCTCCCGAACTGTCTTAGGCTGGTTTCACACATCCGGCTTTTCGCCGGATTGCCGGATTCGGCACATTCCAGTACAGTGTATACAGCACAATGGCAGCGCCGCAACTTCCGGGTCACATGCTCCAGTCACATGACAGCATATGACTGGCGCTTGTCGCACTGCCATTCTACTGTATACAGTGTACTGGCCTGCACCGCATCTGGCAATCCGGCAAAAAGCCGGATGTGTGAAACCGGCCTTATCCAGACTGTTTCCCACTCCTCTCTGGATTGTTTCCACAATTCCCATTGCTACGTCTAAGGACTTCTACCACTGCTTGCTGTTCCCTGCTCATGCTCCTCCACCCATTTAATTGTCCTTTTCCACTCCTTCCCACTTTAGACTTTTATGTTGTAAGATGGCCAATGATGAAGCCATCTTTTTTCCTCTTTTGGCCTACATAAAGCCACATGGAACATTCACTTATTGCTGGAGTGTCTAGTTCCAGTTCCAGTCTCCATCTCTTGAACTGTGTTACTCAGCCTTTTTGCACTTGTCCCCAGATTGTTTCCTCAATTCCCATTGCTATGTCCATTGACTTCTACCACTGCTTGCTGTTCACTGCTCATGCTCCTCCGGCCATTGGATTCCAGCTGGATACTCTACCAGTATCGTAATAGTTAATCAATTGGGGGTCCCAGCAGTTTGACCCAAACCGAGCTTACAGTTTTCACTTATCAAGTGGACAAGTGGTGTTTGTTATAGGTTGGTATAATACCAATCATGGTGACTACCATCAAATAATACTTAGAGTAGTGTAATTTTATTCCTCAACTGATGCTCTTACCTTATCATGCCGTCACACTACTCATGGAGAATAGAGATGAGCAGATCCAATGAAGTTTGGTTCGGCAGGTTCATCTTTTAGATAAAGCTCGGTTTGGGACTAGGAGTTGACCTGAACCCCAATGGAAGTCACTAATTGGGCAGTTCGGGTCTCCACCCATATGCAGCCATAAACAGATCACTTCTGGGGGAAGGTGGATGGGTTTTTCTTTTTTTTTTGTTTGGTGCACACTACTCTTGTTACCCCAGTGCGAGTCGTTGAAACACTGCAAGCGCCTCGCACTGGGCTGAGCACCGAGCGTAGCAGAGTACAGCGATGCTCGCTCTAGTGGTTTGCCGACGTAAAGCATTCAAACTCCGAATCCAAACTCTGTTTTTTTTTGTAAAGTCCGTGTTTGGTATGAACACCGAACCTCAGGTCTGCTCATCTCTAATGGAGAAGTACGATAGAGCCAACCTGTTGTACGCTCTAATGTCCACACACTGTTTTGTGATATGGTTTGATGTGATCAGCAACTCATGAGGTTTGGGCATTTGTCAGTCCCCGGTCATACAATCATTGGACTCTGACAACCGACTTAGGCTATAGTGGCATATGTACAGGATTTATAAGGTTTTTCTCTGCAGCCTATGTTCTTAACCGTCAGGCAATAACGCAACTGAAATTCATTACGTCTGTTACACTTTGAAGTGAGCCATCCATTGTTAATAAAAACTAAAAAAAACACCATTCTACCGTCAGCAGCAATGGACCCTGGGTAGTCACTTGTGTCTTCCTTCTTGGTCCATTGATAGAGCAGAGGTCTACAAATAATGCGAATCTCCTGCCTGTACAAGACTGGCGGGGCTCATTGTGCATTGATCTCTATTGATTCTTTCTGAAGGGCATTGAAGGGGTTATTGAAAATAAAATAAAGCAGAACAAAAGGCCACTTTTGAAGAACACCATGCAATCGTATGTGCTGGGCCTTGTTAACCTTTTCCTATAGTCAGGCCTCAGAATCTGAACATCAGAGCCCGGTGACTACAACCCTCAGGTGCTAAATGGGTTAATTTCATATTGATCAGCTCTTGTTTCTAGTGTATTAAATTACTGGTGTTGTCAGGACTATGGAGGAGCTGGTTTAAAGCTCTGTTAATCCCTTTTTTCACGGCCAAATATGAAATAGTTAGTTGTCATTATTATTACTAGATTTTTTTTTATTCTTTTTTTCTTTGAATATAAAACCACCGTTTACATTTTCTTAGCCTCATTCGGCCAGCCATTGTTTTTCTCCTATGTCAAAATGAATTGTTTTGGTTGTGAATCCATTTTTAAGTCCTTGTGACAATTTTCACAATCTGATTTTCTTGTGTACAAAAACAAAAAGGGATAAAGTTTTTTTTCCAAGATTCTATCAACTTCTCAAGGAACAATGGCCAGCACCACACCAAATTTATTTTCTCATTTTTCCCACTATTTTTTTTTTGGTGCGGAGTCTGAATCCATTTTAAAGCGAACCTGTCACCACTTTTTTGGCCTATAAGCTGCGGCCACCACCACCGGGCTCTTACAGTGCTGGCCAAAAGTATTGGCACCCCTGCAATTCTGTCAGATAATACTCAGTTTATTCTTGAAAATGATTGCAATCACAAATTCTTTGGTATTATTATCTTCATTTATTTTCTCTTTAATTAAAAAAAAAATAAAAATTTTGCCATAAAGCAAAATTGGATATAATACCACACCAAACATAAAAGAGGTGAACAAAAGTATTGGCACTGTTTGAAAAATCATGTGATGCTTCTCTAATTTGTGTAATTAACAGCACCTGTAACTTACCTGTGGCACCTAACAGGTGTTGGCAATAACTAAATCACACTTGCAGCCAGTTGACATGGATTAAAGTTGACCCAACCTCTGTCCTGTGTCCTTGTGTGCACCACATTGAGCATGGAGAAAAGAAAGAAGACCAAAGAACTGTTTGAGGACTTGAGAATCCAAATTGTGAGGAAGCATGAGCAATCTCAAGGCTACAAGTCCATCTCCAAAGACCTGAAAGTTCCTGTGTCTACAGTGCGCAGTGTCATCAAGAAGTTTAAAGCCCATGGCACTGTGGCTAACCTCCCTAGATGTGGAAGGAAAAGAAAAATTGACGAGAGATTTCAACGCAAGATTGTGCGGATGGTGGATAAAGAACCTCGACTAACATCCAAACAAGTTCAAGCTGCCCTGCAGTCCGAGGGTACAGCAGTGTCAACCCGTACTATCCGTCAGCGTCTGAATCAAAAGGGACTGTATGGTAGGATACCCAGGAAGACCCCACTTCTTACCCCGAGACATAAAAAAGCCAGGCTGGAGTTTGCCAAAACTTACCTGAGAAAGCCTAAAACGTTTTGGAAGAATGTTCTCTGGTCAGATGAGACAAAAGTAGAGCTTTCTGGGAAAAGCCATCAACATAGAGTTTACAGGAAAAAAAAAGAGGCATTCAAAGCAAAGAACACGGTCCCTACAGTCAAACATGGTGGAGGTTCCTTGATGTTTTGGGTTTGCTTTGCTGCCTCTGGCACTGGACTGCTTGACCGTGTGCATGGCATTATGAAGTCTGAAGACTACCAACAAATTTTGCAGCATAATATAGGGCCCAGTGTGAGAAAGCTGGGTCTTCCTCAGAGGTCATGGGTCTTCCAGCAGGACAATGACCCAAAACACACTTCAAAAAGCACTAGAAAATGGTTTAAGAGAAAGCACTGGAGACTACTAAAGTGGTCAGCAATGAGTCCAGACCTGAACCCCATAGAACACCTGTGGAGAGATCTCAAAATGGCAGTTTGGAGAAGGCACCCTTCATATCTCAGGGACCTGGAGCAGTTTGCCAAAGACGAATGGTCTAAAATTCCAGCAGAGCATTGTAAGAAACTCATTGATGGTCACCGGAAGCGGTTGTTCGCAGTTATTTTGGCTGAAGGTTGTGAAACCACGTATTAGGCTAAGGGTGCCAATACTTTTGTCTGGCCCATTTTTGGAGTTTTGTGTGAAATGATCAATGATTTGATTTTTGTTTCATTCTCTTTTGTGTTTTTTCATTGCAAGCAAAATAAATGAAGATAATAATACCAAAGAATTTGTGATTGCAATCATTTTCAGGAAGAAACTGAGTATTATCTGACAGAATTGCAGGGGTGCCAATACTTTTGGCCAGCACTGTATATACACATATATATGCACATATATATTTATTTAGGCCGTACTACTATTAACAACACTATACAAATACATTGTGATTCATGGCAGCCTTAGGAAGTGTCAGGGCTTGCCTCTGCTTCACAATTTTCTGGTTCAGAGGCTCTTCAGAACTGCGGCTGAGTCTTTGAAAGCGTTGGCCGTGGATGGGAATAATGTTCTTACCGTGAATCTCTTCCTTAGAATATGTGGCGTTTGCCCTCTAGCAAGGCTTTGAGCTAAATATTTGAACTGTACAATGTGTCTCTTTCTCCTCTCAAGGCCTCGGTGCGCGTTGTCCCATGACGCAGGCAGACAAATATGCTATTGCAAAATCGAGCCTTGGCTTCAAGATTCCATCACCTTATTAAAAAGTAAAAAAAAAAAAAGTTTTTTGTTTTCTTTCTTTTTTTTTTCTTTTATTTAACCTAGAAAAACAAAATTAATATTGAATCTTAAAAATACAATGGTAAAATGTAGGATAATTGCTTGGCTTTGTTTATGGAATGCAAAGCCTGTGGTTATTGTTTAGATAGACTCATATACTGCTTATGAGTTAGGTATATAAGACTACATATGGATGAGCAATATATTTTATAGATTAGATATGAGATAGACAAATACTGTTTATCAGGTGGATAAGAACATATACAGTATATTGTAAAAGTATTCATACCCTGTGAACATTTCCACATTATTTCTTTTTTCACTCACAAACTTATATGTATTTTATTGGAATTTTATGTGCTATACCAACACAAAGTAGGAATTATATATGAAGGGTAAAGGAAATGATACATGCTTTTCTAAATATTTTAAAAAATAAAAATCTGAAAATTGTGACGTGCATTTGTATCCAGCCCCCTAAGTCAACAATTTGTAGGACCACTTTTTTCTGCAATTACTGCTGCAAGTCTTTTGGAGAATGTCTCTATCAGCTTTGCACATCTAGGAGGTTGAAACAGAAATTTTCAAGTCTTACCACAAACACTGAATGGCATTTAGTTCTGACAGGATGTTTAGAGTTGTTGTCCCGCAGGCAGATGAACTTACACCCCAGTGTCAAGTCTTTTGCAGCCTCTAAGAGGTTTTCCTCCAGGATTGCCCTGTATTTAGCTCCATTCATTTTCAGATCAACTTTGACCAGATTCCCTGCCCCTGCTGAAGAAAAGCATCCCCATAGCATGATGCTGCCTCCACCATGTGTGACGGTGGGGATGGTGTTTTCATGCTAATGTACAGTGTTTGTCTTTCTCCATATGCACCATTCTACATTTAGCCCATAAAGTTCTCCTTTGCTCTTATCTGACCACAGCACCTTCTTCCACATGCTATGTTTCCTACACGGCTTTTTTCAAACTGCAAACGGGACTTCTTATGCCTTACTTTCAGAATTGCCTTTCTTCTTGCCACTCTTCCATAAAGGCCAGATTTGTGGAGTATATGACTTATAGGTGTCCTGTGGACAGATTCTCACCACTGAGCTGTGATCTCTGCAGCTCCTTCAGCGTGACTATGGGTGTCTTTGCTGCTTCTCTCCTTAGTGCTTTCCTTGCTTGGGATGTCAGTTTAGGTGGACGGTCATGTCTTGGTTGGTTTGCAGTTGTGCCATACTCCTTACATTTTTGGATGATGGATTGAACAGCGCTCTGAGATATTCAGAGCTTGGGCTATTTTTTTTATAACCTAACCCTGCTTTACTCTTCCACAACTTTATCCCTGACCTGTCTGGTGTGTTCTTTGGTTTTCATGATATTTTTTGATATCTAATGTGGTCAAACAAGCCTCCAAGACCATCACAGAACAGCTCTAGTTATACGGAGAATAAATTACATGCAGGATGACTCAATTTACTAATTGGGTGACTTATGGAGGCAATTGGTCACTCAGGATTTTATTTGGGAGGATCAGACTACAGCGGGGCTGAATACAAATATGTCACAATTTTCAGATTTATATTCTTAGGATATTTAGAAAGCCAAGTATCATTTCCTTTACGCTTCACAAATACTTTTTAATTTGTGTTGAAAGGGCACATAAAATCCCAATAAAATACATTTAGGTTTGTGGTTGTAACGTGAAAAAAGTGGAATAGTTCCTGGGGTATGAATACTAATTCAAGCGACTGTATATGAGATAGAATAGATAGATAGGAAAGACTTATTAGGTAGATTGATAAGATCATAGATTTGATGGAAAGATAGATTATCAATGAGATTCTTGCACTACAATTTACACCAGTAGTGGTACACTCCCTTCCATAGGGACAGTAGAGAAGTTTCTCCCATAAGATATAACTAATGTGTGGACACTGCATCATTTGTTGTCCCCTCTTATCTCTGGGGACGCCTCTTCTTAGACGTTACGCTCAAGATCAGCATTTTGACTTTAAACTTTTGTGCTTTAAACGGAAAGCAGCCAAAGGTTCGCTCTCAATCCAGGGGCCTGAAGAACACAGTGATATTGCGGAACATACCTTACAAAGGATATAATTGCTCTTAAGGGGATAAAGGATAGAGCAACAGAAATTATCCCAGTCTACTAAAAGATGAAGAGATTTTTCCAGACCGGTCTCATTCATACTGAGGAGGCGGAGGACATAACAGCCGCCTAATCAAAGCTTCCTTATATCATGAAGACCATGGATAATACTTCATGCACGCGAGTCAGAAAACATGACAGTGAAGACTCTGCAGCTATAGATGCAGGAAACCTCCATTTACCGAACACCCTACACTATGTATCTAGTATTAGGGGCCTAAATAAGAGGGGGGAGGCCCTACCGGACTTTACTCACTTGAAGTTGTAATGCGGAGTCATTACTTTCCAGCCCAAAACCGCGGCTAGACCTTTTCACCAAGATCAAAGGTTTAGTTTGTGGCCATCACTGTCAATAAATTGTTCTCTGTATGATCACATCTAGAACTGCACTCAGAATCAAAAGGGGTTTTATAAAATATGCCTAACAGCAGGCAATGTTCAAATACCCCCCTATTTAAAAGACAAAATCCCAGAAAACCCCTGCAATGAGGACCAATCACTTGCCATAAATATGTCACTTTTTACCTGGTGGAAATGCCGCTGTTCTCCTGATTCCGGCGTTGCTTTTCTTTAATTCCTGCTCCTCTCAATTCCTGAGCTATGGAGAGGAATGTATATAAATCTAGTGTTGTTACCAAGTTGGAGTGGTCTTCAATAAGACTTGCATGGAGAAAAGTCCATGACCACACCCACTTGGCTAACAAGACTAGATTTATAAACAGGAAAGAGAGAAACACGGAGGAGTAAGAACAAGAGGAGAACAATGCTGGGTTCTGGAGAACAGCGGCATTTACACAAGGTAGAAAAAAATATATATTTATGGCAAGTGACAGGTCCTCGTAAAGTTATTTTCATAGATCTGGCCAGACGTCCCTCCACCTACTGGTCCGGTTTCTGTTCATTGCATGCTGCGCTGACATGTCTGGTGGAAGAGGATGTGTTCCTATAAAGCACTGTCTGGTGCAAAAAGAAGAAAAAAAGCAAAAGAGTAAATGCTGCTTTATCCCTTTTGTGTGTCATAAAGAAAACTATACATACATACTTATACATGGAGCCAGTACTGCTGTCGAGGGTTCTGTGCCATGCAGTCCAGGCCTGAGGGTCCTGTGACGTGTAGTCCTGGCCTGAGGGTCCTGTGCCATGTAGTGCTGGCCTGAGGGTTCTGTGCCATACAGTCCTGGCCTGAGGGTTCTGTGCCATGCAGTCCTGGTCTGAGGGTCCTGTGCCATGCAGTCCTGTCCTGAGGGTCCTGTGCCATGCATTCCTGGCCTGAGAGTCCTGTGTCATGCAGTCCTGGTCTGAGGGTCCTGTGTCATTGTGTCATGAAGTCCTGGCCTGAGGGTCCTGTGCCATACAGTCCTGGCCTGAGAATCCTGTGCCATGCAGTCCTGACCTGAGGGTCTTTGTGCCATGCAGTCCTAGCCTGAGGGTCCTGTGTCATGCAGTCCTGGCCTTAGGGTCCTGTGCCATGCAGTCCTGGCCTGAGGGTCCTTGTGCATGAAGTCCTGGCCTGCGGGTCCTTGTGCCATGCAGTCCTGGCCTGAGAATCCTGTGCCATGCAGTCCTGACCTGAGGGTCTCTGTGCCATGCAGTCCTAGCCTGAGGGTCCTGTGTCATGCAGTCCTGGCCTTAGGGTCCTGTGCCATGCAGTCCTGGCCTGAGGGTCCTTGTGCATGAAGTCCTGGCCTGCGGGTCCTTGTGCCATGCGGTCGTGGCCTGAGGGTCCTTGTGCATGAAGTCCTGGCCTGCGGGTCCTTGTGCATGAAGTCCTGGCCTGCGGGTCTTTGTGCCATGCAGTCCTGGGGGTCCTGTGCCATGCAGTTCTGGCCTGAGGGTCCTGTGTCATACAGTCCTGGCCTGAAGGTCCTGTGCAATGAAGTGCTGGCCTGAGGGTCCTTGTGCCATGCAGTCCTGAGGGTCCTGTGCCATGCAGTCCTGGCCTGAGGGTCCTGTGCCATGCAGTCCTCTCCTGAGCGTCCTGTTCCGTGCATTCCTGGCCTGTGCATCCCTAATTATGTGCAGATTATTTGTATATAAATAATAAACAACTCACCCAGAATAGAATGAATTATGAGAACGTAAGTTATAATAAGTCTGACTTTAATATTGTATCCGGCCAGCGCTGCTTCTCTAGAGGTGAACGCTGTTATTTTGGATCTCCTGTGATCCATTCATTCACAGGATGTGTGGCATTTTATATGCCAGTGATTCTAGTACCCTTTGCAGATCAATATGGCTGCCATCCAATCCTCGTCCCTGCGGGCCCTTCCAAAGTTGCAGTGTCATACAAACTGATTACTTTATCAAAAGCCAGGAAGTTTAATGAAGAAGTGAAGAGGATGTATTTTGGTTACCAAGTCCTCAGTCAGTGTTCCTTAAAGGGGCAATAAAAAGTAATAAATAAGCATCAAGATGTTTTCCATCAAGGACAGGAACGACATTGTTAGTTTCCATTACCTTGATAGGATTTTAGCCACTTTTGTAGGTTATTTGGTGTCTTATTCATCATGGATTGATGCATTTACTTTGTTGCGAGCTGCAAGAATTTGCATATGTTGTCTAAAGGGGCAGGACACAACTGAGATAAGCGTCATCATCCATTAAAAAATGTCTGTGCTGAGTGAAGTATCATCAGCCATAGATTGTGATAGGGCTGAGTGTGGTATCATCATCCATAGTGTCTGGGATGAGTGTATTATCATCAACCATAGCTAGTGTCTGGACTGAATGTAGTATCATCATCCATAGATAGTGATAGGGCTGAGCGTAGTATCATCATCCATAGTGTCTGGGCTGAGTGTAGTATCATTATCCATAGATAGTGATAGCACTGAGTGTAGTATCATCATCCATAGATAGTGATAGGGCTGAGCGTAGTATCATCATCCATAGTGTCTGGGCTGAGTGTAGTATCATTATCCATAGATAGTGATAGCGCTGAGTGTAGTATCATCATCCATAGATAGTGATAGGGCTGAGCGTAGTATCATCATCCATAGTGTCTGGGCTGAGTGTAGTATCATTATCCATAGATAGTGATAACGCTAAGTGTAGTATCATCATCCATAGATAGTGATAGGGCTGAGCGTAGTATCATCATCCATAGTGTCTGGGCTGAGTGTAGTATCATCATCCATAGATAGTGATAGGGCTGAGTGTAGTATCATCATTTATAGTGATAGGGCTGAGTGTAGTATCATCATCCATAGATAGTGATAGGGTTGAGTGTAGTATCATCATTTATAGTGATAGGGCTGAGTGTAGTATCATCATCCATAGATAGTGATAGGGTTGAGTGTAGTATCATCATTTATAGTGATAGGGCTGAGCGTAGTATCATCATCCATAGTGTCTTGGCTGACTGTAGTATCATCATCCATAGATAATGACAGGGCTGAATGTGGTATCATCATCCATAGATAATGACAGGGCTGAATATAGTATCATCATCATCCATAGCTAAAGACACTGCTGAATGTAGTAATATCATACATAGATAATGACAGGGCTGAATGTAGTATCATCATCCATAGATAATGACAGGGCTGAATGTAGTATCATCATCATCCATAGATAATGACAGGGCTGAATGTAACATCATCATCCATAGATAATGACAGGGCTGAATGTGGTATCATCATCCATAGATAATGACAGGGCTGAATATAGTATCATCATCCATAGGTAGCGTTTGGCTGACTGTAGTATCATCATCCATAGATAATGACAGGGCTGAATGTAGTATCATCATCATCATCCATAGATAATGACAGGGCTGAATGTAGTATCATCATCATCCATAGATAATGACAGGGCTGACTGTAGTATCATCATCCATAGATAATGACAGGGCTGAATGTGGTATCATCATCCATAGATAATGACAGGGCTGAATATAGTATCATCATCCATAGGTAGTGTCTTGGCTGACTGTAGTATCATCATCCATAGATAATGACAGGGCTGAATGTAGTATCATCATCCATAGATAATGACAGGGCTGAATGTAGTATCATCATCCATAGATAATGACAGGGCTGAATGTAGTATCATCATCATCCATAGATAATGACAGGGCTGACTGTAGTATCATCATCCATAGATAATGACAGGGCTGAATGTGGTATCATCATCCATAGATAATGACAGGGCTGAATATAGTATCATCATCCATAGGTAGCGTCTTGGCTGACTGTAGTATCATCATCCATAGATAATGACAGGGCTGAATGTAGTATCATTATCCATAGATAATGACAGGGCTGAATGTAGTATCATCATCATCCATAGATAATGACAGGGCTGAATGTGGTATCATCATCCATAGGTGGCGTCTTAATGAGGAGTGTCTTGGCTGAGTGTAGTATCATTATCCATAGAGAGTGTCTTGGCTGAGTAGGATCATCACCCATAGTGTCTGGGGTACATGTAATAGTGACAGTGCTACATATAGTCTCATTATCCATAGATGATGTCAGGACTGATCCGTCAGTGTGCTCAGGACACATACATTTGTATTGTGCATCATTGCTTGGTGGCTTCAAGCACAACATTAATTCAATTAGACAGAAATGTTCTTTCTTCTTTGCCCGACAAATATGTTTGGGGCACCCCCGGGCATCATTGTGCAGTTTGGAAAGTTTGTGTCAGAGGAGAACTGATTTTTACTATACATTGCTGGCATGTCGTCTGCAGAAAAGTACAAGATCAGCAGAAGGATAAAGGAATTATGGGGGGATTTAATCCTGCTCTGCGGCACACAGACAGCCCATGTGTTCACAGCCGCTCCGTATATACACAGTGCACACTGTGCGGCACAGACACACACATACTAATACAGCATTATACAGGAAGGTACAAGAGAGAACCCGGGCCAGTATACACAGCACATAGCAGGAGGGGACGGATACAAGGTTTTACACTGGGGCCCAGGAGCTTCAAGCTATGTCTGCAGATAGATGAGAAGAAAGACACAGGATACATAAGTAACAGTTATATAATAATAATAATAATAATAATAATAATTCATTTATATAGCGCTATTAATTCCATAGCACTTTACATACATTGGCACATATAAACACAAATAGGTGAATGGTGAAACATCAACAGACACATCAAGGGAGTGTGCTGGAGTCACACTGTCATGGTGGCGTCAGGCTCTGTTTATACTGCAGATTCTGACACTGCCTGATGGTTTCTCTGGTGTCTCTGATCAACACAGGCAGACTCAGGCGTTGACCTGCTGTGTGCTCAGTCATAGTCAGGCTATCAAGAGTTAACCTCTGATAGCCTGCTTGATAGGCTCCTTTGATCACATGTTGTGAGAAAGCCAATCACATCTGCTCCTCTCATATTTAAGCTGGATGAAATCTTCTACCCATTCCAGCTATAGGTTATACTGTGCTGGTGTGTGTGTGTGTTTTGGTTTCCCAGACTATCTGGAAAGTGTTGCTTTTTGTGCCTGGAGTGGTTGTGGAGTTATCTGTCGTATTGTTGTTTCCTCCATGCTCTTGTTTTCCTCCTTATCTTTTATAGTCTTATGCCTCTGTGAGCATGTGCGGTATGAAAGAGTTTTGTTTCTCCTGTCAGTATATTTTGGGGTTTAATCTCACCCCTGTCCTGGCCCCCTGGGGGATGGGGTATCAGATCAGGGCTGCTCAGGATCAGGACCAGGAAGGAGACTCAGGCCTCTACCATCAGGAGTATTCCTGAAGTTAGGGATAGCTTAGGGCACTCTAACCTGAGGGTCAGTTAGGGGTCGTGGTTTCCTGCTATCCCCATAGTCACCGTGATAGAGAGACGCTCTTGATTAAGAGGCGCATATCACGTATCACTCAGGAGCGTCTGGCGAGTGACATGCGCCTCACCACAAGTCAGGGGCTAAAGTAAAAGTAGTGGCATAAGGAACGGGGTTGCTGATCATACATTAGGCATTACACACCACACACACACACACACCATACGTACACATACACTACACGTACACACACACCACACATACTAACCACACATACTCCCAACACACAGATACAGATACACACCACTCATACTCACTCACAAACTCCCTGCCTACAATACTCACTCTCCAAATACACACATCACACTTTCACACACGCCAAACATATACACATGCCACTCATACAAACATATACCACACACGTACTACAGATACAAAATACTTATACTATAGTAAGAACACACCACATATACTCACACACACTCCCTATCTACCATGCACACTCCCCACACACACATACACTCACACCACAAACACTCCTCACACATACACACACCACACAGACTCGCATACCACTCATACATACACGCACCACACACATACATCACAGGTACAAACACCACACATACACAACACTCATATCACATACCACACACACTCTCCACACACATACACATACCACTCATACTAACACACCACACCTACTCCCTACCACATACACTCCCCACACACAGACACACACAACTCATACTAACATACCAAACATACACATACCCCACATACACACCATTTCCACACATACACACACTCCCCACACAGACACGCACCACACATACTCACCATACTCACATACAAAACTCACACCCCACAAACACACACACACACACCCACACACTCACATACATACCAATTAAAAATACACACACCACACATATATACCACATACATACACACTCCCCATACATACACTCACACCCTGCATACCACAAACACTCTACCATTTATACATACACACACACCAAACATATACATACCACAAACACACACACTGCACACATACACACAAACATACACACACACACTGCACACATACATACACACACCAAACTTACACATACCACACACACATACACTGCACACATACACACACCAAACATAAACACATATCTCACACGCACACTGTACACATGCACACACACACCAAACATACACACATATCACACGCACACTGCACACATACACACACACACCAAACATACACACATATCACACACACACTGCACACATACACACACCAAACATACATAGATATCACACACTGCACACATACACACATACCACACACACTGCATACATACACACCAAACATACACACATATCACACGCACACTGCACACATGCACACACACACCAAACATACACACATATCACACGCACACTGCACACATACACACACACACCAAACATACACACATATCACACGCACACTGCACACATACACACACCAAACATACATAGATATCACACACTGCACACATACACACATACCACACACACTGCATACATACACACCAAACATACACATACCACACACACAATATCTATGTAGATGTGACGGTAGAGAATACAGCATTAGCTGCCATACTTGCTGATGTCCACATCAGGACCAGGTATCATTCTGATAAGGCCACATAGAACTGTTCCTGTCTGTACACAGCAGCAGTGTATAATATACAGGTTCTGCAGTAATACTTGCTATGGTCTTATACATAATATGATGCAATTCTTCGTATCATCATTAGATTACATTGTGATCAATTATTAATATTCCGGATAAATGCGATGTGACGACAATGCCTATAACCCAGGGTATAAATTGTAACTTTTATCGGATGATTTAACCCATTGTCAGCAGGCGGCGGTGGGAGGCTGGAGCCATGCTATTGGGGTAATCCTCTCTTTTCCTGCTCACTCAGCTGAAACTCCCAATTCACAGCTGACTGCACAGAAGGTGAAACAAATCAATACATCTTCTCTGTGCTCCTCTGGAATGGCTGACAGGCAGGTCTAATCAATCCCCAATCAATGGATTAGCGCTGCCAGCATCTTTAATACAGGATGAGATGTGAACTCAGAGCAGATATTCACAAATCTCTGTACATTTCATTGCCATGTATTGTTTCACATTCACTTTTTTTCTGTCTTGCAGCAATACGTGAAATCCCTTTAAATATACGCGTCCTCGGATCTGCCTCTATATTGTTTTTTCTTCCTTTGCAATATAGAAACATGATAACTTCCTGCTTAAATTGCATTGATTGAGATGAAAAGACAGCGATCTCTAGATTGGTGCCAGGGCGGTAGTTGAAAGCCACAGTTTGTTGTGAGCGAGGACCGATCAGGTCAGAAACGCATCAGCCAAGTTCTTTTTTTGTGTTCGCTTCATACGTTGCTTTGATGCTTAGATTTTTAACAACTTGTGCCCTTGTATTTTGTAAATATAGTTGGAAACCAACTCTTCTAAGTTGCAGCAAAGGCACAGGTAGATTACCATCAAAATGGCCATATCTACCAGTAATCAGAAGTTAGAGCAGCTGCCAAAGTTTGATATTTAGATCTTAAAGGGAATATCTTCATCAGAAAATAACCTATTGATTAATCTTTAGTAAAAAAGAAAAAAAAAACAGAATTAGTAGGATTTTTTTCCAGTAACGCTTTCAGCAGGCTCATTATCATCAGAGGCAAGATTACAATCACAGCTCACAGCTCTGTACACAACTGATAACACAGGATCCACCATTCATGATAGTTGATGTCACAGCTGTCCTACTCCCCCTTCCTTCACAATGATCTTTGCACATGCTCATTAGATGCTTCAATAAAAAGAGTTTGTTCTTTGCTGCTAATGTACCTAATGTACATGTGTTGTTTTTTGAAAGGACAGAAAGTATCAGTCTAAAAAAAAAGCCTCTCTGGTCAGTGTAAAGATTGAAAGGTGTCTAATTTTTTATTTTTAAAGAATATAGAATGTGACATGGGGGAAAAAACATTGGCAAGAAGCCTATTAAAAACACATAAGCCTGATTTAAACAATAGCTAATTTTCTGATTATACACTCCCTTTAAATTCTTCAGGAGATATGACCACTTTTTGTTTGGTTTTGACAGTCATTTTCAAAAATGGGACCAAAAGAAATGTAGCCATGCTAGTTTTCTTATGACAATCACCGAGCAACTGTACAGTGCTAACCACTAAGCCACCGTACAGTGCTAACCACTGAGCCACTCTACAGAGCTAACCACTAAGCCACTGTACAGTGCTAACCACTCAGCTACTGTTCAGAGCTATTCACTGAGCCACCACATAGTGCTAACCACTGAGCCATCATACAGTGCTAACCACTGAGCCACCGTATAGTGCTTACCACTGAGCCACCATACAGTGCTAATCACTGAGCTACCGTATAGTGCTAACCAGTGAGCCACTGTATAGTGCTAACCACTGAGCCACGGTACAGTGCTAACTAGTAAGCCACCACGATAGCTAGTCAATAGACACTTTGATGAAGATGGCATGACTTTTTATTTAACTTTTACATTTTACAAGAATGCTTCTTCCCGAAACCAAGAGACACTATTAAGAGCTGCCTTGGCCGGGACTGTTTTGAAGGCATAAAAGTATAAATATTTAACCTGTATTGATTGTAATGTAACAGGAGATGACGGCCCTAAGTCCACAGTGCGTGGGATCCTTGTTCTTTTCTATCGGTATGAAAATTAAAAGTGTTCTTAGCAACCAGGGAGGTGCATTAAGTGCAAATTGAACATGCTTAACCCCCATGTAACACTACAGGAGAGCCCTGCTCCACCAGCACAGGCCAGGGTGGGGGACTGCCAGAATGTGTCACCTAATGTCACCATTTCATCTCACCACATGCAATATTACTGCAGGGCAGTATGATGTCTAGGAACAGGCCTGTACACACATAAAGGGCATTACATGAAAACATTCATTAAGAAGTTTCTTCAGTTTTGAGTTATCTATCTATCTATCTATCTATCTATCTATCTATCTATCTATCTATCCATCCCTCTATCTATGATCTATCTATCTATCGATCCCTCTATCTATCTATGATCTATCTATCTATCTATCATCTATCTATCTATCCCTCTATCTATCTATCCATCCCTCTATCTATCTATCTATCCATCCCTCTATCTATCTATCTATCTATCCCTCTATCTGTCTATCTATCTATCTATCTATCCATCCCTCTATCTATCTATCCATCCCTCTATCTATCTATCTATCTATCTATCCATCCCTCTATATATCCCTCTATCTATCTATCTATCCCTCTATCTATCTATCTATCCATCCCTCTATCTATCTATCTATCCATCCCTCTATCTATCTATCTATCCCTCTATCTATCTATCTATATATCTATCTATCTATCTATCCATCCCTCTATCTGTCTATCTATCTATCTATCTATCTATCTATCCATCCCTCTATCTATCTATCCATCCCTCTATCTATCTATCTATCCATCCCTCTATATATCCCTCTATCTATCTATCTATCCCTCTATCTATCTATCTATCCATCCCTCTATCTATCTATCTATCCATCCCTCTATCTATCTATCTATCCCTCTATCTATCTATCTATATATCTATCCCTCTATCTATCCATCCCTCTATCTATCTATCTATCTATCCATCCCTCTATCTATCTATCTATCTATCTATCTATCCATCCCTCTATCTATCTATCTATCTATCTATCCATCCCTCTATCTATCTATCTATCTATCTATCTATCTATCTATCTATCTATCTATCTATCTATCTATCCATCCCTCTATCTATCTATCTATCTATCTATCTATCTATCTATCCATCCCTCTATATATCCCTCTATCTATCTATCCATCCCTCTATCTATCTATCCTTGATCTATGCATCGTCTATATATCTATCATCTATCTATATACACACAAACAAAAGAATACAGCAGCACTCCATAGGCACTACATTTATGCAAACAATGACTTTTACATTACTGCTATATAGAATACGCTTCTAAACCATAAAGAGAACCTGCACAATTTTGCATAGTACAGTAAAGTATAGACATGGCTGTAATGGGGCTGTAACACTGATTAAATTGATGACTATGGTGAAGAAATCCACTTTGTGGTTCTTGCTTAATTAGGATTTGAAGTATTGTTCAAATGAGATGTCGGCGCAAAAGGGTGGGACTGTGGGTAATGTCTTCACCTCCTACTCCGGCCCCTCCGCCTGCCTCCAGTGTTTCAATAACAGATCTGATTTCTCAGTAACCTGCCATGTCGCGTTGTTACTGCCATGAATGGCGTGTGCACAGTTTGATTTCACAGCTGGCCTTCCAGAAAATTGTGCCGGAGGTGGCGCATGCGCAAACTGAGTTCTCGGCTTCAATGATGTCTTTTTAATCTGCGCATGTGCTGCCTCTGGCTCCATTTTATTGAAGATCAAAAGTCTATCTATCATTATCTATCTATCTATCTATCCATCCATCCACCTATCATCTGTTTATTTATCTATCTATCTTATTTATCTCATCACCTATTTATCCATCCATTCATCTATCTATCTATCCATCTATCTGTCCATCTATATATCTATCCATCCATCTATTATCTATCTATCTATCTATCTATCTATCTATCTATCTATCTATCTATCTATCTTATTTAACTCATCACCTATTTATCCATCCATCCATCTATTATTTATCTATCCATCCATCCATCCATCTATCTATTATCTATCTATCCATCCATCCATTATCTATCCATCCATCCATCTATTATCTATCTATACATCCATCCATCCATCTATTATCTATCTATACATCCATCCATCCATCCATCTATTATCTATCTATCTGTCCATCTTATTTATCTCATCATCTATCTATACCTCTATCTATCTATTATCTATCTATCTATTATCTATCTATATCTATCTATCATCCATCCATCTATGCATCCTTCTATCTATCTATCTAACATCTATCTATCCATCCATCCATCATCTATCTATCTATTATCTATCTATATCTAGCTATCTATTATCCATCCATGTATGCATCCTTCTATCTATCTGTCTATCCCTCTATCTATCTATCTATCCCTCTATTTATTATCTATCTATCCATCCATCATCTATCTATCTATCCCTCTATCTATCTATTATCTATCTATCTATATCTAGCTATCTATCATCCATCCATGTATGCATCCTTCTATCTATCTATCCATCTATCTATCCCTCTATCTATCTATCTATCTATCTATCCCTCTATCTATCTATCTGTCTATCCCTCTATCTATCTATCCCTCTATTTATTATCTATCTATCCATCCATCATCTATCTATCTAACATCTATCTATCTATCCATCCATCATCTATCTATCTATTATCTATCTATCTATTATCTATCTATCTATATCTAGTTATCTATCATCCATCCATGTATGCATCCTTCTATCTATCTATCCCTCTATCTATCTATCTATCCATCCATCCATCCATCCCTCTATCTATCATCTATCTATCTATCCATCCCTCTATCTATCCATCCCTCTATCTATCCATCCATCTATCTATCTATCTATCCCTCTATCTATCTATCTATCTATCTATCATCCATCTATCTATCTATCTATTATCTATCTATCTATCTATCTATCCCTCTATCTATCTATCTATCTATCTATCTATCATTTATCTATTATCTATCTATCTATCCTTCTATCTATCTATCTATCTATCTATCTATCTATCATCCATCCATCTATCTATCATTTATCTATTATCTATCTATCTATCTATCACTCTATCTATCTATCTATCTATCATCCATCCATCTATCTATCATTTATCTATTATCTATCTATCTATCTATCTATCTATCACTCTATCTATCTATCTATCTATCTATCATCTATCTATTATCTATCTATCTCTCTATCTATCTATCATCTATCTATCTATCCCTCTATCTATCTATCTATCTATCTATCCATCTATCTATCCCTCTATCTATCTATCTATCATTTATCTATTATCTATCTATCTATCCTTCTATCTATCTATCTATCTATCATCCATCCATCTATCTATCATTTATCTATTATCTATCTATCTATCTATCTATCTATCTATCACTCTATCTATCTATCTATCTATCTATCTATCATCTATCTATTATCTATCTATCTCCTATCTATCTATCTATCTCCTATCTATCTATCTATCTATCATCTATCTATTATCTATCTATCTATCTATCTCTATCCCTCTATCTATCTATCTATCTATCTCTATCCCTATATCTATCTATCTATCTATCATCTATTTATTATCTATCTATCTGCCTATTTTTCACACGTTTTATCTCTCACATCTTTTTGTTTTTCTTTGCTTTGGAAACTCGTATACTGTATTTTTTCTGTTATGTGATGGCGGTTGCGGAGGATCAGTTCTTCCCGTGCAGGTGTTGTCGCTCGCTCCTTCTCCCTCATGTATAGAGGAGGTGTGAGTGCTGTGGAATTGATCTCCAGACCGGTATAAATGTACTTGCCCCCAAGTCAAAAAGCTGCCAGCTTTGCCCTGACCTTGAGAAATAAACAAAACTAATTATAAATGTTTGCGAGTGCCAGGAAAGTGTGATCAGGCTGGCAGTTTTCATAGAATCTAATCGTCTGCACCAAGACCTTTTCAGTTTATGACTCTGCTAAAAATACTAACTGAACTCGTCTGTGTAGAATCATGCCTATCACTGGCAGAAGAGGAATATGAGCTGGGGGTCCTACACCTGGAATCATTGTGTTAATGTCAGCTACAATACAGGGTTACTGTGCTACATTGTATTCCACAGAAGTCTGAAGAACTCACTGAGAAATCCAAACCTAAAGTCAAAGTTGAGTGTAATGTTTCACAGATCTGTGAAGTGGCCATTAGTGGATGAGAGTGGAAACATGTTCAGGAGAGCATTGTCTCCATAGACATTAGCTTCTTCAAGATTAAAGTTCAAAAGCAAGTGAAGAAAACCATCTTGGACATGTATTTCTTTAATTTTCGACGATTTATTTTTAGATAGCATGATCATTAGTAAAAGGAAACAAAATCAGTAATTTTGCAATTTCCACCCAGGTCACCTGAGATTTTTTTTAGACTCATACATCCTCTCCTTTTAGAAAGAGTTTTCAGCAGACTCCTTATCATCAGAGGCAGGATTACAATGATAGGTAACTCATCTATACATAGCTGACAACAAGATCCACCAATCAAAATAGTTGAAGTCACATCCACACTAATTCGAACCTCCCACTCCCGGATCCAAGACTTCTTCCGAGCTACACCAACCCTCTGGAACGCTCTACCCCAAGAAGTTAGGACAAATCCCAACTTACTCAGCTTCAGATGCACCCTAAAGTCGCATCTTTTTAGGGCAGCCTATCACACTCCCTAATCAGATTTGATTCACATAGTCCCTCTACAACTTCTCACAACATAACTCCACATCAAACTCCATGGCACCCAAAGGCATCTCAAGGCTCTGGCCCACTGGTCCAGGAAACCATTATCTATCCCCCATTTCCGTGAGATGGCTGGATTGTCATTGTATATAAACACTTGAACCTTGCCTCTCCCCCCATCTCATTGTAGATTGTAAGCTCTCACGAGCAGGGTTGTGTTTTTTCTTTTTTTTTTTTCCTCTAAATATTGTATTTCTATAACTGTTACTTGTTTGTATATGATCCTCCTGTATTGTAAAGCGCTGTGGAATATGTTGGCGCTATAGAAATAAAGATTATTATTATTATTATAAGTCACAGCTTACTGGCTCCTCCTCCCTTCATAATGATCTTTGCACACACTCATTAGATGCTTCAGTACAAAATATAGGATCTGAGTCTGTTCATTGCTACTAATGTACATGTGAATTTCCTGCAACAAAAAAAGTTGCAGTATTAAAAAAAAACCCCCTACCTGCTCCTCCTCCCTTCACAATGATCTTTGCACACGCTCAGTATATGCTTTAGTGCAAAATATACTGTAGGATCTAAGTCTGTTCATTGCTGCTAATGTAAATGTGAATTTCCTGAAACAAAAAAAGTTGGACTATTAAAAAACACCCTACTTGCTCCTCCTCCATTCACAATGATCTTTGCACACGCTCATTAGATGCTTCAGTGCAAAATATAGGATCTGAGTCTGTTCATTGCTGCTAATGTTCATGTAAATTTCCTGAAACAAAAAAAGTTGCAGTATTAAAAAAACCCCTGCTCCTCCTCCCTTCACAATGATCTTTGCACACCCTCATTAGATGATTCAGTACAAAATATAGGATCTGAGTCTGTTCATTGCTGCTAATGTACATGTGAATTTCCTGAAACAAAAAAAGTTGGAGTATTAAAAAACACCCTACTTGCTCCTCTTCCATTCACAATGATCTTTGCACACGCTCATTAGATGCTTTAGTGCAAAATATAGGATCTGAGTCTGTTCATTGCTGCTAATGTTCATGTGAATTTCCTGAAACAAAAAAGTTGCAGTATTAAAAAAAACCCTACCTGCTCCTCCTCCCTTCACAATGATCTTTGCACACCCTCATTAGATGATTCAGTACAAAATATAGGATCTGAGTCTGTTCATTGCTGCTAATGTACATGTATATTTCCTGAAACAAAAAAAGTTGGAGTATTAAAAAAACCCTACCTGCTCCTTCTCCCTTCACAATGATCTTTTTACCTGCTCATTAGATGCTTCAGTACAAAATATAGGATCTGAGTCTGTTCATTGCTGCTAATGTTCATGTGAATTTCTTGAAAAAAAAAACAAAAAACCAACAAGTAGCCAGTGTGAAAAATACATAATTTCTAAATAATTAATTTAAGTCAAAAACCTGACTTAACAAGACCGGGGCATTGAACACAAGTTAGTGTCTAAAAAGTCAGAGTGGCCAGTATGCAAATTGCAAGATTTCTTTTTTAATATGTACAAAAAAAATTGCCAAAAATATTTTAAAAATACCTAATATTACAACCTGATTTAAACAATAGGTCATTTTCTGAAGATACCTTCCCTTCAAATACACCGGCCTCATCAGGTCCAGGAGATCAATATGTTGTTTATATTGTAAAATTTGGTGATAGATCCTTTTTAATTACAGTTTTAAATAATTGGAAATAGTGTCAATGTTTTAAAAATGATGATTCTATATATTAGAAAGGGTGCCATCTTGTCCACTGTCTAGTAATTTGGAGAACCCTAGCCAAGTGAACGGGGCATGACAAGCGCTGTTTCTGGAAAGAAATAAATCAGACCCTTTTTATCTGTCCTCAAGAAATGTCTGTAAGAAAATGAATCGCCATCCCAAGTTCTATTTCTATCTCTTTCATAAACACATCAGAGGGAACACTGCATTTGCCGCCGATCCTCTCTCCAATATATGGCATATTTTAAAGGGAATACAGCCATTTCTTTACCAATAAAAGTGTCATGTTCATTAGTATTTTTTATATCCTGGAAAACACTAAACCACCTCCACATATTTCACAAGTACAACCAATACAGTTTTCTGCCTCATTTAGATCTCCCTAAGGATAAAACCATGATCCATGAATAATGCAAATGAATATGTAAAAGGGATGGAAATTGCTTAAAAATATCAGCTTTGTTGGATGTCTTATTTTGCATTCTTCTTTTTACTAATGCTACAGAGCAGAATATATTTTTTTTTTAGAATTTTTGCTGCAGTGATAAAGTTGCTGAAAGCTACATGTTGCTTGTATCTCTGTGAGAGTCGTATTCTGAAAAGTACTTAACGGGGACTTATCGGAAGAGGGCACAGAGGTCACACCCTACAAGCCTTCTTGGCGGGCAACCTCATAAAGATGCTTTGAAGTGATGAAATCCCATGTACCACTCCACTATTCGCGCTGCTTGGTACAGTCCTCCATTAAGCTGCAGAAATTGAAGAAAGTTATGGTGGAAGCCAAGCAACGAAACTCCTTGCAGGTATCCAAAAATCATTTTAGTCCCAGCATACAAAGAAAAAGTGCAGATGGCAACGTTTCAGCCGACACAGGGCCTTTATAAATTACATGTAATTTTTAATATCTTGATAAAGGCCCTGTGTTGGCAGAAACGTTGCTATCTGCACTTTTTCATCATAAAGATGTCGGCAGAGCCACCAAAGTATCCCTAGGCAAAAGCACTTCTGGAAAAAGCTGTTGGCCTTTATTCTGAAGTGGCTTTAGGGCTCACGTAACTGCTGAATATTCTGCAGCGATTTGACAGCACATGTGCGCTTCAAATCGCTGCAGAAACACTGCGTAATGGATGCAGTTTTTCTGTACATAAAAAAGACAATTTCATGCGCTATGGCTGCTGCCCCCACCATAGACAGAGCGGGAGCTGCATCCAAAGCGCATGGAATAATTGACATGCTCATTTTATGAACGCACGGATTTGGGTCAAAATTTTAGCACCCAAATCGCTGCCTTCATAAAAGCATCATGTGCACGTATCATGCACAATCTATATAGATTGTGCAGGGGACGCAGGACGCATGCATTTACGCAGCAGTGCAATACGCAGCGTAAATGCATGCTATTATGCAACGTGCACATGAGCCCTTACAGGTGGTTTTACAGTCATTTCTTTGGAGGGGTGGAGTGAGAGTGGGTTATTTTTCCTGTACTTTCCAATACAAAGAGTTGGAGGCTTTCAAAGTAAACCACCCGAAAAATGAACCGGTAGCAGCGTGGTTCAGGTGTGCATTAAAATAAATCTACAGGTGTGTCTCGAATTAACTCAGATGTTGCCAATAAACCTATCAGAAGCTTCCAAATGCATGACATCATCATCATATGGGCTGTCCATATTGTTTAAAGGCATAGTACTCTTAAGGCCCCGTTACACGCAACAACATCGCTAACGAGATATCGCTGGGGTCACAGAATTCGTGACACACATCCGACCTCGTTAGCGACGTCGTTTCGTGTGACACCTACGAGCGACGAACAACAGCGTTCATGCGCTCTCCGGAAACGAGGTAGGAGTGATGTTCATGCGGCTGCTCTCCGCCCCTCCGCTTCTATTGGTGGCCCGCTGTGTGACGTCACTGTGACGCCGAATGAACCTCCCCCTTAAAAAAAGAGGTTGTTCGGTGGCCACAGCGATGTCGTTAGGAAGGTAAGTTGGTGTGACGCGTACCGGCGATATGGTTCACCACGGGCAGCGATTTGCCCGTGATGCACGAACGACGGGGGCGGGGTGCGATCGCTAGCAATATCGCTGCGTGTAAAGCAGCCTTTAGTGTATGTAAACTTTTGACTTTGTAGAAAGTCATAAAAATGCCTTAAAACATTCTCTCTCTCTCTCATTATTCTGGGATTTGGCAAATATAAATTATTTTGGTTCCTAATTGACCTAAAATGGGAAAGGTTTATTCTGGTTTCATGTCAGATAGTGAGAAAAACATGTAGATGTGTCTTTATAGATAGTGTATGTAAAGTTCTGGTTTCAACTGTATATATATGTTTCTATGCTGATTTTTTTGCATCACTTTTATATTTGGATTTCATGCAAAATCTGTACTAAATAAACATCATGTGCACATACCTATAATATAATAGCACCCGGTGGGCAGACGTCCTGTAACAGATTTTGTATTGGGACTTGGAAGTTCCATATTACCTATTTGCTTCTAAATCCAGAAGTTTTCCCCAATGTCAAATAAATAGAAATTTCAATGCAATTTTTTTTTACAAAGACTAAACCTATTTCTCAGCTTGTGCATTGTTTACTGGGGCAAGGTCAGGTTCTTCTCATTATAATTACAAAAAGGATTAAGACTGATAAGATTTTCCTATAATATAAATCTAGAGGCAGATAACACAGATAACATCACTGACAATAGTTAGGGAAATATTGTGGAGACATGAGGGTCAGTGGGTGCTCTAGTCTTCTGGCCTGTCTGTCTTCAGAAAGATCGCACGGACCAGGGCTTATCCCACTGAACGCTTGCACTCCTTTCCCATGGGCAAAAAACTACTCAAACATCACAGGATGATGGAACCACACTTTGGTAAGACTTTATTGGTTCACCAACAGGCAAAACCATATTGTAAATTACCAGCAAGAACACAAGATGGTACAAGCAACAGAGTCTCACCCTTCCCCTGGCCCGCTAGGAATTGAAGTGTTCATGATTTCGGGGCTTCCAGGGACAACTATTCCAGTCCAGCAGCACCCCGCTTTTGGCGGGCACCAACTGAGAAGAGATAGCGGCAAGCTTAGGAAGTAGTTCTGAGGTTCCTCAGTCGGAACCGAAGCTCCTCAGCTGAGATTATGTGGAATCCTTCTTTAAGTGAAGCAGTTTAGTAATTCCCTCGGCTAGAATGGAAGCTCCGAAGCTGGGATCATGTAGAGTCTAACCCTAGTGACAGAAACAAGACCCTTTTACCACACAGTTTTTTTACAGGATTGGTGGAGATGGCTACTCTCTCATTGGTCTCAAGTTCAATCCGACTGCAAAACTTTCCTCTGAATTATGTAGTCAGAAGGGCTGAGGTAATAGACATTTACAAACAATAAGGTTCCTATCAGTCTGGGAAGAGACAATTGTTAACTTCTCTTAATTTAACAAGCAATAGGACCCAAACATCTGGCCTAATTAAGAACAGCTCACCCCTCACACTCAGGCCAAACACTGAGTTGCCACAAACATCACTGACCATAGCTAGAGAAACATCACTGACCATAGCTAGGGAAACATCACTGATCATAGCTAGAGAAACATCACTAACCATAGCTAGGGAAACATCACTGACCATAGCTAGGGAAACATCACTGACCATAGCTAGAGAAACATCACTGACCATAGCTAGGGAAACATCACTGACCATAGCTAGAGAAACATCACTGACCATAGCTAGGGAAACATCACTGACCATAGCTAGAGAAACATCACTGATCATAGCTAGAGAAACATCACTAACCATAGCTAGAGAAACATCACTGATCATAGCTAGAGAAACATCACTAACCATAGCTAGGGAAACATCACTGATGAGAGCTGGAGAAACATCACTGACCATAGCTAGGGAAACATCACTGACCATAGCTAGGGAAACATCACTGACCATAGCTAGGGAAACATCACTGACCATAGCTAGAGAAACATCACTAACCATAGCTAGAGAAACATCACTGATCATAGCTAGGGAAACATCACTGATGAGAGCTGGAGAAACATCACTGACCATAGCTAGGGAAACATCACTGACCATAGCTAGGGAAACATCACTGACCATAGCTAGAGAAACATCACTGACCATAGCTAGGGAAACATCACTGACCATAGCTAGAGAAACATCACTGATCATAGCTAGGGAAACATCACTGACCATAGCTAGGGAAACATCACTGACCATAGCTAGGGAAACATCACTGACCATAGCTAGAGAAACATCACTGATCATAGCTAGGGAAACATCACTGACCATAGCTAGGGAAACATCACTGACCATAGCTAGGGAAACATCACTAACCATAGCTAGAGAAACATCACTGACCATAGCTAGGGAAACATCACTGACCATAGCTACAGAAACATCACTGACCATAGCTAGGGAAACATCACTGACCATAGCTAGAGAAACATCACTAACCATAGCTAGAGAAACATCACTGATCATAGCGCTAGAGAAACATCACTAACCATAGCTAGGGAAACATCACTAACCATAGCTAGGGAAACATCACTGACGAGAGCTGGAGAAACATCACTGACCATAGCTAGAGAAACATCACTAACCATAGCTAGGGAAACATCACTGACGAGAGCTGGAGAAACATCACTGACCATAGCTAGAGAAACATCACTGACCATAGCTAGGGAAACATCACTGATCATAGCTAGAGAAACATCACTGATCATAGCTAGAGAAACATCACTGACCATAGCTAGGGAAACATCACTGATCATAGCTAGAGAAACATCACTAACCATAGCTAGGGAAACATCACTGATGAGAGCTGGAGAAACATCACTGACCATAGCTAGGGAAACATCACTGACCATAGCTAGGGAAACATCACTGACCATAGCTAGGGAAACATCACTGACCATAGCTAGAGAAACATCACTAACCATAGCTAGGGAAACATCACTGACCATAGCTAGGGAAACATCACTAACCATAGCTAGAGAAACATCACTGATCATAGCGCTAGAGAAACATCACTAACCATAGCTAGGGAAACATCACTAACCATAGCTAGGGAAACATCACTGACGAGAGCTGGAGAAACATCACTGACCATAGCTAGAGAAACATCACTAACCATAGCTAGGGAAACATCACTGACGAGAGCTGGAGAAACATCACTGACCATAGCTAGAGAAACATCACTGACCATAGCTAGGGAAACATCACTGACCATAGCTAGGGAAACATCACTGACGAGAGCTGGAGAAACATCACTGACCATAGCTAGAGAAACATCACTGACCATAGCTGGAGAAACATTACTGACCATAGCTAGAGAAACATCATTGACCATAGCTAGGGAAACATCACTGACCATAGCTAGAGAAACATCACTGATCATAGCTAGAGAAACATCACTACATCACTGATCATAGCTAGAGAAACATCACTGACCATAGCTAGGGAAACATCACTGACGAGAGCTGGAGAAACATCACTGACCATAGCTAGAGAAACATCACTGACGAGAGCTGGAGAAATATCACTGACCATAGCTAGAGAAACATCACTGACGAGAGCTGGAGAAACATCACTGACCATAGCTAGAGAAACATCACTGACCATAGCTAGAGAAACATCACTGACCATAGCTAGGGAAACATCACTGACGAGAGCTGGAGAAACATCACTGACCATAGCTAGAGAAACATCACTGACCATAGCTAGGGAAACATCACTGACGAGAGCTGGAGAAACATCACTGACGAGAGCTAGAGAAACATCACTGACCATAGCTGGAGAAACATCACTGACCATAGCTAGAGAAACATCACTGACCATAGCTAGAGAAACATCACTGACCATACCTAGAGAAACATCACTGACCATAGCTGGAGAAACATCACTGACCATAGCTGGAGAAACATCACTGACCATAGCTAGAGAAACATCACTGACCATAGCTAGAGAAACATCACTGACCATAGCTAGGGAAACATCACTGACCATAGCTAGAGAAACATCACTGACCATAGCTAGGGAAACATCACTGACCATAGCTAGAGAAACATCACTGATCATAGCTAGAGAAACATCACTAACCATAGCTAGAGAAACATCACTGATCATAGCTAGAGAAACATCACTAACCATAGCTAGGGAAACATCACTGACGAGAGCTGGAGAAACATCACTGACCATAGCTAGGGAAACATCACTGACCATAGCTAGGGAAACATCACTGACCATAGCTAGAGAAACATCACTGACCATAGCTAGGGAAACATCACTGACGAGAACTGGAGAAACATCACTGACCATAGCTAGAGAAACATCACTGACGAGAGCTGGAGAAACATCACTGACCATAGCTAGAGAAACATCACTGACCATAGCTAGGGAAACATCACTGACGAGAGCTGGAGAAACATCACTGACCATAGCTAGAGAAACATCACTGACCATAGCTAGAGAAACATCACTGACTATACCTAGAGAAACATCACTGACCATAGCTGGAGAAACATCACTGACCATAGCTGGAGAAACATCACTGACCATAGCTAGAGAAACATCACTGATCATAGCTGGAGAAAAATCACTGACCATAGCTAGGGAAACATCACTGACCATAGCTAGGGAAATATCACTGACCATAGCTAGGGAAACATCACTGACCATAGCTGGGGAAACATCACTGACCATAGCTAGAGAAACATCACTGACCATAGCTAGGGAAACATCACTTACCATAGCTAGAGAAACATCACTGACCATAGCTAGAGAAACATCACTGACCATACCTAGAGAAACATCACTGACCATAGCTAGAGAAACATCACTGACCATACCTAGAGAAACATCACTGACCATACCTAGAGAAACATCACTGACCATACCTAGAGAAACATCACTGACCATAGCTAGAGAAACATCACTGACCATACCTAGAGAAACATCACTGACCATAGCTAGAGAAACATCACTGACCATAGCTAGAGAAACATCACTGACCATAGCTGGAGAAACATCACTGACCATAGCTAGAGAAACATCACTGACCATAGCTAGAGAAACATCACTGACCATACCTAGAGAAACATCACTGACCATAGCTAGAGAAACATCACTGACCATACCTAGAGAAACATCACTGACCATAGCTAGAGAAACATCACTGACCATACCTAGAGAAACATCACTGACCATACCTAGAGAAACATCACTGACCATACCTAGAGAAACATCACTGACCATACCTAGAGAAACATCACTGACCATAGCTAGAGAAACATCACTGACCATAGCTAGAGAAACATCACTGACCATAGCTGGAGAAACATCACTGACCATAGCTAGAGAAACATCATTGACCATAGCTAGAGAAACATCACTGACCATAGCTAGAGAAACATCACTGACCATAGCTAGAGAAACATCACTGACCATAGCTGGGGAAACATCACTGACCATAGCTAGAGAAACATCACTGACCATAGCTAGAGAAACATCACTGACCATAGCTAGGGAAACATCACTGACCATAGCTAGAGAAACATCACTGACCATAGCTAGGGAAACATCACTGACCATAGCTAGAGAAACATCACTGACCATAGCTAGAGAAACATCACTGACCATAGCTAGGGAAACATCACTGACCATAGCTAGAGAAACATCACTGACCATAGCTAGGGAAACATCACTGACCATAGCTAGGGAAACATCACTGACCATAGCTAGAGAAACATCACTGACCATAGCTAGGGAAACATCACTGACCATAGCTAGAGAAACATCACTGACCATAGCTAGAGAAACATCACTGACCATAGCTAGAGAAACATCACTGACCATAGCTGGAGAAAAATCACTGACCATAGCTAGGGAAACATCACTGACCATAGCTAGAGAAACATCACTGACCATAGCTAGAGAAACATCACTGACCATAGCTAGAGAAACATCACTGACCATAGCTAGGGAAACATCACTGACCATAGCTGGGGATACAGTACACCTCTCTCTTCCCCTCTCTGCATGGTGCCCTCTGCACATATTACTGAGCTTGATCACAAAATAATTCCCTTAAATCAATTATTCACTGTCTGACTTTTACAAGAAAGAGGGTGTCTTGAAACGTTCAGGAGAGGCTTTCCGATGTTGCTGTACCATGCAAAGCCAAAAGCTCCCATACACTTTAGATAGCAATCAGACAAACTATAGTATCTCATGCAACTCTTCGATACAAAGAACTCTCCCATTCTGTGTCCTCTATGAGAAGGCCACTGCCAGACTCCTCTGGCGGCAGCTTATCTCTAGAGGCAAAAAGGATCGGCAGCACAAAATCAGATATGCTGGATTGGTGGCCTCCATACACAGTAGACTTTAGTGATTAACACATGCACAGTATAGCCTCACAACCCTTTGTACTTTTAATAAAATGTAGGAGGCAGATTGGTTACAGTGTATACACATTAGATGGCTGTCGTCCAGCCTGCGTCTATCTCAATGGTGTCTCGCTCGCTCTGCTGATTGATCTTGTGCTCTCTATGCCCGACATCTTTGGCGATGGCTTATCTCAGAGAAAACAAAGGGTTTGGTAATCTGAAACTGGACATGCCAGATCCTTAACTCCCCCAACATCATTATCGATATCGTCGGGTTTGGCCAAAATTAGTATATGTATGGGGGGCTTAAAAGTTCTCATCTGGTCCACTTATAAATCAATGTGCATAATGTAAATAAAAGTTATGGGATGGAGTTGAGTGTATATATTGGGGTGTGTGTCCCCATTATTTCTTTAAAGGTAATAAACCACGGTACTGAGTATCGCTCCTGCTCATGGATGGGTTGAAACCTCAGCGTTGATTTCACATTTTGTCATCTATGTTGCACTTAATATATTTAATTTTAAAAAATGATCTCATTTTTGTTGCGGACTTTCTGCCAAAAATAATGCTTACCCAGGAATGGACTAGGAAAACCAGGTAACCGAAATGACTTTGAGCTTTTCAAAGCTTTTATGATGATCACTGCAATATCATTCATTAGAACAAAATGTTCCAACTGTAACGATATTTGGCACAGGGAAATGGTCAGCCTTTAAATGTAAAATACCCATTAAATCAGTGCTGAGGATCTAAACAAAAATCCATGCATTCCTCTGGTAAAATGTTGGTGACACTGAATTTGGACCATGTCTTAAATAATTACAGAATATATTTTTCCTTATGGGTACTTGGCAAACTTGTTTTTATAGAATCGATGGAAGGACCACAAACTTGCCCCAGGTTATTCTTCAACGTCAGTGGCTCAAAATCCACCAGATAGAACCTTTATCCCACCTACTGTGTCCGGTCATTGGAGCGTCTAGGCTGTGATATCATTTCATGCTTAAAACTTATTTCACCTATGCAGATTAGACTACTGTTTCCCAAATCCACCAATATTGGCAGGTTATACCGACGATATATGGACTATTGATTGTTGGGGGAAGATAAGGATCCCACATATCTGGTTTTGGATTGGAGATCCTTTTGATCTCTAAGAGATAAGCTTCTGCTAGGAATATCTGTCAGTGGATTTCTCAGAGAGAACACTGGAGAACAAGTCCATGGTTTGTCAAACAGCTATTTAAGGTGTGGCTGAGCCAGGTGGTCAGCTTCAGGGGACATGTGCCACGGGATAGAACAATTTGCCAAGGTATGTAGTTACAAATCTAGGGCATCAATATGACTTCTCGCCAGCTGAAGGAGAGATGAGCTATATCAGTCAGACCATTACTGGGCACACAAAACGCTCTGTTTTGCCTTAGCATGTTTGGCTACAGACCCTCATAATTTATATGTCCCCCTGAGGCCACTAGACTATCAGTCATGGTCTACTCTACAATCTAAGGCCTTACTTATTGAGAAAATGTCCCACACTCAACTCCTGTGGCTGCCTATATTCAAGTTTATACATAGACTTTCACTGTGAGTGGGCGGAGTAATCAGGAATTACAGGCTGTCACTGGGAGTGGGTGGATGATGCAGGACTCACAGGCTGTGACTATGAGCAGGTGGAGAAAGCAGGACTCACAGGCTGTGACTATGAGTGGGTGGGTAATGCAAGACTCACAGGCTGTGACTGTGGGTGGAGGATGCAGGACTCACAGGCTGTGACTATGAGCAGGTAGAGAAAGCAGGACTCACAGGCTGTGACTATGAGTGGGTGGGGAATGCAGGACTCACAGGCTGTGACTGTGAGTGGGTGGAGGATGCAGGACTCAGGCTGTGACTGTGAGTCAGTGGAGAATGCAGGACTCCCAGGCTGTGACTGTGAGTCAGTGGAGAATGCAGGACTCACAGGCTGTGGGTGGATAATGCAGGACTCACAGGCTGTGAGTGTGACTGTGAGTGGGTGGAGAATGCTTAACTCAGGCTGTGACTATGAGTGGATGGAGAAAGCAGGACTCACAAGCTGTGACTATGAGTGGGTGGGGAATGCAGACTCACAGGTTGTGACTGTGAGTGGGTGGAGGATGCAGGACTCACAGGCTGTGACTATGAGCAGGTGGAGAACACAGGACTCACATGCTGTGACTATGAGTGGGTGGAGGATACAGGACTCACAGTCTGTGACTGTGAGTCAGTGGAGAATGCAGGACTCCCAGGCTGTGACTGTGAGTCAGTGGAGAATGCAGGACTCACAGACTGTGGGTGGATAATGCAGGACTCACAGGCTGTGAGTGTGACTGTGAGTGGGTGGAGAATGCTTAACTCAGGCTGTGACTATGAGTGGATGGAGAAAGCAGGACTCACAGGCTGTAACTATGAGCGGGTGAAGGATGCAGGACTCAAAGGCTGTGACTGTGAGTGGGTGGAGAATGCATGAGGCAGGCTGTGAGTGGGTGGATAATGCAGGAGTCAGGCTGTGAGTGGGTGGAGAATGCAAGAGGCCGGCTGTGACTGTGAGTGGGAGGAGAAAGCAGGACTCACAGGCTTTTCCTATGAGTTGGCAATATTGTAGGAGTCATGAGCTTTCAGTTGGTGGGGAAAGCAGGACTCAAAGCATCAGTATCCTGGCAGCAGGTACTAAATCACTTTATGGAAAACTCTATCCCTGAGCTCAGAATCTTCCCATCTATCCCATGCTGCTTTCACATAGGACAATGCCAGTGACAGTGACAATGCCACTTAAAAAAACAAATAAGTACATTTTGTACGATACAGAGCGATGTGATATAAGACGGATTCAGAAAATGAATTGTCAGTAACCGAAGTCCTTATCATAAAGCAAATGTAATGTTTATGTTAATCCAGTTATACAAATAAACTTCCTCTATATAGAGAGTACCAGTCCCCGTCTCATTATTGTCAATTCATCACCACTTTCCCTTCCTGCCACCTAAATAGACACTATCTCTTCCTGTCAGCGCTGTCACCACATGGAAATATTTAATCAAACAGTCGAAATTAAATGTCAAAATAAAATGTCCAAGTCTGTGATCTTTTTCCGAGATTACGTTTTCTCCCCTTCAGTTATCAGCTCGGATTTTATGTGGATAATTAGTTCTAAATTATGTTATTCCTAATAGATATAATAAATTTATATGTTTGAACAAAATCCAAATATTCGCTGGTAGAAAGGCCCGCGTGTCCGGGTACAGAGGATCTCGGCGCAGTGATTTAATAGGTAACAGGACTTTTATATCAGTTGGGATTTTAGTCATATAAGTTCAGTTAATTCACCAAAATACTCTCGTTCTCAGTCAAGAAGAAGAGAAGACGCACACCGGGACCTCTGAACCCCCTCACTGTAGACTCTTAAATTACTTGTAGGCTAAATCTAGCTTTTCCTAAAGTGATTGAACACTAAAAGTGGTAAAGTAGCTGCGGCTGTCTGTTCAATCCTTTTTTTATTATTCCATACTGAATAGGAAAGTATTCATATTCTAACTATTATTATATATTATATTATTTGTTATGTTGTATTATGTGGATTATTATTTTTATTGTTTGCATTATTTTTATATATACATCATCTACTACTACTAGTACAACTAATAATGTGGTTTTTCAGATAGTGACTGTTCAAACCAAGCTCAGATGCTCGGCAGATTCTTATCTTAGGGTGAGGAAAAGGGCTAGTCGACGCGGAACGGGAGCGCCCGGTAACTTAAGGTGTCACCCCCTCCGTTGTTAGGTAGGGACACTGGTATTATTGAGGGTCATCTGAGTTTTACTCCCCCCCTTCCCCTTTTTTCCCTAACCGCCCCTTTGGTATTTGTATTAACCATTTGAGGGGTTTTCTTACCCTGTTGTTAATTGTTTGTGTGTATATGGGGTTCTCTTAATTATTATTAATAAAATTTATATTTTTATTAGGGTTTGAGAATTTTGTGAGCCTACTTTCTGTACTCTACCCGTACCTTGATCTTTTTTCCTGTTAAATTTGCAGATTCTTGGAGATGACAAACAATTTAGTGCACCTTCCCATCTACTTGTTTTCCATCTATCACTGCCCTTCTTGGTCTCGTGTAAAACCAGAACTGTCAATCAAGGAAAAAAAAAAAGATGGAGGTAGATTGAAAACACGTAGGAGGGAAGGTGAACTGAACTACTTGGTAACGCAAAGGGAGAACCAAGCATGTGAGCTTGGTTAGAACAGTCTTTTTGTAATTCCCTTTAAATATAATTTCACATTGTTATTCTGAATGTGAAACTATAAATATAAAAATAATTTAAATTATTATTTTAATTTAATTTTATAAATCAAATAGATTAAAAAGGAATGTTACAAAGTTCATAATAAGGATAATAATAATAATAATAATAATAATGATGATAATTATTAAAAGCCAGAAGAACAAACAAGATGGCATTGGAGTATCAAGTCAGGCCGAAACAACAAGTGACGAGATAATAGTAAAATGTTGAAGTTCGGGATATTCGTACAGAAAACCTAGTACTATTCCAGTATTCCTCTTGAATTACGAACAAATGGGGAACACAAACTTTTTTCTTGAAGATTTCCCAGAAAAATGCTTGGGTTCCCCATAGGTTCAAAATTCACGAGGAATACTGAAATAATAGTAGGTATTAGGTACGAATATCCCGAACCTGAATATTTTAGTATTCGCTCATCACTATTCATCATTTGTTATTTTTTATGCAGATGAAGAAGACAGTGCTTAGTTAAAGTGTATCTGTCATGAGGATTTCACACCCCAAACTAATTATATACTTATGTAGCTCTTTCAAGGACAAGTCCAGCAATACCTTTACATGGCCAGTCCGTTCCTCCGTTACCGAAAAATGAGCGTTTGAATTGATATGCAAATGAGACTGAAGAGCAATTTGTAGATCTGAAGCCATGGTCACGCCAGCTCTATTTCTGCCCAGAGCTGTCTCCTTCTGGTTGACAGTCAGCTCTTTTGTCTGAGGTCACACAGCATAGATGTTCTGAGTCAAGTAGGAATTGGTAGCCCTGGAGGGGAGAGGGAATAGAGCTGGAGTGACAGAGGCCAGACCAACCACATTTCTGTATCATTAGTTGAGATATTGTATTAGGAAAGCCAGTGATTAAAAACTACGTGTTTGTAGATTAACCAAAATCTCTCAAGGGGGAAAACCTGAAAATGAGCCTACTGTCAATCAAACTCATGGGACAACAAGTTGCTCTTTAAGCATTGAAGATGGTACACATAACCCCTACATGCCTATGTTTCACTACTATACATCACCCATAAAAGCCTACATGTCTATAGTAATCATTACCCATCATATCCATAGTATAATTCACTTACACATGCCATCACTACCATGGACATCATCATTTCATCTATATATAGATATAAAATACCAGCTTCCCTCTTTCTTCATTTGGTTAGAAGAGCTCGAGACTTCATCTTTTCCTAGGTGACCAAGAAAAAGATAATGATTGACCAGCTCAATCCACAATTAAAATTCAACATGTTTATTTAGATACGGTTAAAATCCATATTTGATGTTGTGGTATGATAATTCAACGTATTTCAGATGCAACAATCGTAATGACAGTATCATCAAAATTAACAACAGTGTTGCATTCAAAACGCGTTGATGAACTTTTATACACTAAATGATTGTATCTAAATAAAGAAGTTGAATATTAATTGTGGATTGAGCTGGACAATCATCCTTTCATGCCTAACATCACCCATACATACCTATTTACTCATGGTAGACATCATTCCGGCATTCCTACATGTTCATTATGGACATTATCTATACAATCGTACATACATGTCCATGGTGGACATCACCCTTTACATTCATACATGTCAATAGAAGATATCACCCCTTTATTTCATCAGTAGACTAGTGGTCCTTCTGATGAAGTGTGTGCACTACGAAACGCGTAGGAAATTAAAATCACGTCATCGATTCTTCTATCTCAGGTGTTTTCTGACATCTCTATCTGTTGAGACACAAGCAGCGTAGGATATCCTTTTCTCCACCTACGTTCAATGGTGGAAACATGCCCACAGGCTTATGGTTAACATCATTCTTACATGTTTTAGTTGTTTTCAATAGTAATTTTATTCCAGTCTTAGGTTTGGTGACGGCGGAATCTCTAAATTCTTCCACCAGAAAAGCAAGACAATGTATGGAAACAACCTGATAAATTATTCCATTGAAGCTTCTGGCCGGTGTGAAATAGGTTGGCATTTTCAAAGCCCACATAAAAAGCCTCATAAAATTAGTAATATCAAATAAGAGGACAACATTAGAGCATTACGGAAAATGACCTTATAAATGCTATGAAGAGGTGTCAGTGTCTAAAAGAGAATGATGCAATTTGAAACATGGTCAACGTTGAATGTGAGGGAATGGAGTAGTAAATGGTGATATTATCTAGAGTATTTTGTGCTCCTCAGCCCTTTACGAATACTGCTTGTATCACACTGTAGGCTTTGGGTCCCTGTACAATGGCTCTGATCCAGCCTTCTTATTTAGTCCTGGTGTGGTCCTTGGATTTCCTTCCATGAAGCTTTTTCATACTAGTTGTATCTCTGTAAAGTAAATTAGTATGTTCTAAGAACCAGTCCACATGGCATCTTATACATCCATCCAGCACCCTACTCTGTACTGGTAAGGAATGACTGCGACAAAACAGTGCTGAGTACAGATAGATGTACCAATCGTTACAATCGGAGAAGTCCCGGCACTCACGGAAGGTATAGCTTTATGTCTTTATTCATCAAACTGATCGAACACATTATATAGTATGCCTACATTCCTATTCTTTAAACTGCTGTGGAAAGCTCAGGATGGGCTGAAATGTTCAGTTTGATCAGTTTGATGGAATAAAGATATAAAGCTATACCTTCCGAATAAAGATATACAACTATATCTACTCTCCTATTGCATCACCGCTGCAGGAGATTGCCGATCACTCTGGAATTCTGCATTACAATACCCATGGTCGTACTGGCCCAACAGAGGACTGGAGGATCCTCTGGTGGGCCCAGGTTCTCTACTAATAATGGGCCCACAGGTCTGTATTTTTAAAAGAGCTTTAATGGCCAGAGGAGAAGGTTGGAAGACAATGATTGGAAAGTTGTATTAATTCCAAGAGGCAGAAAACAGGAGCACAAACAAATAATCAATCAGTTGACCAGTTTGATATAATAAATATATAAAGCTATACCTTCCGTGAGTGCTGGAACTTCTCTGATTTTCTTCTATCTACTCTCCTCATGCAACAATGCTGCAGGGGATTGCCAATCACTCTGGAATTCTGCATCACAATACTCATGGTCAGACTGGCCCACCGCAGGACCGGAGGATCCCCTGGTGGGCCCAGGTTCTCTAATAATAATGGACCCACAGATCTGTATTTTTAAAAGAGGTTTTATGGACAGGTTAATGGCCAGAAGAGAAGGTTTGAAGAAGATGATTGGAAAGTCATATCAATTCCAGGAGGCAGAAAACAGGGGCACAAACATCAAGCTAAAGGGTTGTCAAAGAACAAAAATTAAGCAGGCTGGATCCTGTAGAATACATGAATCCAGGTCCATCAGAGCTTATAAGTGTGTTAGAAAGTCTGTGTCAGCCAGCCCAAGACTCAAAATAGAGCCAAATCTAATGACTTCTAAATTAGTACTACATGTATCCTGTTTCCCCAAAAATATGACCTACCCTGAAAATAATCTCCCACAGGATTTTTGGAGTATGCTTGAGCTATAAGCCCTACTCCAAAAATAAGACCTAGTTACAGTCAATGCGGGGATAAGGGGTAGTCAAACTGCACAATTTCTCAGGGCTCCCACTCTCTTAGGGACCCCAATATTTGTATTCTGAGGTTAAGTGTTTAAGGACCTTTGATGACTTGACAGTCAAGTGACCAAAGGTATCTTAATTGCAAGAGTCTAAAAGAACTGGAAACAGACTGCCATTAGGGAGAAGGGAGAGTAAACTGGGCAATTTTACAGGGCCCCCATTGTCCTAGGGGCCCCAGTGTTTATATCCTGATGATAAGACTGCCTAAGGACCTTTGTGACATCAAGTGATATGACCAAAGGTCTCTTAATTGCAGGAGAGCAAAGTAGGGAACAAATAAGATAACACAGGTGTTAACGCCTAAGCTCCCAGTATAGATGGCACCACTATCCCCAGAAGAACAACAACCAAAATGGCTTCACTGACACCCAACAATGTCCGTAACAGAAGAAGAAACAGAAGGAACGAAGATAGAAGCAGAAAACAAACCCAATTGGACTTGACTTTGAAGCCAATAACTTTCCATGAATCATAATATGGAGGTGTGCCGCTTCTGCAGCGGTTGAACTGCTCGGATCCGCTGTTTGCTGTGGCTCGAGGGTCTCCGGACCTGGGGGCTCACGGCCACTTCAAATGTAAAGGGGTTATTTACAAGGGATAAGAGTTTGTGACACCACCCGTGGTTCGCGGTAAGGGGAGTACTACCGCTCCCGATGGGAGTACCTGGGGGAGAAGGAGTGGGGCAGCCAGATGACGTTCCCTCCATGCGTAGGAAAGGCCCCGGGACTCTTGATGTTGGAGGTGGTGTAGGGGAGTGTGGTGCAGATTGGAAGCAGGGGAGGACAGCGTACTCACTCAGGCAGTGTTGGTAGTGATGCGACCGCAAAGCAGACTCTGACACAAAGATAAACCAAGTCTCTGGCAGCCACTGCCACTTCATGGGAGCTCGTCCAGGAGTCTGCTTTGGTATTGCTGATGGTCTGTACCTTGCCTCCAGGCCCTGTATTTTAGTGTTCGTTGTGACCCCTATGCTTGAAGCTGTCAGGGTCCAGCTCCCCACTATTAAGTAGTGAAGCTGTGCTCTCGATCACTGACACTTGGGATTTCAGTAGGCCGCATAAGCTGGAAAGCCCTATCCCCCTCGTTGTGTTGATTGCTTCGATCTCTGAGCTCTTGGGGAAAGTCCATAAAAAAAACTATCCTCCGCAGGTTAATTGTGTGAAGCTACTTCCTGATCTAGACTCCAGTACCCCACCGTGCTCGGTCCGGTTCTGTTACTAGGTACTCCGGTGCCCACCATTCCCCCTAAACTAAGCCTGGCACCTTTCTCCAATACCCTGTGACCGGGTCTCCCACTCCTTGATCCCAAACCACCGTCTGCGACCTAGTCAACTTCTCCCAGGGAGCTCCAACTCCCAGCTCCTCACTCATTGGGAGCTACTACTGAACTGACTAAGCTCTGCTCTCCACTTCCTCTCTCTGATTTCCTTCCTCCCACCAGTCTGCCTGACCCCTAGGCGAGTGGCCCTGTTCCAGCTAGACCACCCACTGGTGTGCCTGACAGGTTGTGGTGTGAGGTGTGACTAGGATTTGCATGCTGATGAAGCAATACCAAAAGTTAGGATCCCAGAACCATGAGGGTTGAGTCCTGCACCAAAAGATAAAGGGGGTGCAGTACTCTATGACACTCTGACTAGTTCAGGGGCGTCACATAGGTATTAGGAGAATTAAAAGTAATTGTACCAACACGAAAAAACCCCCTCTAAAAGTCATATGCTTTATTAATAATCAAACCACACAAAAGTGCAAGTTAAAAACAAAACAAGTCGTTTGGTTCATAGATTGGTCAGGGGAGGGTCCCTGGGCAAATTCCCTGTTCTCCCCCTTCCTGACCGCGGGGGTTGGCACCCTACACAAATCACGCCGTGGCGCACCCGCTCGATGTAGACTGGCCCTTTACAGCCCTGTACTGCAAGCTATTCAGTGCTGCTGGTCTAAGTGAGGGTCTTACGAAATACACAGTGGTCCTCTCGCATACATGTCACGATACAAAAAGGGTTACCATCAGATATTGTACAGGATACCACCCCTCACTAAATATAATGAGTCATTTCACTCCTTATTAGTGAGTCCAGAGTCCAGCACTGTATTCACCAACTGATTAGCTTATATAGGGTGCAGTCCTTATTGCTATGCAGCAGACTTATAGATGTAGTAGATAAATCCGCACAATGGCTAATCCTTCGCCACAGGGGGCGGCTTGCTGCCCAACGCGCTTCCCCTCCTGGACCTTAAATTGAACAGAGGTTCCTCAGGGGCTGTCCACAGTAGGGTCACATAAATGACAGAATTATATCTATATCATCAAAGGGTCACAAAAGGGGGCTTTACACGCTGCGACATCGCTAATGCGGAGTCGTTGGGGTCACGGAATTTGTGACGCACATCCGGCCGCATTAGCGATGTTGCTGCGTGTGACACCGATGAGCGATTTTGCATCGTTGCAAAAACGTGCAAAATCGCTCATCGGTGACATTGGGGTCCATTCTCGATTATCGTTACTGCAGCAGTAACGATGTAGTTCGTCGCTCCTGCGCCAGCACACATCGGTATGTGTGACGCCGCAGGAACGAGGAAGCTCTCCTTACCTGCCTCCCGTCCGCTATGCGGAAGGAAGGAGGTGGGCGGGATGTTACGTCCCGCTCATCTCCGCCCCTCCGCTGCTATTGGGCGGCCGCTCCGTGACGTCGCTGTGACGCCGCACGGACTGCCCCCTTAGAAAGGAGGCGGTTCGCCGGTCACAGCGACGTCGCCGGGCAGGTAAGTATGTGTGATGGGTCTGCGCGATGTTGTGCGGCACGGGCAGCGATTTGCCTGTGTCGCGCAACAGATGGGGGCGGGTACCCACACTAGCGATATCGGGACCGATATCGCAGTGTGTAAAGTAGCCTTTAGTCCTCAAATAAGGCATTCTTGTTCATCAGATCTCCAGCTGTATGGATATACATGCAAGGGCGCCTGCCGATAGTGCAGTGGATGATGACGCATGAATGATGACGAGAATTAAAAGTAGATATGCACAGGTTCTGTACGGATGGATGGTGGACCTTCAAACCTTTGACTCCTGGTGGGCACAAAGGACACACTGATGGTTCTCATAGGGTTACCCAAAGACCTACAGACATGTAAGTTTCTTCCCTCCCGCACTTATTTCTATCTTCATTGTCTCCACTTTAAAACTTACATTCTACTTTTATCTTATAATGAACATTGTAAAGGTTTAAAGCAGAGGAACCGCATCGGGGGAGTCTGAAAATGGCCAGCTATTTTAGCATCACATCTAAGGGCATGACGGGCTAAAAAATTTTTAGTGAGTAATGAAGACTCCCACATCTGTAATCTCGCGGGTGATGTGTCTAATTATCAATCAGTGATGAACTGTGAGGGAGAAAAAAAAATGAATGTCAGACTCTATATTCTTCCTGCCAACGTATCTGTCAGAAATTCCTTATTTTGACCTTAAATAAAATGACAAGTAGCTGTAGGCTGTAGCATCGAGAAGAAAATCATAAAATTGTTCCATTTGATACGTTCTACCCCACTGATACAGAAAATGAGGTTAGGCACGAGGTACTGCAGGCGATGCACTAACCTTGCCAGTAATCTTGCTCATATAAATTAGAGCCATGCATTTTTAATTGTTGTATTAGGAGGAAGGCAGGTAAAACAAGGCGATGTTATTATGACTTGTACCGCGGCCCACGGACCGATAATTGAAATCTGGCTTTTCAGGAGTGGCGGTGTGTTATTTTTCACAGTAAGTTTTTATTGACAGTAGGTTGTGCGGTATTAATTGAGCACATTCAGCTTTCTTAAAATAGTCCAAGTATTGAGAAGTCACGGGCGAGGGCTGCGTGATCAATTTAAATTTAATTAAAAGGCAAATCAAATCGCAGCATAAGTAAAGTACAATATCTACAACACGGAGGTCAACGCAGATAAGCCGTGCAGCCGCTGAGACACTCAGGTACTCTCCGTCCCAAGTCACGTATGCAATTCTGGAGAAACTGATCCTGGAACAAGTCATACCATCGACGTATTGACTGGTAGATCGCGTAATATCTGACTTCAATGGATCCTGCTGGGAACGCCCAAGGACGCATTCCTCGGCTCGTCTTTATAGCTGTAGGTGCTCACTGTGCTGCTCTTTGCTTCCTTCTTTTGTCACCATTTTCTGAAGAAGTAATGCCTTCAAAAATAGAGCCAAACAGAATGACGTCTAAATTAGTGCTACATGTATACTGTTTCCCCCCAGAATAAGACCTAACGTGAAAATAAGCCCCTACAGGATTTTTGGAGTATGCTTGAAATATAAGCCTTGCTCCAAAAATATACCCTAGTTACAGTCAGTGCTGGCATTAGAGGTAGTCAAACTGCACAATTTTGCGGGCTCCCACTCTCTAAAGGCCCTGTCACACACAGAGGTAAATCTGCGGCAGATCTGTGGTTGCAGTGAAATTGTGGACAATCAGTGCCAGGTTTGTGGCTGTGTACAAATGGAACAATATGTCCATGATTTCACTGCAACCACAGATTTATCTCTGTGTGTGACAGGGCCTTTAGGGACCCCAACATTTGTATTCTGTGATTAAGTGTTTAAGGACCTTTGAAGAGTTCACAGTCATGTGACTAAAGGTCTCTTAATTGCAAGAGTCTAAAATAACTAGGGACAGACTGGCATTAGGGAGAAGGGAGAGCAAACTGGGCAATTTCACAGGGTCCTCATTCTCCTAGGGGACTCAGTGTTTATATTCTGATGATAATACTGCTTAAGGACCTTTTTGACATCACATCATGTGACCATAGATCTCTTAATTGCACAAGTCTAAACAAACTGAACAGGAGACTGGGAAAAGGGAGAGAAAACCGGGCAATTTCACTGGGTCCGCACTCTCCTAGGGGACACAGTGTTTATATCCTGATGATAAGAAACGTAAGGACCTTTGTGACATAGCATCATGTGACCAAAGGTCTCTTAATTGCAGGAGTCTAAAGCTGAAGAAGAGATAGACTGCTGTGTGTATAGATAGAGGTTAGATAGATACACATGTGTTACACACAGGGTTTTGAGAGTTATGTTGATGTTCCAGAATGCAATATGACTATATTTGAATAAATGTTGATTTTTTTTTTTGTTGAGGAATAAATGTGGATTGCTGTTCATAGAAAAAAAGACATACCCTGAAAATAAGCCCTACCCTAATAGGACCCTGTCTTATTGTGCCGCCCCCATGCCAGCAGCCGCCGCTGCTCGGATCCGGACCTTCAGGGGTGGTGGCTCGAGGGTCTCCGGACACGGGGGTCTCGCGGACACGCCGAATAAAATGGGGGGACGTAGATGTACGGGCTAGGCCATAATAGGTTTGTGACGCCACCCATGGTGTGTGGTGAAGTGGGACACCACTGCTGCTGTTACGGGGCACTCGGGGGAGATGTTGTGCAGCAAGATGTTAACCCCTCCGTGGGCAGGGATGGTGGCCCCGGGACCCGATGGCTCTGGTGCAGGGGGAATGACGACAGCAGGGGGTGTTGGTGTACTCACTTTCAGTAAAACACATGAGTCTCTGGTAAACCAAGGTGGTGGTGGCAGGTGCCGCGGCTGGTTGCGTTAGGGATCCCCCACCCGGCTGGTGGTCTCTATCCTTTTCCTGCACCGTTTAAGTAGAAAAGACTTCCTTGTATGAAACATAGGAGTCCGCTCCCGGCTGGATGTGGCCTAAGGAGTCATGCCCGCAGACGCTGGCCCGTGGGATCTATGGGCCTTGGCGGTGACCTCTTATCCCTAATCGGTGGGCTGTTGTCTTCTATGAGGGACTTTGGGTGGGACAGGACCTCTAGTCCTGGCCTCAATCGGTTAATTAACCAGTTCCAGTAGGTTTTGGTTCCTGGCTTCAGGGTTCGAGTACCCCCCTTTGTGCTATGGTTTCCAGGTCGGTTCCCCGTGTCGGTACCGGCGGGCTCCAACTCTGGCCCGGTCCACCTCGGTTCCACCGAGCCATCTTCCCGTCTCCTGTTGACGGAGACCACCATCTGCCTCCTAGCCAGTGGCACCAGGGCTCCTACCCTGGTACCTGTCAGTGTGCTTCAGGCCTGACACACAGGCCTGACCTCCACTCTCACTGAACTCTAAACTGAACTGCTGCTTTTCCCACCCTGGGCAGTCTAAACTTTTGGGTGGGCATGCACCAACCACCTGGCCACGCCCACTGGTGTGTCTAACTGTCCCTAAGGGGGGTGACTAGGGTTTAATGGTTGGCTGTGTGTTTCCTAATGAGGGAAGGTGTTATGCAGGGGCCTATTTGTGACTATTTTAGGGCGTCACACTATTTTTGGAGAAACACGGGTAGCGGCTGCTAAAATAGTGTCACCCTTAGTGCCATCTAAAATAGTGCAACATGCAGTGCTCCACATATTCTGCCCTCTAAAATAATGGCACACACAGTGCCCCAATCTCTCTGAGACATGTCAAATGTATAGATGGTGTTGCGGCCAATTCCACTATTGCATTTACCATCATAGTAGAGTTACATTGTGCCCTTAAAATAAAAATAGTGCCATACACATCTATGCATTTGAAAATAATGCTTTATATAAAATGCCCACATTTTTGGCTCAGGGAAGGTGGTGTCATTTTCCCGTCCCATTAACTTATTGCTTTTACTGCTGTGATATTGCCCCCTAGGGGAAGAAAAATACATTGCATAGAAGACGAATTGATCGGTAAAGCCTAAAAAGTTGCCCCTGGATGAGCGGTCATACTGGGCTACATAATTTGGAGGACCGCACCTTGAGTTTTGTGGAGGCTTATTCCGTTGCACGTCTTTAGATTAGATTTTTCTGTAAGTAACGCAGAACGCAGAGATGCCATTTATTGGGAGCAATCTGCCTTGTCCTTTTTGCAGCAGAGACAATATGTCGACCTCTCCAGCGCGTCACAATAATGTGATTGCTTGGAGATGTCATCACAGTTCACTTCATTCATTCATACTGTGACTGTGATTCTGCTACAACGGGCGGCCATATTATCTTGTGTCCCAGGTTTACCTGCTCTTTTCTCAGCAGCATCTCGGCTCAGCGGGGGACACTTATTAGAACTGCTATATAGGTACGTTTCAAGTAAAGGTTCTACGACCCATAAGAAATCATGGAGACCTGCTTATCCGAAACTGATTTACAGATATCTGGGTGTCTGAATCTGTATTCCTATGTAGGAAAAGTCATACTCATATTACTGTGTGTGTATAAGAAACAGTATCCTGTGAAAACTGCCGCTCACAAATTCAGCAGACTTCTCTCCTGCTGCTGGCATCTCCACCCTTGTACTGGTAACTAGTGATGAGCGGACACTACCATGCTCGGGTGCTCAGTACTTGTAACTAGTGTGAGCGGGCACTACCATGCTGGGGTGCTCGCTACTCGTAACAAGTGATGAGCGGGCACTACCATGCTCAGGTGCTCGGTACTCGTAACTAGTGATGAGAGAGCACTACCATGCTTGGGTGCTCGGTAATCGTAACTAGTGATAAGTGAGCACTACCAACTACCATGCTCGGGTGCTCGTAACTAGTGATGAGTGAGCACTACCATGCTCGGGTGCTCGTAACTAGTGATGAGCGAGCACTACCATGCTCGGGTGCGCGGTACTCGTAACTAGTGATGAGTGAGCACTACCATGCTCGGGTGCTCGGTACTCATAACTAGTGATGAGTGAGCACTACCATGCTCGGGTGCTCTGTACTTGTAACTAGTGATAAGCGGGCACTACCATGCTCGGGTGCTCGGTACTCGTAACTAGTGATGAGCGGGCACTACCATGCTCGGGTGCTCTGTACTTGTAACTAGTGATGAGCGGGCACTACCATGCTCGGGTGCTCGGTACTCATAACTAGTGATGAGCGGGCACTACCATGCTCGGGTACTTGGTACCCGTAACTAGTGATGAGTGAGCACTACCATGCTCTGGTGCGTAGTACTTGTAACTAGTGATGAGGGAGCATTACCATGCTCGGGTGCTTGGTACACACATAACTGGTGATGAGTGAGCACTACCATGCTTAGGTGCTCAGTACTTGTAACTAGTGATGAGTGAGCACTACCATGATCTGGTGCGCAGTACACATAACTAGTGATGAGTGGGCACTACAATGCTCGGATGCTCAGTGCTCGTAAGTAGTCATGAGCGGGCACTACCATGCTCTGGTGCTCTGTACTCATAACTAGTGATGAGTGGGCACTACAATGCGCGGATGCTCAGTACTCGTAAGTAGTGATGAGCGGGCACTACCATGCTCGGGTGCTCGGTACTCGTAACTAGTGATGCCACAGGTAGGAGGATGTTTGCAGAGTTCCGGTCCAGTGGCTAAGAGCGTAACTACAATAGGTGCAGGGGCTGCCATCGCACCTGGACCCTGAAGCCTAGGGGGCCCCAAAGTCTTTTTGGTCTATAGGAAAAGACCAATGATATTAAAGAATTGCAGTAATTGAGTTCCCCATTGGAGCATTTGCATCGGGGCCCATGAGCTTCCAGTTACGTCATTGCCGGTGGCCATGGACTACTTACATAGCCGCTTTCTCCACAACTCCAGTGGACAGTCCTTTAACCAATAATGGATTAGAACAGCTGTCTTCTGAAATACTCTGTGCTGCTGTTTGTTTCCAAGTTTTGTTTGTACACATAATTTAAAAATAATATATGAACAATCCCTGAAGGTAATGACATATTGGAGGCATCAAGGGCAGTGGTAAATACTGAACCTCTTACCTTCTCAGAGCAGACACACTTCCCGCTATCTATTCTGCCCTGAACCTGTATTATTCACAGCATCTTGTACCGACTCCTGCTAAAGTTATTTCCCGTTGATTGTAGGAATGACTTCTCTTAAGATGAGTCACAAGTTCTATAAAGACATGGTGCTTACATTTTATACAGAGCTGAGAGCTATTGGCATTGAAAACCATTGCTGCATCACACAAGTGCTTTCCTGCCGCTCGGTAATAATATGCCGTCCTTGTGTAGCGTTGCTTCACACAGTCTGTAACCCTGACAAGCTCCACAAAGCAAAACAGCCGAGCAAGAATGTACAGCACTATGGGGGCCTGTGGGTGAGCGGGGGGACAGGGACATACAAGACGTGGAAGCTGTGACATCTAAGGGGGCCACAGAAACAGAGGAGCCAGGTTCGGTGGGTTCCATCCCCTCCAATTACTATCCAGAGCTCCCCTCATAAAGGGAACCTATCAGAAACTTCTACACCCCAAACCATTTATGTTACTGTGTAGCACTTTAAAACATAAGCCTGTTGATCCCTCTATGAACCCAAAGTGATGCTCCAGCAGCAAGGAGTGACGTTACGAAGTTCTGTATAGTTGTGTCTTGAAGTGCATTGGGGCGTGGCCATGCACCTACAGCTTCTCAGCCTCACAGTGTGCTCCCTGCTGGGTATCGGAGCCAACAACGTGTCAATGAATGAACCAGAGAAGAGTGGCGCTAGGCAGGGAATACAGCATGCGGCTGAGAAACTGAAAGTGCACCGTCATGCCCCAGTGCACCTCCAGACACATGTACAGAACTTCAAAATATGATTTCTCACTGCCGGAGCATTGCTTTGAGGTCATAAAGGAATCAATATGCTTATCTTTGAAAGGTCTACACAGGATAAATGTCCTGAGGAATGTAGAAGATTCTGACAGGCTCCCTCTAACCACTAGAGCCCTTGTTCCTGACTATTGGCTGTTGTTACTATATCACCAATCACCTGGCGAATGAGCAAAAAGTTAGTCGGGTGACTGACTCCTTTATGCAATCAAAACATTATTATTGCCATTAGCTCATCTCCCATGTAAACGATAGATGTGCTGCTGATCATGATGCTGTGTGAGGGTGTGATGCCCTAGCCGGGCCAGGTAGTCACAAATAGGGCCCCACACAACACCCTTCCCTCACAGGTGACACCAGCCAACCTCAAAACCCTAGTCACCCCCTAAGGGCTTGATAGACATACCAGGGGTCGGAACCAGGCGGTTGGAAGACGCCCACCAAGGAGTTTTAGACAGCCCAAGGGTGGAGAAACAGTCAGACAGTGGAGTGCAGAGAGTAGAGTGCAGTTCAAGGAGAGTGGAGGTCAGGCCTGTATCTCAGGCCTGAAGGAAAACTGACAGGTACCAGGGTAGGAGACCTGGTGCCTTTGGCTAGGAGGCAGATGGCGGTCTCTGTCTGCAGGAGCCGGGAAGACGGGTCGGTGGAACCGAGGTGGACCGGGACAGGGTTGTAGCCCATCGGTACCGACCCGGGGAACCGACTCGGAAACCGGAGCACACAGGGGGGCACTCAGACCGTGAAGCTAGGTCCCGAAGCGACTGGAACTGGTTAATTAACTGATTGCGGCCAGGACTAGAAGTCCTGTCCCACCCAAAGTTCCGATTGAAGGCAACAGCCCACTGAGGGGGATAATAGGTCACCGCCACGGCTCAGAGATCCCACGGGCCAGCATCTGCGGGCAAGGGCTCCTTAGGCGACAACAAGCTTGGAGCAGACTCCTGAAGTTGCAAGCACAGGCAGTCCACTGTTCTAAAAAAGGTGCAGGAGAAAGACAGAGACCACCAACCGGGTGGGGGAACCCGAACGCAGCCGGCTGCGGGCACCAACCACCTTGGTTTACCAGAGACTAGTCCTATTTCCTTAATAGTGAGTACACCAGCACCCTGCGGTCGCCCATCTCCCTGCACCACCAACCTCAACGGGTCTCGGGGCCACCAACCCTGCCCATGGAGGGTTTAACAACTTGCTACACCACATCTCCCCCGGGTGCCCCGTGACTGCAGCGGTGGTGTCCAATATCACCACATACAGTGGGTGGCGTCACAAACCTAGTACAGCCCAGCCCGTACATATACGTCCACCACCCCCGACCCTTTTCATTCGGAGTGTCCGCGAGATCCCTGGGTCCGGAGACCCTCGAGCCACCCACCGGAAGGTCCGGACCCGAGCAGCGGCAGGCTGCTGGCACGGGGGCGGCACATGGGCAGATAATGATTCTTCTTGCCCATACCATTTTTGTCAGCCTGTGTCGAATGGCCATCAAATGAGCACTAATCGACTTGTATATACTTGTCATGGGGAACTGATGACTGGAATGAGACACCTAGGCTTACCCTCAGACTGTGGACCCTGTGCTGTCCCTTAGCTCAAAGGTACACTTGATGGTATTGAGGTCTGAGTCACCAGCGTGACCCTAACTTGTGTCCGAGCACTGGTGTAACTTCCCTCCCACTCCTCCATCCAAGCGGTGAGCCGGGACAGTAGTCACAAACCCTACAACTAAACACGGACAGGGGAGAAATCAAAACTCATGGCATCAAACACAAAGGAGCAACTAAATATGTACAGGGGAAAACAATATAAAAGGGACGAAGTAAACAGACAACCACAAAACTTCCACACCACACATTAAGCACACCACAGACTGCTGCAGTCAGCACCAAGACGGCAGCCTACACAGAAACTTGCAGAGAGGGCTCCACCAGCTCCTTCTACCTCCAGGCAAGCCTCCAAATGAGATCAGAGAATAACCTACACATGTTACTGGAAGCAGAGGGTATATATAGGGACTGGGAAGGGTCCAAAACGGAAACACCTGAGAGTGTGATGAGATTGCTTGCTGGCAAAGAATACTGACATTAATCCTCTCCTTCCCAAAGGAAAGGGAATATATTTAAGCTGCAGAGTCTCAAGGCAAAGAGACTGTGGCCCATATCCTGTCACAAGTCTCTACAACAGAGACACAGCCGTGACAATAGCCTTCTATAGTGCTTATAATGGTCCAAAATCGGGCTTTCTAAATTGGCCTTTAAGAAGAGATTCTATGGTGACAAACTAGGAAATGGGAACTGGTCATGGAAAGGGTGGGGGAGAAACTGAAGGCTCTCATATTCTGGATCACAAAATCTACCACCATAATGGGAGATATTTTTAATTCTTTCTATGGATTTCCTTCTTGTATATGTGTGGGGCAAGGTCAATGTTGGCACATGGCTTTTTGGGTGAGAGCGTCTTAGTGGGCTCTCCGTCAAGATCAAGGAATCTGTAAGCCAACTTCATCATGAGCCTCTAAACTCTAAAGACCTTGTCATCTGGCCAGGTTTTCCCACCCATGACTGGAGTTACCAAAGTTTAGCTATGTCCTGTTTTACCTCCCTATAGGTAGTGTCAATCTTATATGAGTACCTCCATAGACTATGTACACCTTTTTAATGGCTTAACAAAGACTCTGTGTTGGCCGGAAAGTTGTGTATTTTTGCATTTTTCTTCAGTGTATGGACCACTAATGATTATTTGAAACAGAGAAGGAGTTCGGGTGCCTTGGACTCTATGGTGTTGCCTCCTCTAAACTGGCATAGAAAGGTCTATAAAGGGACAAATAAGTATCTCCTAAGTTATGAAGAAATGTGGAATTGGCACCACTCTCCTTCATGTCTTATAAGAAAGACTTTATATGCACTGGAACTACAAGTTATACCTCCAAAATATGGACTGGCTCTGTAATACTGATGTTGAAGACGTGTCCTAATTTTACCTCCTCTCACTCGACTTTCTTGGCCACTGGGATTTAGTAAATTGAAATTCTAATGGTCGAAAGAAAAGAAATTCTAAACCTGGTTTATGACAGGTCAGTGTGTCATGGCCGGTTCTCGTCAAGGTCAATACAAGACTTGTGAGTGACCTGGACAAGTATAATACCAGAATATTCCAACTTTTCCATAAACTAAAATATTTTTCTATGAAAACTGTCAAATCATTTTAAACCATATTTTGAGAAAAGAATGTATTTTCTTCAGTCTCTCATAGACAGTTAAGAAATCATCCAATCTACGTCAATTCACTGCGGGAAACTCAACATGTTTCTAGGTAAAGTATGGAAATTCCAAGGCACAGTCAATGAAACACATAAAATATATTATTTAAAAAAATTGCTTTTACATTTTTTTTCCCGCAGAGTTAAAAAGTCACAAAGATTTTTTGCTTAACATCCAATTTAAAGTTCTGTTAAAGTGAGTGGGGTGTAAATAATTATAGCTGCTCCTACTTACTGGGAAGGAAACTGTCACTGATTGTCACCGTGTGCTATAAACCACGCCAGAGTCACTTATAAGATGGTGCATTCAACTTACACAAGCTAGTGATGTGACATTGGAAGCTACTCTGAAAAGTCATAAATCTATCTATCTATCTATCTATCTATCTATCTATCTATCTATCTATCTATCTATCTATCTATCTATCTATCTATCCCTCTATCTATCCCTCTATCTATCCATCTATCTATCTATCTATCTATCTATCTATCTATCTATCTATCTATCTGTCTGTCTATCTATCCCTCTATCCCTCTATCCCTCTATCTATCTATCTATCTATCTATCTATCTATCTATCTATCTATCTATCTATCTATCTATCTATCTATCTATCTATCTATCTGTCTATCTATCCCTCTATCCCTCTATCCCTCTATCTATCTATCTATCTATCTATCTATCTATCTATCCCTCTATCTATCTATCTATCTATCTATCTATCTATCTATCTGTCTATCTGTCTATCTATCTACAGTGGGGAAAATAAGTATTTGGTACACTGCTGATTTTGCAAGTTTCCCCATTACAAATAATGGAGAGATCTGTAATGTTTATTGTAGGAAACTTCAACGGTGACAGACAGAATAAAAAAAAATCCAGAAAATCCCATTATATGATTTTTGAATAATTAATTAGCATTTCATTTCATGAAATAAGTATTTGATCACCGACCAACTAGCAATAATTCTGGCTCTCATAGACCTGTTATTTTTTTTTTAAGAAGCTCCTACTCTGCACTCATTACCTGTAGTAATTGCACCAGTTTGAACCCATGACCTGAATAAAAGACACCTGTCCACACAATCAATCAATCACACTTAAACCTGTCCACCATGGCCGACAACAAGAACAAAATTGTCGACCTGTACAAGGCTGGGATAGGTTACAGGACAATAGGCAAGCAGCTTGGTGAGAAGACAAAAACCGTTGGTGCAATTATTAGAGAATGGAAAGAAACACAAGATGACTGTCATCTTACTCAGTCTGGATCTTCATGTACGATTTCGCCTTGTGGGGTAAGGATGATTCTAACAGAGGTCAGGTATCAGCCCAAAACTACACGTGAGCACCTGATCAATGACCTGAAGAGAGAGTGTAGTAACACACTACGCTGTCATGGATTAAAATATTGCAGGGTACGCAAGGTCCCCCTGCTCACACCAGCACATATCCAGGCCCATTTTAAGATTGGCAATGACCATCTGGATGATCCAGAGGAGGTATGAGAGAAGGTCATGTGGTCAGATGAGACCAAAATAGAACTTTTTGATATCAACACCACTCATTGTGTTTGGAGGAAGAATAAGGATGAGTACAACCCGAAGAACACTGTCTCAACCGTGAGGCATGAGGGAGGAGACATCATACTTTGGGGGTGCTGTTCTGCAAAGGGAACAGGACAACTGCACTGTATTGAAGGAGTAATGGATGGGGTCATGTATTGGACGGTTTTGGCCACCAACCTCCTTCTCTCAGTAAGAGCATTGAAGATGGGTCATGGCTGGGTCTTCCAGCTTGACAATGACCAGTAACACACAGCCAGGACAACTAAGGAGAGGCTCCGTAAGAAGCATTTCAAGGTCCTGGAGCGGCCTAGCCAGTCTCCAGACCTGAACCCAATAGAAAATCTTTGGAGGAGCTGAAACTCAATGTTGCTCCAAACCTGAAAAATCTGGAGAAGATCTGTATGGAGGAGTCACAAAAATCCCTGCTGCGGTGTGTGCAAACCTGGTCATGAACTAGAGGAAACATCCGACCTATGTAACTGCAAACAAAGGTTTCTATCAAATCTAAAGTTCTATTTTTCTATTTATCAAATACTTATTTCATGCAATTAAATGCAAATTAATTATTTAAAATACTTATTTTGAACACTATCTATCTCTCTATCTATCTATCTATCTATCTATCTAACGATCTGTCATTATCTATCTATCTATCCATCTCAATCTATCTATTATCTTTTATCTCACATTCATTCATTTATTTCACAATAGGCTGTAAGAGTAATTTATATTTCGGTATACGCACTCCACCACAGCGGTGACAGCCTCTTTATGTAATGAATGGCGACCCTCAGGTAGACAAAAGATAGTTGAGAGAGTTGGAGTTGTGCGAGCCATGAAGGACTTATACATCCCACTGTTAAAGATACAATCATTTGTAAGAGCCATCTCCTTGTTTCCATTACCTCCGCTTGCTCTGTAAGCAGAAATATTGTCTGCGCCTTGTTCCAGCAATTCAGCCATTGTTAACAAATGACCACAAAAGTTATCACGGAAAAAAATCCTTTCTTTTTTTAAGAAGATTGCTTATCACATAAACTTCACTTGTGATGGATAATCCCATTTAAGGTTAGTGGAGACTTTAAGCCTTGGAGATAAATTGTTCCTAGTTGTGGAGCTAATTAGAAAAAAAAGATGATTGCTTTCATTGTGTTTGAGCGTGTTCTAGTCCTAACAGCAGGATTTACATTGAAATCAGATTTATGACTAATTAATATATCAGTAAAACAAAATATTCTTTTTCCACTGGCAATTAAAAGTTTCTGAAGTTTTTTTTTTTATAACTTAATATTTTTCTTTACCTAAATCAAATATTTTTTTTCCTAGCCCTTAAAAAATGTATGCTTTTTATAGATACGCGTACACAAAAATTATAATAATTGCGTTGTACAAATGCAAGAGTAATAGAAATATTAAAAGAACAGTTACATATTCAACCTTTAAATACCTTTTTACCAAGGTCAGTAACAGACTTTATTTTACTCTACCACCTTAATATGCTACAATCAGCACTGAAATCACCATTGTCTATTAGCTTACAGCAGGGGCACGAGGGAAAGCTGCGGTAGGAACAGTACGAGGCTGTGCTGTGCTCTCCCGCAGCTCCACCTTTCTGCTTACTCTTAATTTGTCAGAGGAAAAATTGTAAAAATGTCCTCTGTATAAAATAATGAAGAAAAAAAATCAACTTTTCGTTTATTTCTTAACATTTTCTACATGTGTAATGCCCCTGGACTAGTCAGGGCATCACAGGGGACTGCACACTCCTTATTCTTATTGCAGGACTCAACCCCTTTTGGTTCCGGGTTCCCAATTTGCAGCACTGCCTCCATCAGCATCCAAAAATCCCAATCACACCTCACACCACACCCTGTCAGGCACACCAGTGGGCTGCTAAGCTGGAATAGGGCCGCCCACCTAGGGGTCAGGCAGGGAGGTGGGAGATGACGAGTCAGTTGAGTGGTAGCTCTCGAGCAGTGAGGAGCTAGGAGGGAGTGTGTGGCTCCCGGGGAGGAGAAGATTGAGTTGCAGATGGTGGTCTGGACCCAGAGGAGTCGGCGACCCAGTCGCAGGATATTGGGACTGGGTGCCTGGCTTAGTCTCGGAGGACGGTCAGCAGCAAGTACAATAGCTGGTCTGGGACCGAAAAAACGTCGGGGTACTGGACCCTAGGTCGGGGAGAAGCTTCAAGCAACCCGGCAATTAACCTGCGGAGGATATCGCCTTTATGGACTGTCCCCATGAAGCTCAGAGATCGGGTGCACTAGCGCAACGAGGGTGATAGGGCTTTCCAAACAAAGCAGCCCACTGAAATCCCAAGCGTGAGCTCCTGAAAGCACAGCTCCTTCACACAAAAAGTGGAGAGCGGGGCCCGGACAGCTTCAAGCTAACGGGCCACTTAGACACTACTAAATTTGTGCACAGAGGTAGGCTACGGACCAACAGGCAGTGTTGCAGGGAACGGAGACCCAGACGAGCTCCCCCAAGAGGGCAGAGGCACCCAGAGACTTGGTTTACCACATTGTCAGTGTCTGCTTTCCTTCTGAGTGAGTACCTGATTATCCCCTGCTCCCAGTGGGCCTGCGAGCACCTGCAAAATACCATCATTCAGAGTCCCGGGGCCTTTCCTACCCGTGGAGGGTAACGTCATCTGGCTGCCCCCATTCCATCACCCCGGGTACTCCCAACGGCAGCGGCGGTACTCCCCGTTACCGAACACCATGGGTGGCGTCACAAACTATCTAATCCCCTGTAAAAAATCCCCCATTACATATTAGAGCGACCCTGAGCCCCCGGGTCCGGAGGGCCACGAGCAGTGACACCCGGATCCGAGCGGTTCGACCGCTGCTGGGGTGGTACACATGTATGCTGTGGTCATATTCAATTTCCAAATTATAATTTCCATTTTAAAGTGTTATTCCCAAAATCACATTATATTTCACAAAGCACAGTAAATGCTTGCTTACTCTTAATAAACATGACATATTTCTTTTACCTTTGTGTTTTCTTCGTCTATGTCTGCCCCTCTATGCATCCAGCTTCATATAACTACTGTTCCCAGCAGCACCTGCTTCTCCTAAGTGCTGCAGCCCTCTTCTCTTGTGTGCTTCTGACTAGCTCTATCTCGCTGAGTTAACATCAAGATAAAGTTATGTAAAAGTCACCTTATGCCTCTGTGCATGCTCCGCTCCTGTACAATTCACTGCCTGACTGATCTTATCTTCTACTATCTACATTAGTATGGTAGCCTGTGTGATTTTACATAATTATAAGCTGGGTTTAGCAGAGCTCAACTCTCCTGCGTTGCTTTGCAATGAAGCCTGACATAACTAGGCAGTGCAAAGCTGAGCTGTGTTAGTTGCCTGCCTCTGACAGATCAGTGATGAGAACCTGTAAATGCTGCTTTATTGATGCACATGGCCTTTACATCTTCTGCTATATGCATCAATAGAGCAGCATTTGGAGTTTCACATCAATGATTTCTCAGCAGCAGGCAATAAATACAATTCAACTCCGTTACGACCCCTCAATATACAGTTTCATCCTGCAGTATAGCAATTTTCTGAACTCCTGTTTACACAGCCCCATCCTGCATTATATTGCTTTTTTCTGCCCCCTCTATATACAGACCATTCTACAATTTATCTTTCTTTTCGGCTCCTTCTATACACAGTCCCATCCTGTAGTTTATCACACCATTCATTTACCTCAATCTGAAGTGCCATCCTGCAGTACATCACTCATGTCAGCATTCTATATTCAGCCCAATCCTGCAGTACATCACTCCTTTCAGCCCCCTTTACACACAACCACATACTGCCTCACATTGCTCCTTTCAGCTTCTGTGTAAACAGCTCTATCCTGTATTTAATTACTCTACCTCTACTTTGAGTCCCCTCCTACAGTATAGAATCGCTTTAAGCTCCTATATGTACATTCCCATCTTGCAGTATATCACTCCTCTCAGCCCCTCTATATACAGCCTCATCTTGCAGTATATCCCTCTTCTCAACCTCTCTACATATAGCCCTATCTTGCAATATGTCACTCTCTCAATCCCTCTATTCACATCCCCATTCTGCAGTATATTACTCTTCACAACCCCTCTATGCACAGCCCCATCCTGCAGTATATTACTCTTCACAACCCCTCTATACACAGCCCCATCCTGCAGTTTATTGCTTCGCTCAGTTAACAGCAAACACACATAAAAATGCTTCATGGCATGAGCTATGAACTTTAATGAAGGACAGTCCACCCCTTTCCATTACTGTCAGGAGCAGCTCAGTTCTACACAGCCCATAGCAAAGCTAAGCTGGGAAAACGTCAACTGAGACTGCACTGTGCATTATTGAACAGTAACGCTGGAACTGCAGTAAGTGAGTTTCAATTGCAACTGGACAGTAAATAAAGCCAGAGGGGGCATCCTTTTGGGGAAGGGAGGTAGATGGGTGATATATGCAAGTCAGGGCATATTTAAAATAGTGTAATTTTACAAATGACCTAATATATGTGTACATTATTATAAGACGACATTGTGATTTTGGGAATATCCCTTTCACAGGTGTCTGTTGTTTTGCCCTAATAAACTGTTCATGTATTGTGCATCCCTAACATAGCTATGCAGAGCTATATGCTCCAGTATATAAATAAATGAAACACTATTAATGTTTAGTCACCTTTTATGTAACTCGCTGGTTTTCAGTTTTGTGAGTAACCCTGGATATCCGGTCGGAGCCCTATGGTGAGGCCCTCTACAATTTAATTGATGACCTTCATTGCCTTATGTGAAAAAAATAGGGATGATTGAATACCTCAAATATTCAGCTTCCCGAATATTTGCTGAATAGGTCGCCGCTATTCGGACTATTCATGAATCTTCGATGCGCAATGTAAGTCTATGGGAAACCCGAATAACAACTATTCGGGCTTCCCATAGACTTACATTGCGCATCGAATATTCGCATAGCGGTGACCTATTCGTCAGATATTCGCGAAGCCAAATATTTGAGGTATTCGATCATCCCTAGAAAAAAATCCCACACCTACCTTCTGACAGCCAGCTCACTGGGCATGTGCATTGAAGCTGAATGTATGGCTTTCAGAGCATGTGCAGATGAAAAATGATGCTGGAGCCATACACCCAGTTTAAACGCGCAATCCAGAGAAGATGGTGCTCAGCGCACAGATGCAGGATCTCAATAGAAATTAATTGAGAGAAGCTGGACAAGTCTAGTGGGCATGTGACCTCAAGTATGAAAATCGCATACGCGGAGCCACGTGACAGCACGCTTGCACATAGAGTGACAGAATACAGTACTTTTATCCCAAACCTGGTCAACTCACATGTTGAGCTTACGATGGATTTCTATGTATATTCAAGGGTTAAGGCTACTTTACACACTGCGATATCGGTCCCGATATCGCTAGTGTGGGTACCCGCCCCCATCTGTTGCGCGACACGGGCAAATCGCTGCCCGTGCCGCACAACAGCCGTCACACATACATACCTGTCCGGTGACGTCGCTGTGACGGGCGAACCGCCTCCTTTCTAAGGCGGCGGTCCGTGCGGCGTCACAGCGACGTCACTGAACCGCCGCCCAATAGCAGCGGAGGGGCGGAGCTGAGCGGGACGTAACATCCCGCCCACCTCCTTCCTTCCTCATAGCGGCCGGGAGGCAGGTAAGGGGAGCTTCCTCGTTTCTGCGGCGTCACACGCAGCGATGTGTGCTGCCGCAGGAACGAGGAACAACCTTGTTACTGCTGCAGTAACGAGATTTGAGAATGGACCCCCATGTCACCGATTAGCGATTTTGCACGTTTTTGCAACGATGCAAAATCGCTTATCGGTGTCACACGCAACGACATCGCTAATGCGGCCGGATGTGCGTCACAAATTCCGTGACCCCAACGACTCCGCATTAGCGATGTCGCAGCGTGTAAAGCCCGCTTTAGTCCTGAGGAGCCGTCTGCATGTGAGCCTTGCTATAGGAAAAAAGGAACTGACTGTGGGAGGTCACACATATTATAATAATAAGATATAGTCCATAGGGGCACAAAGCACTGATTATGGCCCTATATTTAGGGGACATTCATTCTCCCATTTCCTATATTATGCTCAGTGCATGCAGAATGCATATAAGCTGGTACTTGTATGTACTATCACGTCAGCAAATATTCTGTTTTTATAAAGATAAGCTATGAATGAGTCAGACAATTATGCAAAATCAATGTAAACATAATTGATAAGCTGACAGAGAAAATGCACATATTAAAGAGCTGGGAGCGGCCATGTGCGGGCTGACCAGGCCGCTGGTGATGTATTGCCATTCTCTGTGTGAGTCTCGCTATCTGCATTGACTTTGCACTTGGGTATTGATTGTTTTGTTCCATCTATATTGACAGGCGGCGTGTACCCTTGAAGGACCGAATGAGAGCAGGATGATTACCAACCCACAATCTTTTTCCTATATGTTACGAGTTCAGTCTATGTTTTATTTACCAAATAATAATGATAACTGCATGCCACGCTGTCTTGTATTCCTAACAGCGGCAATCAGCTATATCTGTTTCTATTCCCTGCCTCATATGATGGCACTGCCCATTTAATATAGAGTCCTGACCTTGCTACCATAATCACAGAAGTGGTGAGCTCAATACATACAACTCACCTGAAAACTCTGTGTTTATAGATAAAATCATGACCCTTCTGAATCTCTCACCTTGGTAAATGCCATGCACATTAAGGAAACTATCATCAGAAAATGTTAACATCTTTATTAAAAATAAAAATTAGACATTTTGCAATGTTCGCCCTGGCCACTGGGCTTTTTAGTCTCTAACTTCCTATTGCTTCAGGAAAAGCACATTCACATTAGCCACAATGAACAGACGACTCTGGCCCTCTTATTTGTATTAAAGCATCTAATGAGCGTGTGAAGAAGTCATTCTTCAGAGAGAGGGAGCAAAGTCAGCTGTGACATTAGATATTATAAATGGTGGAGTCTGTGTTATCAGCTGTGTATAGAGGATGCTATCAGCCATAGCAATGATGCCTCTGCTGATTAGGAGCCTGCTGAAAACTCTTCTTGAAAACACAGGAATACAGTGGTCAGTGTGAAAGTTATAAGATTACTATGTTTGATTTTTAATAAGGATCGTGATATGAACCTAAAAAAACATTGCCTACATTTTTTATTTTTATACATGTAACACAAAAACTTGATTTAGATGATAAGGGTAGGTGTCATGATTCTGATTAGTGGTGCTCTGCTCTCCTGCATAGCCGATGCTTGGTTTTGTATTATTTTCCAGAGGACTGGTTGTTCCCAGTCTCGGGCCCTGTTCGAGGGGTTTATTTGTTGGAGCTTCGTTTCGGGTGATTGCTCTGCTTTATTTTGGAGCAACTTCATCTGGAACACTGCCAGTGTTAGTTTCTGTATTGCAGCAGTTGTTGCTGATTTCCGTAAGTGACCGTCTTGATCTTGTCCCGCTACCTCGATCCTACCATAGAACCCTCCTCCTCCTGTTTACCTGACTCCCAAACCCTTGGCTAGTATCCTGACCTCGGCTCCACTCTCTCCCTTTGTACCTGATGTGTCTTCCTGGCTTCCAGACCCTCGGCTAGTATCCTGACCTCGGCTCTGCACTCTCTCTTTGTACCTGATGTGTCTTCCTGGCTTCCAGACCCTCGGCTTGTATCCTGACCTTGGCTCCACTCTCTGCCTTTGTACCTGATGTGTCTTCCTGGCTTCTAGACCCTCGGCTTGTATCCTGACCTCTGCTCCGCTCGCTCCCTTGTAACTGATGCAAATTCCCAGCTCCTGACCTTTGACTTGCTTGACTACTCCTCCACTAGTGTATCTAGTGACATCTAGGTCTCAAACATCATACTTCTCCTCCACTAGTGTATCTAGCTACACCTAGTGTTAGAACATCGCGGTAGGTCAAGGAAAGGGTTAAACACTGCGCTGCCATGGAAGAGTCCAAGACCAAATAGATAGGAATCGGGAACTTTCTTCATCTATGCGTTTCGGGGATTATTCTCCTTCTTCAGGACCAAAAATCACATGTGAACAGAACCCTCATCTCCTGCTGCTGTTTCCATTCTAATCACCTGATTGGCTACACAGTGTTCTTTCCACACCCATTTTTACTCACTTCCTGCTGCTGTGTTCATTTTTTAAATCTGATTGGCTGTAAGAAGTTCTTTATATTCTTTTACAGACTAACTTTTACATTAGTAGTGTTTGATGGAAGGACCCTATAATATCTAGATATCTGTAATCACTGAAGAAATCTGACAGCAAATGTTCAGATTTTGTACATGCTAGATGCTCTGGTGGGACCCTATACGTAGTCATACTGAAAGAATAACCATCATTTTAATTTTTCCTTCATAAATCAATATTACAAATGAAAACAAGCAAATTTGTGAGATATATCAAAGAAAATAGCTTCTTTCTCCTCCTGACTAATCATTCACTGTAAATTCAGGGTTAAAAGATCTTTATTCTGTGAAGATAGATTTCCCCATTACTGAGATAGGAGATAACAATTGGTGCTTTCAAAATTCTATGGAGAAGCCGATAGGGAGGAGCTAGAGATAGATATAGGCATCCTGCAGCAAGTTTTCCAGAAATAACAGTTGCATTTATCCATAGAACTTTATGAGCACTAACTGCCATCTTCTTGTCAGGATAAACGTGAAGAGCAATGGACAGGGGCTCCTAGACTGACTTCAGGCTAAGGGACCCTAGCTATCCTTAATCCCAGGGTTACCTCTGAAGGTGAGGATGTCTGAGGCTTCTTCCTCTCCCTGCTCCTGACCAGCTCTGATCTTATAACCCCAAACCCTTGCGTAGGAATGAAAAAGCCAACAGAAATTGACAAACAGAGGAAAGCAAATCTTTATTCACAGAGGTATGGGACAAAAATAGCTTAAGAAGAAAATAAGAGCAGGGAGGAAACAACAAGACAATGGGAGAAATCTACAACAACTCCACACACAAAACAATACAATCAACAGCAGGACTAGGACACAACAGCACACAGACCAACAGAGCAATAAACTATAGTTGGCATGGGAAGACAGTGTCCACCATCTTAATAAAGTGGGGAGTAAATGTGATAGATTTCCAACAACATGTGATTCCAGAGGTAATCGGTAGGCTAGCAGAAGTTTAACTTTTGCTAGCCTGACCTTTAGTAAGCACACAGCTGGTGGACACCTGAGCCTGTCTATGTAACTAGGAAATACCAGAGAAACCATAGTGTTTAGTGTTAGAATCTGTAGTGTGAACAACGTGTGACATTAGGTGAGTTTTGAGCAAAACTTCATGTGACACTTCTATTTCAATAATAAGAGAATCCCATAAATTGAGAACTTTGAGAATCAATGATCAGAAAGGAAGAGGAAGAATCATTAATGAGTACAAAGCTGGTCAATGTCCGAGCCTGCATGTGTAACTCGGAGACACCAGAGAAATCATAGTATGGAGTGTTAGAATCTGTAGTGTGAACAGTGTCTGACACTCAGCGAGTTTGGAACAAAACTCCATGTGACACTTCTACTTCAGTAACAGGAAAATCCCATAAATTGAGGTTTTTGAGAACAATCAGAAAGAAGGAGAAAGAATCATTAAAGAGCAAACAGCTGGTTGATGCCCGAGCCTGACTGTCTAACTAGGAAACACCAGAGAAATCATAGTGTAGAGTGCTAGTATCTGTAGTGTGAACAGCGTCTGACACTCGGCGAGTTTTAAGTAAAACTCCATGTGACACTTCTACTTCAATAACAGGAAAATCCCATAAATTGAGAATTTTGAGAACGAACGATCAGAAAGGAGGAGAATACATCATTAATGAGCACACAGCTGGTTAATGCCCGAGCCTGCATGTGTAACTCGGAAACAGCAGAGAAACCATAGTGTGGAATGTTAGAACTGTAGTGTGAACAGCGCATGACACTTGGCGAGTTTTGAGCACAACTCCATGTGACACTTCTTTTTCACTAACAGGAAAATCCCATAAATTGAGGTTTTTGAGAACAATCAGAAAGAAGGAGAAAGAATCATTAACATTAGAAGTCCCAGAAATTTCGAGCTCCTCCCTGAAGTCCCGAAAGAGGGTCAAATGACCCTTAGTCCAAACTGAATAGAACTAACTAGAAACTAAATGGCTAAACTCAATGGAAAACAACAACCTTCTGTGGTGCGACAGTAATGGCCTTAATTACACAACAAAAGACGGTGATTATAGGATGTTAGCTAAAATCCTTCAGGTCATTCCACCTGTCTCTGGGTTCCAAAGGTAGAAATGTTAAATGACCCCTCTCTGGGACTTCTAGTGTTAATGAGCCCACAGCTGGTTGATGCCCGAGCCTGACTGTGTAACTCAGAAACACCAGAGAAACCATAGTGTGGAGTGTTAGAATCTGTAGTGTGAACAGTGTCTGACACTTGGCGAGTTTTAAGTAAAACTCCATGTGACACTTCTACTTCAGTAACAAGAAAATCCCATAAATTGAGAATTTTGAGAATAAACGATCAGAAAGGAGGAGAACAAATCAGATTTGTTTGATGTGATATATTACAAAGTTGCTTATTTTCATGTGTACTATTAATTTATGAAATAAAAGTTAAAATGTCGGTTACTATTTAAGAGCAGGGACCGAATCCCTACTTATCAATCCTCAATTCTCTTATAAGACATAGAAATTTTAAACCAAACACTAATATTTTTATCAAGGAATAATATTATGTAAAACTGAATAGAGGAAATCGATAGCTCCCCCTGTTGGTGACAATACATACTACACCTCAATATTCTTCTTACCATCAATTAAAAATCTCTGTGAATTATTTTTCATCTCTTTTTACTTATCCTTTTTTTTTTTTTTTTTTTTTTATAAATTTAACTTATCAAAGACTCATTATAATAATTGCAGCGGAGTCCCTTTCCTTTAATTTGGTGAAGCCTGTTACCTGTCTATTGCCTGCTTGATCTCCTTCTGAGGAAATTGATGGCAATAATTAAGAGTTCATTCCTCTCAGATTGTGGAAGTTTTGTGAAGTCATTGAAATATTTCATCAGAACTGAACCAGCCTCAAGGTAAACCTTTTGTGTTTCTGTCCTTACAAACATTATACAAAGGACGGAGCATTTTAGCTTCTTTACATTTTTACATTTACTGATGTGCTCTCAAAGAAAGGAAAATCTATATAGACTTTGATCAACACATTCTTTCCAAGGTTAATGAATGCGCACAGGAAAAAAAAATGGCAAAGAGTGTAATCCTGCTTCTAGATAAACTGTTGGGCAAATGAATGCATTTTATAAACGAGCCGCGGAGAATTAGCGAATCAAAGCCTTGTTTTAAAGAACGATCGCTATTTCCCTTCTTTGTACAGAAGACAGATATTGGTGCAGCTACAGTAAATCGCTCTGCAATTAGCAGCCGTAATAAAATATCTAGATACAATAACATTCAGCTGCTTATCACAAGTTGCTGCTGGACACGGAACAGTCACAATTGTGTTAAGCTTTTATTCCTTTACATGTAAAGAGAAGAACAGGCCTCACAATCTGCTTCTATTTACAAGAATATAACTACTATAATACTGCTCCTATGTACAAGAATATAACTACTATAATACTGCTCCTATGTACAAGAATATAACTACTATAATACTGCCTCCTATGTACAAGAATATAACTACTATAATACTGCCCCCTATGTACAAGAATATAACTACTATAATACTGCTCCTATTTACACGAATATAACTACTATAATACTGACCCCTATGTACAAGAAAATAAGGACTATAATACTGCCCCTATGTACAAGAATATAACTGCTATAATACTTCCCCCTATGTACAAGAATATAACTACTATAATACTGCTCCTATGTACAAGAATATAACTACTATAATACTGCCCCTATGTACAAGAATATAACTACTATAATACTGCCCCCTATGTACAAGAATATAACCACTATAATACTGCCTCTATATACAAGAATATAACTACTATAATACTGCCCCTATGTACAAGAATATAACCACTATAATACTGCCTCTATATACAAGAATATAACCACTATAATATTGCCCCCTTGTACAAGAATATAACTACTATAACCACTATAATACTGCCCCCTTGTACAAGAATATAACTACTATAATACTGCTCCTATTTACAAGAATATAACTATTATAATAATGCTCCTATGTACAAGAATATAACTACTATAATACTGCTCCTATTTACAAGAATATAACTACTATAATACTGCTCCTATTTACAAGAATATAACTACTATAATACTGCCCCTATGTACAAGAATATAACTACTATAATACTGCCCCTATGTACAAGAATATAAGTACTATAATATTGCCTCCTATGTACAAGAATATAACTACTATAATACTGCTCCTATGTACAAGAATATAACTACTATAATACTGCCTCTATGTACAAGAATATAACTACTATAATACTGCCCCCTATGTACAAGAATATAACTACTATAATACTGCTCCTATGTACAAGAATTTAACTACTATAATACTGCCCCTATCTACAAGAATATAACTACTATAATACTGCTCCCTATGATTAATTATTCCACCTCTTATGGACACGCAGTCATGTGATGTGCCCATGACATACATGTGAATATTTTCCAGCCATTACACCTTACAGGGGCGTTTCAGTCTGCGTATAATCTCACTTCGCTTGTTTCCTTCCCGAGCTACTTTACAATTTAGAATTTGCTTGAAGTGCCTGTTCCCTTCATTAAAATAAATAATACTCCAGGACCCTATTTTTAGATTTCCTAACGATGAAATACAGCCCAATAATCCTGCATTCACAGACACCGGAGCATGCTGGGAAAAGCAGCAAGGAGGCATTTTCCCCAGTAAAAATAGCATTCCTTAGTGTTACATTTTATTGAAATTTCGCTCAGAGATCTGTAAACAGTAATGCATACGATTGCAAATATAAAGAGACGTCAAATGTTACAGTAAGGAGAGCTCAAATGTAAATACAGCAGCCAATAAAGTTCAAAACTAGAGATTTTCACAGTACGGTCAATTCATTTCCGGACAAAACTGATCCAAGTATATGAAAATGTCTTTAAGGAGGAGGTGTGACGTCTCCTACCGTGTTTTTGCCTTGTACCATTCCTCTATAATGACTCATGGAAATGTATGAATACATTGACAACTGGGTGTTACTATTCCTGTTGTCAATATTATGTGTCCCGATGCCGTCCTGACTTAATGGTAACACCCAGTTCATATTTTCATAAGTTTCCAGGAGGAACAAAAGACGAACATTAATGTATAAAGTTCTGTTGAAAGAAACTCCAGAATGTTGGTAAATGGTTATCATATATTGCACATAAAAAATGTTTCCCTACTGGTAGAAAAAAGTTGCAAAGAATTATAAAACATCTGACCATGGATATTTTTTTCTGATTTTTGGAAAAAAATGTTTTGTCATAGGGATATGAATGAAGGAGACATTGTCTTCAGCATATTTAATAAATATATTTTGACCGCTCTGTTAGCACAGCGACTCATGAAAATATTGCGCAAAGTGGGCGTTTGTGATATACAGTACAGACCAAAAGTTTGGACACACCTCATCTCTAGAACAACTGTTAAGAGGAGCCTTTGTGCAGCAGCCTTCATGGTAAAATAGCTGCTAGGAAACCACTGCTAAGGACAGGCAACAAGCAGAAGAGACTTGTTTGGGCTTAAGAACACAAGGAATGGACATTAGACCAGTGGAAATCTGTGCTTTGGTCTGATGAGTCCAAATTTGAGATCTTTGGATCCAATCACCGTGTCTTTGTAGAAAAGGGGAACGGATGGACTCTACATGGGTGGTTCCCACCGTGAAGCATGGAGGAGGAGGTGTGATAGTGTGGGGTGCTTTGCTGGTGACACTGTTGGGGATTTATTCAAAATTGAAGGCATACAGAACCAGCATGGCTACCACAGCATCTTGCAGCGGTGTGCTATTCCATCCGGTTTGCTTTTAGTTGGACTATCGTTTATTTTTCAACAGGACAATGACCGCAAACACACCTTCAGGCTGTGTAAGGGCTATGTGACTAAGAAGGAGAATGATGGGGTGCTACGCCAGATGACCTGGTCTTCACAGTGACCAGACCTGAACCCAATCGAGATGGTTTGGGGTGAGCTGGACCGCAGAGTGAAGGCAAAAGGGCCAACAAGTGCTAAGCATCTCTGGGAACTCCTTCAAGACTGTTGGAAAACCATTTCCGGTGACTACCTCTTGAAGCTCATCAAGAGAATGCCAAGAGTGTGCAAAGCAATAATCAAAGCAAAAAGTGGCTTCCTTAAAGAACCTAGAATATAAGACATATTTTCAGTTGTTTCACACTTTTTTAAGTATTTCATTCCACATGTTTTAATTCATAGTTTTGATGCCTTCAATGTGAATCTACAATTTTTAAAGTCATGAAAATAAAGAACACTCTATGAATAAGAAGGTGTGTCCAAACTTTTGGTCTGTACTGTATTTGTGGGTGTTCCTGGGTGACTGCAGGGGAGGACTGACTTAAAGAGGACAAACTACCAAAATTTTCCTATATAACTTAAAGCCAGTGCTATACTGGCGCTATCATGCTGATTATATACATACCTTTAGTTGTGAGATTGGATGTATAGTTTCTGAAATACATGCGAGTAAAGTTTGTGAAATGCACTGTTACTTGATTGATAGGTGCTACGGAATATCTAATAGTATAAAAAAAGGAGAACAAGAAGAACGAGAACCAAGGATATAGTGACATAAATTTATTTTTTAAAATATTTTAATTTGCAAAAAGTGATTGGTACAAAAAAGGTATAATAAATGAGAAATAAAAAGATCAGGTACAGAGACAATAGTGGCTATGTTTCATGATAACCTGCATTGGATGGACAGGAAATTAAAAGTAGAGCCCCCCTCCCAGGCAGCGTGACCACTGGAAAAATGTAAACAACTATATGTGAATAGATTTCAAAAGATGATATTAGATGTCAAGGGGTCCTCTTGTTATAAAGAGGGGGAATATATCTCTCCTGTTATGGGTTGGTGTACAAAAATGGGTGGAAAAATTGTCATAATTGTGATATCTCGAAAATGGCTGTCTAAGGCTAAGTTCACATTTCCGTTGTTTTGCATCAGTCACATGCGTCGCTTGACGCATGTAACTGATGCGCTGTACAACGGATGACAAAAAATAGAATTCTTTGTTGGACTCCGTTGTGTGGGGGGGCGGAGTTCGTGGTGGGTGGAGCCGAGCGGGGCCGTGGCACTGAGGACGTCAGTGCCGCGGGGACTGCAGGGCTGGGGACAGGTGAGTGTGTGAGTGTGAGTGTGTGTGTGTGTGTGTGTACATGCTGAGTGCGGGAGGGGGCGGAGCCGAGCGGGGAAGTGTCGGGCTCCCTGCACAGCCAAGGTAAATATCGGGTAAAAGCAAAGCACTTTTTGCTTGGTTACCCGATATTTACACTGGTTACCAGCATACACCGCTTAACGCTGGCTCCCTGCACACGTAACCAGTGTAAATATCAGGTAACTAACCAAAGCGCATTGCTTGGTTACCCGATGTGTATCCTGGTTATGGGTGCAGGGAGCCAGAGAGCGCATGCGCAGCAAAATCCTATGGATTGTGCTGCTCAATAAACGTTACAGGCTGCGTTGCTCCCACCCGGCGGTCAGTTAAAAAACGACTGACGGCGACGCAGCGGATGCAACGCAGCATCATCAGTCGCAATCCGTCACTAATAGAAGTCTATGGGGAAAAACTTGATTCCTGCAAAATATTTTGCAGGATACCGTAATTCCTCAAGATGACGGATTGTGACTGATGCAAAACAACGGAAGTGTGAACATAGCCTTAGTCAGCATATATAACTATGGCCCAACAAAAATTATAAATATTTAATTTTCAAAAGGTCAATAAATATGTGCAGCGGTTAGGAAGACTCTCAACATGCCTCATGTATGGCTATGCACCGTATGCACCCTAATAGCATAGAGGAAGGGCAATAGTTAAAGATTGAATGAGTATATAGGAAAGCTCGCAGTACACTGAATGGAAAGCAGAGATGTCACTGAATGCAGGAATTATCTATGTTTAGGGGAGGAATTGCAGTTATATTTAAACAAAAGGAAGGACAAGCAATAAAAGGACTTGTTTATAGTAAAACAATGACCTTGTGTGAAGAGTGGTCACGGTGGATGGGAGGGGGGAATCCCCAACGATCGTTTCGCAGAGGCGCTTTTTCCAGGGCTAGTGTCCTATCTAATAGGTGGGTCGAGTTTTTCTAGTTATTCCCACCCCTATCTGACTGTCCTTCCTCCCCTGTTTCTTTTATTACAGGGGGAGGAAGGAAGGACAGGCCACAGACAGGGGCGGGAATAACTAGCAAAACCCGACCCACCTATTAGATATTCTGTTGCACCTATCAATCAACAGTTTCACAAACTTTACTTGCCTGTATTTCAGAAACTATACATCCGATCTCACAACTAAAGGTATGTATAGAATCAGCATGATAGTGCCAGTATAGCACTGACTTTATTTTATATAGGAAAATCCTGGAGGTTGGTCCTCTTTAAGATTATAGAAAGGCCTGAATAATCCAAAAATGACTCGTTCCTATGAACCTGCTGCTTCCAAGTCTTCTATTTAGGCCTCTCTAGCTTCCAGTTTTGTCTCAATGGCAAAAAAAAAGTTTATGGAGAACCCCTTTAAATATCTTTAAAGATGCACAATCAGCATTGCTGTATTGCTGTAGGGTTCACGACAAAATGTAACAAAAGTTAATTATAAAATTTCTGCCAAAGTGATAACAAGCTCTGCAGCAGTGTATGTTAGCTAAAAAAAAATGAAAGCTAATTACATTTCTGATGAAAAGCATAAATAAACCGGATGCAATAAAACTGGATTTAAAAACTGTAGAAAAAAAAAACGAAATTGGGTGGCAGCTGAGCAGAATGAGAAACGTATTGTTTTATGGCTCTAAGCTCCGATGCCAAGAAGTGAAAGTTTTTATTACGTTTACATTTACCAAATTTGAACTCAACATTTGAATAAAACTGGGATATAATTGATATCTAGGTGGGTTAGTAACGCAAAACATGTGACCACCTATTTCTCCTGGAAGCCCCTTCATTCTCAGGATTTATGGGCCTCCATAATACCACTCATTGCAGATAACAGTTGGTGCAATATTTTTTCAGCCATGAACTGTTTTTTCCTGAGTGCCTCAGTGCTTTCCCATAGGAACCAAAGGATTGGGCATATTGGAATCCAACATGCCCCTTCAGTGCTCTGACAACTCCTGTCAATAGGAGGCAGACGTACACTTGCTTGGGCATCTAAGTAGAAGCAGCAATAGTGATTTCCTCATCACAAACAATTTATTGGAACAAGAGCCGACAGCAGTGGTGGGTACACCCCAAAAATGTCAGCGTCTCAATAACTTGTAATGTGGCCCCTGAACATCAGTTACAGATGACAACAACGTCTCCTGCTGAACACTTAAGATCTGACCCTGTGATACAATGTACAGTGTCAGTGTGCAGCTTGTATAACACTGTAAATTGTGTGCCCTCTAAATAACTCAACACACAGCCAGCCATTAATGTCTGAACCGCTGGTGACAAGAGTGAGTACACCCCTAAGTGAAAATGGTTAAATTGTTTCCAAAGTGTGAATATTTTGTGACTTAATTCTTTTTGGCATGAAGTTCACTGGAGCTTCACAGGAGTCGCTGGATCCTCTTCTATCCTCCATCACGACATCACGGAGCTGGTAGATGTTAGAGACCTTGCTCTCCTCCATCTTCTGTTTGAGGAGGCTCCACAGATGGTCAATAAGGTTTAGATCTAGTTTCTTTACTCTCAGTATCATTACTAAGGCAGTGGTCATCTTGGAGGTGTGTCTTGGGGTCATTATCATCTTGGAATACTGTCCTGTGGCCCAGATTATGAAAGTAGGGATCACACTCTGCTTCAGTATGGCACAGTACGTGTTGGCATTCATGGTTCCCTCAACGATCTGTAGCTCCCCACAGCCGGCAGCAGTAATACAGCCCCAAACCATGACACTCCCACCACCATGCTTGACTGTAGGCAGGACACAGTTATCTATTTACTCTTCACCTGGTTGCCACCACACACGCTTGACCCCATCTAATCTAGATAAGTTTATTTTGGTCTCTTCAGACCACAAGACATGGTTCCAGTAATCCATGTACTTAGTCTACTTGTTTTCAACAAACTTTTTGTGGGCTTTCAAGTGCATCATCTTTAGAAGAGGTTTCCTTCTAGGACAACAGCCATGCAGACCAATGTGATGCAGTGTGTGGCATATGGTCTAAGCACTGACAGGCGGACCCACCCCACCCCTGTAACTTCTGCAGCAATGCTGGCAGCACCCGTATGTCTATTATAGTAAGACAACCTCTGGATATGATGCTGAGCACGTGCACTCAACGTCTCTGGTCGCCTATGGCGAGACATGTTCTGAGTGCAACCTGACTTGTTATACCGCTGCATGGTCTTGGCCACCGTGCTGCAGCTCAGTGTCAGGGTGTTGGCAATCTTCTTATAGCATTGGCCATCTTTATATAAAGCAACAATTTTTTTTTCAAGTAGATAGAAAAATGCAATGTCCAGCATATATACAATACAGTATATCACAAACGTGAGTGCATCCCTCACATTTTTGTAAATATTTCATTATATGTTTTTATGGGAAAATAAGTGATAATGGCCAAATTTTGTCCAGTATATATTCCTATAAATCAATTATTGTTTTTATTTTTACCTGATTTTTTTGTTTTTTAAAGATAAAAGAAATTAAAGAGGCTCCACAAGGGAGGCAAGAGGATGCTGGGAAATGTAGTTTTTCAGAGTTCCGCCTTCTTTACAGAAGTAATACAGCTGCTTAGGGCAAAGAACATTTAGTCGAAAATCCATAGTTTTTGTTTGTGTGTAGAACAGATAAGACACATAGAACAAACACAATAGAAATATTTGTTGGGGTTTTTTTTTGCTTTTTTTTTAATCTTGTTAAACTTTAAAAAAAGTCAGTTTTTTTTTAAATCTTCAAATTGTAAATAATAATAATAATAATAATAATAATAATAAAAATAATTACAAAAAAATGTGGGTAAAGTAAAAGAAAAAAATATCAGCAGATTTCTTAGGCATTGAAAGTATTCAAATTTATGCCAAGAGTTACCAAGAAGTTCAGTGACCATATAAAAACATAAGATTCCAGCAATTGTCAGGCAGTTTACAGCCGAACACAAACACATTCGCACATATAGCTCTGCCACCCTCCAGTCTGCACAGTGACCTCATTATTATTGGAGGTTTATGTTACTGCAGAGATATTGTCATTCTTAAGAACAACTTAAAGAACGGCTTGGAATCCAATGAATACAAATATGTCTTGTTATAACCTGCAAATCAAAGGACAAGATAGAAAACTGAGAAGGATAAATCTCTGTGTAAACATGTCTGGAATCACATATAGAATATTATTTCTGACTCCAGACGTAGCGTGACTTGCTTCAACATTATATTATCTGTTCATTAACATTAAACTTGACCCTATAATCATAATTCCTTTAAAATTGTTTTTTTTTTCTTCCAGTGATTTCCTAATGTTTGGTAATAACCAATCTGGCTGTCCTTATACCTTCTTAGGCCTCTTTGACACGTTCGTGAAAATCCACGCACGTTTTTTATGGACGTGTCAGAGGTGCGTTTTGCCCTCCGTGAGCCGTGTTTATGGCACACGTATGTTCTCCTAGTGTTATCCGTGATAACACACGGAGAACGGGAACTTTCTACTCACCTGTCCCTGGCGTCACTGTCCGTGGTGCTGATCTTCGGTCTCCGATCCTGCCGACTCCCCGCTGCTGCTGCTGCTTCTGGCCGCAGTGAAGTGAATATGCAATGAGCATAATGAGCGCCGGTCGGAAGCAAGTGACAGCAGCGGCAGAGACAGCAGCGCTGGAGAAGGTGAGTTAAGTTTTTTTTTTATTTTCTCAAACACGTGTGTTTTCTCCGGCACGTGCCACATGGAACACCTCCGTGTGGTCCGTTTGCGTTCCCTGTGACACCCGTGATGCTGGAGAAAAACGGACATGTTGACATGTGGAGCACACGGACACACGGTCCATGGCAGAACACACATAAGTGCAGACCCATTGGTTTTAATGGGTCTACGCGTGCCCGTGTCTCCGGTACGTGAGGAAAAGGACCAAACACGTACCGGAGACAAGGACGTGTGAAGGAGGCTTTAAAGTGTTCTTCTGTTTACACATAATTTAAAGGAGGCCCATATTTGAGTCCATGCCTCTTGCCAATCTATGACATGGTCGCTCATCCATTCTCCTATGCAGAGACGTTCATTAACCCCGCTGTCAGTACAAAGTTTTTTGGGATCAATATACAAAAATGGACTTGTAAAACTTTAGCTAATTTCTATGATTAATCTGGGTCGCCCGCTTGCCAAACTTCTCAGTGTCGTTTCTTGTCTTCTCTTGCCAAAAAGTCCTTTTGTTTCAACGAAAAGCATACCTGTTATTCTTACTGATGTGTGATAATCCTCAGACAATACAATCACCCCAGGGCATGGCCTGGTGACAGACGATTTATAGGACATCATTGGCACTGATATTGGGCACATGGACAAGGCTACAGAAAAGAAGACCTAGAAAAGAGTCTCGAATCCTGCAGAAGGGATAACACAAACTCTATCAAGAATGTTTCTCGTGTAAGATCAGTGGAATAACACTTGTATTTTAATGTAACTGTCACTTTAAAACTCTTTACGAGCATTTCCCTTCAACTCTTTAGTAGTTGTAAATATTATCTCTAGTGTCAAATATGTTAACATTCTTTCCTACTATTAATTGAGCGGTGACAGATGCTGGCTGACAGCCATTAATGGCATCGATTACAGTGCCCATATGGATTGTCATGCAGACATTAAAGAAAAATGCAGAAAAAAAAAGTAAAACATTTTTTCTGTGTATAACACACATATATATATATATATATATATATATATATATATATATATATATATATATCTGGCAAAAATTAAGAGACCACTGCAAAATGTCAGTTTTTCAGATTTTTCTCTTTATAGGAATATTTTTGAGTAAAATGTAAATGACTCCTTTATTCTATAAACTACTGACAACATGTCTCCGGATTGCCAAGCAATAAATTTTGTATTTATTTTCTGAAAATAGCAAAGAAAAACTGAAAATGTTGCAGAGGTCCCTTAACTTTTGCCAGAGCCGTATGTATACAGTATATATATATATATATATATATATATATATATATATATAGAGAGAGAGAGAGAGAGAGAGAGTTATATCCTTATATATAACTATATAGTAAAAAAGATTTATATATATATATATATATATATATATATATACACACTTTATTTATTTATATATATATATATATAAAAAAAAAATAATAATTATACATATCCATCCATACATATACATATCTGTACATATACAAATATATAGTTATATCTATCTATCATCTATGTATCTATAATCTATCTAGCTAATAATTTCTGAGTCTCTCTAGCTGCTTGTTTCTACTTTTCTTTTCTTCTTTCTTTCTTTCTTTTCTTCTTTCTTTTCTTCTTTCTTTCTTTCTTTCTTTCTCTTTCTTTCTTTCTTTCTTTCTTTCTTTCTTTCTTTCTTTCTTTCTTTCTTTTCTTCTTTCTTTTCTTCTTTCTTCCTTCCTTTTGTTTGTTTCTTTCTTTTTCCTTCCTTCCTTCCTTTCTTCCTTCCTTCCTTCCTTCCTTCCTTCCTTCATGCCTTCCTTTCTTTCCTTCCGTCTACTGTATCTATTTAATTATTTGTTCTATTTATTTGTGAGTCTATCTATATTTATTTTTATTTTCTTTAAAAGATGCTGCAAAGTAAAAAAAATAATCTAGATGCATACATATCCAGTGTGTTTATATGTACATATATAGATATAAATATAATTTATGCATATTTATTTACATTTATACATACTGTATTTTATATTCTAGGCTATATATGTAAATATCAAGCTCTAAGAGCTCCCAGAGCATCTAAAAAAAAATCGGCATCAGCAGCTTGTCAGTTACCCCTTCACTAAGCTACACCCCTGTAAATATCTTCAAAGGAATTTTACAAAACTGTACGGCTGCCTTTCTCCAATCAACGCCCTTATCCACTGTTTTTATGTGGCATTGCCTATCTGCCCTTTTCATTCTATAGTGCTGAGATACAGCACCAGGCACACCTCAAGGACAAGTGTTTCTGGTAAATGTCCAATTCTCATTTAAGCCCCTGTTCTACTGCTCTGCTCATGCAATTGTCAGTTTTTCTAGTTATTCTGTCATTTATTTATGAACCAGTACGTTCAGGATTAATAATCCAAATAGGCAAAAAAAGTGCAACTAGGTCATTTCTGTTTTTATTTTTATTGTGCTGCATCTAATTTTATTTTATTGTGCTGCATCTACCAGGTTTCTTACTAAGCAACCAGAAATTTTTATTTTTTTGTCTTCAAATTAACTCATTTTTTTTCTTTTCATATAATGAATGGCCGCTGTCATATTTATTAATGTAGCACCTACAATACAGGAAAAAAGGGATGATGGATGGTAAAAAGTGTATTTAATTACTATTCAGTACCATGTCCCTGTCTGTTCCAGTCTCTGTGCTCCAGCTGTTGCCATATACTTTATTTTAAAGTCAATGTGCTTATCTGGGGAAGAGCATGATCTCTGGGTAAATTGACTTGTGGCGGAAAAAAGCAAAATATATTATTGGAAAAAAAAAGAGAATAACACAACAAATGCAGATAGAAATTATATTCTCATGTATTAACCCCTTACTCCTCCTTGACTTGTGAACAAACATTTGCTGTAAGTAGCGCAGTAATCATTGTGTCTTGAAAAGGTGAAAACCTGTTTATTGGGAAGGCAATGTGGCGGAGCTGAATACGGCAGGGGAGCTCCCCCAGCTCTTTAAAAGTTCCAATTTGCATTTATACAAAGGCCGTGTTCGCCAAGAGACATCCTGTGCTCAATGCTTAGGGTGATAGTGGCCTTTCTCATGTGCCGGTCATATCTAATGTTACTCATCTCTTCATCTTTTCACTGAGGATCATTTTCAAGCTGCAGAATAAGAATTGGCATTAACTATATGACTCTTCTACAGCTAAAAGGGAATCTGTCAACAGGTTTTTGCTATGTAATCTGAAAGCAGCATGATGTAGGAGCTGACACCCTGATTCCAGTGATGTTCCACTTAATGGGCTGCTTGGTGCAGTTTGGATAGAATCCCCATGCTTGCTGTTGCAGATGTAGCAGAGTTCGGAATGCTGAGCTCTGCATAACCCCGCCCACACCACTTATTGGCAACTTCCTATCTACATTGTACATTGTCTACAAGCTGCTAATCAGTGGTGGGGGCAGGGTTATACAGATTTGCCTAGCACACGAGATAGAGGCCTGTAGTGATAATCTCCTGCTCATAAAACACTGATTGTATTAAAACTTCAGACCCAACCTAATAAGAGACACATCGCTAAAATCAGGGTCTTTGTGACTATCACTGTTTTGGAGGTGCTCTGGCTGTCACTATTGTGGCGACTCTGTGGTTGTCTCTTTTATAGAAATGTGGCTGCTACAGTTATGGGAGCTCTGTGAATGTCACTGTTACGGGGGAACTATGGCTGTCACTATTATGGGGATGGTATGGCTGTCACTATTATGGGGATGGGGCTGACACTGTTATGGGAACTCTGTGAATGTCACTGTTACAGGGGAACTATGGCTGTCACTGTTATGGGGACTCTATGGCTGTCACTATTATGGGGATGTGGCTTTCACAGTTATGGGAGCTCTATGGCTGTCACTGTTATGGGGATGTGGCTTTCATAGTTATGGGAGCTCTATGGATGTCACTATTATGAGGATGTGGCTTTCATAGTTATGGGAGCTCTATGGCTGTCACTGTTATGGGGATGTGGATGTCACTGTTATGGGGACTCTATGTCTGTTATGGGGATGTGGATGTCACTGTTATTGGGACTCTATGTCTGTTATGGGGATGTGGATGTCACTGTTATGGGGACTCTATGTCTGTTATGGGGATGTGGATGTCACTGTTATGGGGACTCTATGTCTGTTATGGGGATGTGGATGTCACTGTTATGGGGACTCTATGTCTGTTATGGGGATGTGGATGTCACTGTTATGGGGACTCTATGTCTGTTATGGGGATGTGGATGTCACTGTTATGGGGACTGTATGTCTGTTTAGGGGGTGTGGATGTGACTGTTATGGGGACTGTATGTCTGTCACTGTTATGGGGACTCCTTGTCTGTTATGGGGATGTGGATGTGACTGTTATGGGGACTCTATATGTCTGTCACTGTTATGAGGATGTGGATGTCACTGTTATGCTGACTGTGGCTATCTCTGTTATGGGGACTCTATGGCTGTCACTATTATGGGGGAAATATGGCTGTCACTATTATCAGGACACTGAATGATACTAATATGGGTGCATTGTTGCTGATACTGTTATGGGCATGAGGGTGCTTTTTCTGTTAATAGTTTGGTAGCACTGTGGCTGTCACTGTTATGGGGGCTCTTTGGCACAGTTTCTGAAGCACAGTCAAACTATGATCCCCAGTTATTAGGGGCTTTATGGTCTCTGGAGCTGGCACTTTTATGTATTTAAAGGCATTGGGTTGAGAATGTTCTGGGGTAATCACCTATATTTCAAGAAATTAAACATATTTAATAATGTACATCCGGCTAAATTGCCCACATTTAGAATTTCTGGACATAATTAGTCCGTGGTGCTTTCTCCGGAGGCTCAGCCCCCTCCATCAGTCTTGGGGGGAAAGGGGGGGGGCATAATGTTCACAACTTAATTCTATCTGTTGTGATAATACAGGGTTAATGTAAAGAAGAACCAATAATCAAGATAGTAAAGTAAAATATGATAATCCCTCTTATTGTATAACACAGATCAATATCTCCCGATCCTAATTCTATACTTCCATTATAAATAGAACAACCCTAAGGGCGAATCTGTAGGGATCTTCTGTGACTGTGGGGATAACACAACAGTTTCCATAGCAAGTGAGATCAAACGCATCAAGTTGTAAAGGTTACAACAATTATTATTAATTCTCTCTCTGATCTATTTTACTCATTAGCGCTAATTATTATGACTAAAACCCTTTTTATAGAACATAATTGGTCTCATAAGAGCAGTGCACACAATGAAATATTTCTTACAATCACTTGTAAGTGTAGCCATTTGAATTCTGAATACGCTGTCATGAATAATACAAGTGATGGAAGGTGAATCTGTATATCTTAATTCTAGTAGAAATATCTATTTCCAGCGTGTGGAATATGCAGCTTCTGAGTACACTGCCAGCAATGATGTACAGTGGATCTATAGGCACCGTTCAGCCGTATGATCGCTTCCACTCATATGCAAAAAGAAGTCAAGCTATGATCCCCTAATAATCAGAAATAAAGAAAATACTATATATCAGTTCACCACCATTATATGGAATCCTGGAAAAATAAAAGCGGTAAAGCACATTGTCCCCAGGCACATAGGCAAACTTTTAATTCAACACCACAAAAATTGGTTAAAAAGACGACCTTTATTCAGTGAATGTCTCCATAACGAGTTCAAATTCCATGGTTAAGAATAAAAAAGGGTTTAAAAATGCTATGAGTTCTTAATATATATAGATATATATAGACAAAAAAGAGTTCATTGTCTTTCCTCCTCCTCACTCAACTCCTCCAACAAGCCTATCCATCAAACTTGATGGTTGCTCACTCTCCCCAGTCTCACAAGCTCGTTGCCTTGGAGTAACCCTCGACTCTGCTCTATCCTTCAAGCCACACATCCAAGCCCTCTTCAACTCATGCAGACTACAACTCAAAAATATCTCCCGGATCCGTTCTTTCCTTAACCAAGAATCAGCAAAAACATTAGGGCATGCCCTCATCATCTCCCGCCTCGACTACTGCAACCTCCTGCTCTCTGGTCTCCCTTCCAACACTCTTGCACCCCTCCAATCTATCCTAAACTCTGCGGCCCGCCTAACCCACCTGTCTCCTCGCTACTCCCCAGCCTCGCCACTCTGCCAATCCCTTCACTGGCTTCCCATCACCCAACGACTCCAGTTCAAAACATTAACAATGACATACAAAGCCATGTACAACCTGTCTCCACCCTACATCTGTGACCTAGTCTCCCGGTACCTACCTGCACGCAACCTCAGATCCTCACAAGATCTCCTTCTCTGCTCCTCTCTTATCTCCTCTTCCCACAATCGCGTACAAGATTTCTCCCGTGCATCCCCCATACTCTGGAATGCTCTACCTCAGCACATCAGACTCTCACCTACCGTGGGAAGCTTCAAGAGGAACCTCAAGACCCACCTCTTCCACCAAGCCTACAACCTACAATAGCCCTCAGTCCAGTAGACCACTGCGCAACCAGCTCTGTCCTCACCTATTGTACCATCACCCACTCCCTGTAGACTGTGAGCCCTCGCGGGCAGGGTCCTCTCTCCTCCTATACCAGTCTGTTTTGTACTGTTAATGATTGTTGTACGTATACCCTCTTTCACTTGTAAAGCGCCATGGAATTAATGGCGCTATAATAATAAATAATAATAATAATAATTATAAACATTGTCAATATAAATATATATATATAGTTATTATTTCTTCAGGGGACCCACGTCCCCTGAAGAAAGAGGTGAAACGTGCGTCGGGATTCAGGACAACCATATTTGGCATAATATTTACAGGTCAGCATGCTTTACATTACACGGTAGTGCAATTTGAACTACAGGCGATTATACATTACCTTAATGGGCTGTAACTCACAGTAATTGGGTAAAATCGGCATAAGCTATGTTATGGTTACAGTAGTTACAACAGATCCAAGTTGCAGCAACTAATTTAAAGGGTGTATTAATATATCTACGCATTTGCATTGTGGTTAACAAGAATTAAGAGATATTCTGTTATTAGATTGTTTGAAATTATAATAGTTTACACCTGTACTGTATATCATAGCTTGAATTAACTCTAAAGCGGGCTTTACACGCTACGATATATCTAACGAGATGTCGGCGGGGTCACATCATAAGTGACGCACATCCGGCATCGTAAGTTATATTGTAGCGTGTGACAGCTATGAACGAGCAGAAATACTCACCTTCTCGTTCATCGTTGACACGTTGCTCATTTTCAAACAATCGAACGTCCGGTTGTTGTTCCTGAGGCATCACACATCGCACTGTGTGACACCTCGGGAACGATGAATACAGCTTACCTGCAGCCGCTGGCAATGAGGAAGGAAGGAGGTGGGCGGGATGTTACGTCCCGCTCATCTCCGCCCCTCCGCTTCTATTGGCCGGCCACTGTGTGACGTCGCTGTGACGCCGAACGTCCCTCCCCCTTCAGTAAGCGGATGTTTGCTGCCCACAGCGAGGTCGTTTGGAAGGTAAGTGTGTGTGACGGGGGGTTAAAACATTGTACGACACGGGCAACAAATTACCCATGCCGCACAAACGATGGGGGCGGGTGCGATCGCAAATGAGCTGGTACAGGCCATTTTATTGTGGTTGTGAAGGGAGTATTGTATATATAAAGATAAACAAGGCTAAAGGGTAAGTTCTCCTGTAAATATACAGAAGCGCATAGTTTATCCTCACTGCACGCAGCAAGCTCTCCATATGGCAATGCTTTACTGATCCAATACCTATAAGCCACATTTATAATGAATACCCAGGCTAATGTTATGTAAGATCCTGTAGTACTGCACGGCGATCTATCATTTAGCTGATAAATCAGGTTTTAGTATTCTTTTACTGACAGATTTAATTTAGAAAGGCAACATTTTTTACGTCACAGCTAAAAATAATATTTGATATATAGAAATAATATATTAATGCATTGTGCTTACAGCAAAAAGCAATTTGTCTTTGTCTGGTATCTCTCGTATATGAAAAAGAAAATCTAAAGATGGAAAAATATTACAGCGTATCCTAAAATAGCATTTAATATGTCTGCAAAAGGCAGGAAACTAGTTATAAATCCTAACTATTCCTGCCGGAAATTGCCGGTGTTTTCTAGGGACACGTTGATGTGAAGTCTTGGGGGGGGGGGTCTTACCCTGCTTGACCTATTGCAAACCCAAGTCTGGAGAGAGGTCATCAGTTCAGCAAGTATCTCTACTCCATGTAATCAGTTAAATATAAAGGGTATGAACACTTTTGCATCCAATTTATCTAAATTGGAGAGTTTTATGGATAAGATGTTTCCTGCCACTTATTTGTCCACAGTCCCTGTGCTGACCTATTCATTTCTGTTATAAAACCACTTTTTGTTCCTTATTTTGAGCATCTTTTTCCACTTCTAGTTTTGAAAAATTGTCTGAAGATGCAAAGTATGCACTGTCCAATCAGAAGGCTGAAAAAAAAAACCACTTCAGAAAAAGCTGTTCTGAAACTGTTCAAAATATTTTCAAAACTATTTCCGGAAAAGAAAAATGTATCCAAAAACTTCCCAAAGAAGGAGAATTTCCTGGAGTGGTCTCCAATCGAAGTTTTCTTCTTTTCACTCTTTAGGAATATATTTAATGATGCAACTCTTTAGGCAGAATGCAGTTTAACATAATTAGTCTGTATTCTGCTGGGGGATTTTCAGGGCAGTGGTAAGACGTTTCTGGCATCTCTGTTCCTCTATACTTCTGATATTACCCCTTTAGCACCTCCAATTAAAAGCATATTGTGACGAATGTGTCACGGCTTGATGTGATCTCTTGGGGATCTGGGATCTGAAGGTCACAGCGCATTGTGGACACAGATCCACTTTAGTGCCTGCTCAACATGTGTACTGAGTTTTTAGAGTATTTAATTCCATCTGGTGCTGAACAGATTAAGGTTCCTTTCTATCCTGCAGTGATCTAACAGGTAGTTGTAATCTCAGCTGCAGCCACTCCCTTCTCCTATAAATCTCCACTCCTCACTCCTCTCTATGCCGGCTATAGCTCAGACTTATGCTGACCATGTTGAAGTAACTCATCGTTGCATAGCTATGGTGTCATTTCTATTGCAGCTAGGGAGCTCCTTATTGAAGAAACCTTGGCGTGGCCTTTGTTGTGTCTTTGCACTCCTGTCCTTACCAGCCTTCTGTAGTCTTATTGTAGTAGCGAGACTAACATCTCGCTTGTGTCTTTGCACTCCTGTCCTTACCAGCCTTGTGTAGTCTTATTGTAGTAACAAGACTAACATCTCGCTTGTGTCTTTGCACTCCTGTTCTTACCAGCCTTGTGTAGTCTTATTGTAGTAGTGAGACTAGCATCTCGCTTGTGTCTTTGCACTCCTGTTCTTCCTAGCCTTGTGTAGTCTTATTGTAGTAGTGAGACTAGCATCTCGCTTGTGTCTTTGCACTCCTGTTCTTCCTAGCCTTGTGTAGTCTTATTGTAGTAGTGAGACTAGCATCTCGCTTGTGTCTTTGCCCTCCTGTTCTTCCTAGCCTTGTGTAGTCTTATTGTAGTAGTGAGACTAGCATCTCGCTTGTGTCTTTGCACTCCTGTTCTTCCTAGCCTTGTGTAGTCTTATTGTAGTAGTGAGACTAGCATCTCGCTTGTGTCTTTGCACTCCTGTTCTTCCTAGCCTTGTGTAGTCTTATTGTAGTAGCGACACTAGCATCTCGCTTGTGTGTTTGCACTCCTGTTCTTACCAGCCTTGTGTAGTCTTATTGTAGTAGTGAGACTAGCATCTCGCTTGTGTCTTTGCACTCCTGTTCTTCCTAGCCTTGTGTAGTCTTATGGTAGTAGTGAGACTAGCATCTCGCTTGTGTCTTTGCACTCCTGTTCTTACTAGCCTTGTGTAGTCTTTTGGTAGTAGTGAGACTAGCATCTCGCTTGTGTCTTTGCACTCCTGTTCTTACTAGCCTTGTGTAGTCTTATTGTAGTAGTGACACTAGCATCTCGCTTGTGTCTTTGCCCTCCTGTTCTTCCTAGCCTTTTGTAGTCTTATTGTAGTAGTGAGACTAGCATCTCGCTTGTGTCTTTGCACTCCTGTTCTTCCTAGCCTTTTGTAGTCTTATTGTAGTAGTGAGACTAGCATCTCGCTTGTGTCTTTGCACTCCTGTTCTTACCAGCCTTGTGTAGTCTTATTGTAGTAGTGAGACTAGCATCTCGCTTGTGTCTTTGCACTCCTGTTCTTACCAGCCTTGTGTAGTCTTATTGTAGTAGTGACACTAGCATCTCGCTTGTGTCTTTGCACTCCTGTTCTTACCAGCCTTGTGTAGTCTTATTGTAGTAGTGAGACTAGCATCTGTCTTGCGTCTTTGCACTCCTGTTCTTACTAGCCTTGTGTAGTCTTATGGTAGTAGCGACACTAGCATCTCGCTTGTGTCTTTGCACTCCTGTTCTTACTAGCCTTGTGTAGTCTTATTGTAGTAGCGAGACTAGCATCTCGCTTGTGTGTTTGCACTCCTGTTCTTACCAGCCTTGTGTAGTCTTATTGTAGTAGTGAGACTAGCATCTCGCTTGTGTCTTTGCACTCCTGTTCTTACTAGCCTTGTGTAGTCTTATGGTAGTAGTGAGACTAGCATCTCGCTTGTGTCTTTGCACTCCTGTTCTTACTAGCCTTGTGTAGTCTTATGGTAGTAGTGAGACTAGCATCTCGCTTGTGTCTTTTCACTCCTGTTCTTACTAGCCTTGTGTAGTCTTATTGTAGTAGTGACACTAGCATCTCGCTTGTGTCTTTGCCCTCCTGTTCTTCCTAGCCTTTTGTAGTCTTATTGTAGTAGTGAGACTAGCATCTCGCTTGTGTCTTTGCCCTCCTGTTCTTACCAGCCTTGTGTAGTCTTATTGTAGTAGTGAGACTAGCATCTTGCTTGTGTCTTTGCCCTCCTGTTCTTACCAGCCTTGTGTAGTCTTATTGTAGTAGTGAGACTAGCATCTCGCTTGTGTCTTTGCCCTCCTGTTCTTACCAGCCTTGTGTAGTCTTATTGTAGTAGTGAGACTAGCATCTCGCTTGTGTCTTTGCCCTCCTGTTCTTACCAGCCTTGTGTAGTCTTATTGTAGTAGTGAGACTAGCATCTCGCTTGTGTCTTTGCACTCCTGTTCTTACTAGCCTTGTGTAGTCTTATTGTAGTAGTGACACTAGCATCTTGCTTGCGTCTTTGCACTCCTGTTCTTACTAGCCTTGTGTAGTCTTATTGTAGTAGCGAGACTAGCATCTCGCTTGTGTCTTTGCACTCCTGTTCTTACTAGCCTAATCTAGTCTTATTGTAGTAGTGAGACTAGCATCTTGCTGGCGCTCACTAGCCAGGTTGAGTTTAGGGTCAGTGAGGGCCTAGGCACATGATCTGCGCACGGGGGAAGGAACTGTCTAGGAATGTTAGGGAGTGCAGGGTTTGGTGAATGCTAGGATGTAACTCCACTCCCCTCTCCCTAGAGTGAAGACCAACCATTGTATTGTTTTCCTGGTGTACCCTGTGTGCTGTATCACTCACCGGGCATGACTCTACCCTAGTGTTCCCGTTGTGTTGTACCGCTTACCGGAAGTTCTCCCATGAATTGGCATAACACATCGAGACACATATATTATGGTCTATATTATTATCCATTTGGTTGCCTAAAAGGCTAGTAACAACTAAAGCTGCCGTAGCTACAAAATGATTGGAAGACTGTCGCTATACAAGTCTACCTATTCCTGAAACAGATCTCCGACTGTTATTACCGCTATGTATCAATTTGAGGCTCCTACATAGAGTTGTTTGCAAACACCGCCAAACAGTGCAACAGCATTCCTTTGTATATCAGCATAGACTTGTTGATCACAAACTCTTCCCAGGCTCCAATGAAATTTCTAATGAGCCACTCAGCATCTGTTCAAAATGTCAGCTGCCACAGGAAGTACCAATTTATTTGAAGACTATTGATTATGTGTTTGACAGGAAGCCGCACAGGCAGCCATGCAAAACATGGCTGGAACAAACAGATGCATTGCACAATGTATTCATGGGCTCCGGCTTGTTTTCGTGTGTTTTTCTCCATTTGAGTCGGTAAATCTTATAGCAAGGAGAATCTAATCAGAGCAAGATGTACGAAGAGCATAAAATGGTCTGTTATGGTAATAAATTATTTGCGAGGAATCGCTTTCTGGGGTGATGAAAAAAGATTAGACTGGATTTACAATATGTCTATATGTGACTATGTGATTAGAAAATAGCAAAAGGGAATAATTATTCATTTGGTAAAAAAAATTCCCTCTTAAAGGGATTGTACAGGATTGGAAAAAACATGGCTGCTTTTTTTTTTTTTTCCAAAACAGTGCCACACTTGCCTACAGGTTGTATCTGGTATTGCAGCTCAGCACCAAACAGCGCACACAGACTGGACTGGTGTGAGGCTGTGATGGTGTGATATTGTGGGTTGTGTATCATTTTGTGTATGTTCATATTTTAGGAGTGGTGCGTTGCTCCTTGTCTTGTCTGCAGGTTAATTAACTTAGCTCAGTTACCATTTGCATGCCTTTTGTTGAACCCCTGCTGATATTTCCTGACTGTCCATTCCTTACTCCCCTTGCTCTCCAAATACTTGAAATCACCCCCTACAGTGCCTCTGTCTCTAGGTCTGAGGGTGGGGTAGGAGGGGGCTGAGAGTCACCCAACCTGTCTGTTTACCGTGTGATAGAGGGATTGTGCCTGAGAAGGACAAGAGAGAAGGAGTAAGATTTATCCTCTGTGTGGGAAGATGATGCTATGTCCAGCACCCCAGAGACCTGGAAGAACCCTGATTCCCCAGAAAAGGACTGCTGGAGGAGTGTGACTCACCTCCCGGGACATTTTTTTCACGTGACTGGACTATTTTACCCTCTGTGTGGTGGATTATTTTATGGACCTTCTGGTTTGCATGGAATAAAGGTTCTTTGGATTGTTCATCTATCTCCCGCTCTGTTGATTGTGTGATATTGGAGAAGTACTCAGTGACAGAGGCCATTAGAGAAAGAAGGCAGCAAAATGATGAATGTCCTCAAATGTGTATAGAGAGGGGCGTAGTGCCGGTGTACCACAATTCAGGGATTTTCCAGTTTGGGTACCATAAGTTTAAGGCTGAGTTCACATATCTTGTAATCATCTGTTAGAATGGATCCTGCAGAGATCCGTTGGGAAAAAAGTTGTGGAAACACAACTTTTTTGTCTGTTGTTAAATAACTGATTTCTGCCGGATCCGTTTTTTTAAACATGGGAGTCTATGCAAAACAGATCCATTAACTGATTGCTATTTAGTCATCCATTTTCTTGCATTTGTAAAGGATCCATTTTTTTCTAACTGAATCCATTTCAAATGAGAGATAAATAGGAATCTCTATAGAGATTGTACAGTGACATTGAGATATCAATCACAGGAGGGAGTGTGCCAGACTGCTAGCCACAGCAATGATAAGCATCAAGTGTTAAAGCCTTTAGTATAAGTAAACAACAGCACAGAGCCTGATATGAAATTCCTAGTTGATTTTTGTTTTTTTAACCCCTATAGCATGCCATCCTCAGATTACATAGCAAAAGCCTGCTGACAGATTCACTTTAAAAGTTGAAGTAGTTTTGTTCACAATCTTCATTAATAATCTTCTATGGTTTTGTGTCCACAGCGCCTATGAGAATCTATGAGAGTCTAAGTTTTAACAGTCTATAAACAAACCTGCATCAGCAGTCAGGTGTTAGGGTATGTTCACATTTTTGCTGCATTTTTGTTGCTTTTTTTGGAGAGGCAGCAAAACCTGATCTCTTGGCAGTAAAAAAGCTGCATTTCTTTTCGGTTTTGTTTTTGCATTTTTTGCAGGGTTTTGCTGTTTTTTTGCCACATTTCTTGCTGTGTTTTTGGCGTGTTATTTGTCTACAGTACATGTTTACAAAAAGCTATTTTCTTTAACCAAAAAAAACAAACTGCTGAGTTTTTTTCCCTATCATTTATTTCAATGGTGAAAAAAGCAGCAAAAACTCTGAAAGAATTGACATGCTGCTTCTTTTGCTGAAATGCAGCAGTTTTCCATTTCAGTAAGGAAGAAAAAGCAGATATATTTGTATTTGTTTGTGCAAGGGATTTCTTGAATCTCATACAGCCCTTTTTTTAGCATAAACCAATTAAAAAATATGCAAAAAAATGCATGAAAAATGTCTTGTGTGAACATAGCCTTACTCTGTGAACTGCCATCATATACTGTTTGTTCATTTGTAGTTACGGGATAGAAGGGAATATGGCTATAGAATAAGACTACACAAAGATTTTGCCTTTATTCTGTAGCCGTAGACATACATAGGGGCTCACAGGTGCTGTATACACAAAATTGCATGACATTTTTCATCAAAAGTTGCTTTATTTTAGATTTTAAATGCATTTTTTTTATTTACCGTCAAAAGTATACACACCCTTATTACTTCATTTCCTCAAAATGGGAAAATCTATTATTATGTTACAACAACTAGGAGGTTCCAAAATTGCATTATGATTGCATAAACATCATAGCTCAGCAACTCTAATAATAATATAATAGAACACCGTTGCCCTCGACGCGCGTTTCGCCTTGAAAAACTTTCTCATAGGGCTTTCTAAAATGGTATGTCTCCTAATTTGTGGATCTAGGATGTTACATACTAATGTTACATGCTACTGATCAAACAGCTGAATACATATTGTTGTAATTAGGATTTTTTTTTTATAAAATGTGTAAGCCTTTATATGTAATCAATTCATAAATTTTGTAATTTTGAGTTCAGTGAAAATGACTATGCTATTATTATGGTTAAGGCAATCCAAATGACAAGAAGATGCAGATCCTATAACCCATAATCTTATTCTTGATAAAAATGAAATCTGCTCACTCCATCTTCCAACTTTCCTTCCCTCCGTCTCTCATTATTCCTTGTTTGAATTTCTCTCTCTTTCTTAATGAAGACGATATATCTCAATCTGGGAGATTTCTAGGAAAGAGACTGAACTGCTCCGTTCCTGGCATTGATTTGATAGCTGACCTGCCTGGATGTTCCTGTACATTTATATCCTGCAGTGAAAGCGTCTTGGTAAATGTGCTTCATGGTCAGGCTCCTTATTCTTATAGGACAGAATCTTTTGTGTTGCCGCTCGGCCATTGAGGTCTTTTTTTTTTTCTTTTTCTCCTCCAGATTATATTATTGTGTTATTAAACTTTGTCTTTATGTCCTACCACTATAGTTTTATGTTCTCTTTATGTTTCTAAGTAAATTACTGCATTTACTGCAAAATATAATTTAGTAAATTACTAGTGTGGTGCCAAGGAACTGATAGAAAACTACTTTAAGCATCTTCCTTAGGGAAATGTGTTGCATTTGGCTCTAATCGTCATGTTGTTATAACCATTCTGCTATATTTAGAGAAAAATATTTGGATTGCAGCCTAGTAGGTACCTGATTTGTTAGCTGGAAACGAGAATATTAGCATCTGTGGGCAATAGGATTCGGAGCATTTAAGGAGATGGGGGTCGTATTGCAAACTACTCGTAGATCCCCCCTCCTCACCTTATTTGCTGCACTTTATGACATTGACCATTCTCCAGCCTACATTACTGAGATATCAAGGAATATGTATGCAAACCAGACCCATATTCATAATGCTCCACCCTATGCTTGATCCATGGCCCCCTAGTGATAATCCAGCCTGTGTGTGTATTGCTTTTTGGCCCTATGGTAGTGGCACACTGGTTTTGGGCCTTTTGGCTTAATAATGAAGCAGCTGATGTAGATAAACAAGTGCACAAGACAGTGTAGAAAATTCAGAAAAAGGGCAAAAGATAAAAGGACAGAAGACATGTTCTGCCTGTACTGCTGCTGCTGACGACAACTTTCCAAATGAAGATCTAGAACACACCAGTGGAGATAAGTGGTTTTTATTCAATGCATTAAAAAAACATTACAAGCTTCTTCTTCAGGAATAGAACCACAGTGCTGTGGTGTGTCCTGGATCTTCCCTTGGAAAGTCTTCAGCAGCAGCGCGGAGTGAACATGTCTTCTATCTTTTTTCTGTAACTGTTTGGATACCACAGTTAGATCTGACAGTGGCATCTTAAGCAGTTTGGTCTGGCGTTACAGCAGGGAATATACTTTATAAAATAGCTGGAACTGTAAGCGATGGCTCCGGCACAGCTCTTGTGCTTGCTTTTATAGTATTTCCTTAATGTACTATAATGATGAATGGTAAAAAAAAGGGGTAAAACATCTCAAAATGTCTTCATAAGAGTCAAGTAAATGGAAGTAGAAAAGCAAACAAATGATTCCTTATAATGCAAACGTGATAACCGAACGATTACAGAAAAGGACAGTAGACATGTTCACTCTGCGCTGCTGCTGAAAACTTTCCAAGGAAAGATCCAGGACACACTAGTGGAGATAAGTGGTTTATATTCAATGCGGTTCAAAACCATTACAAGCTTCTTCTTCAGGAAAAGAACCACAGTACTGTGGTGTGTCCTGGATCTTTCCTTGGAAAGTCTTCAGCAGCAGCGCGGAGTGAACATGTCTTCTGTCCTTTTTCTGTAACCATTTATATACCACAGTTAGATCTGACGGAAGCTTCTTTAGCATCTTGGTCTGGTGTTACAGCAGGGGATGTACTTTACAAAACAGCTGGAACTGGCAAGCATTGGCTCTGGCACAGCTCTTGTGCTTGCTTTTATAGTATTTCCTTAATGTAATATAAAGGTGAATAGGAAAGAAGGGGTAAAACAGCTCAAAATGTCTCGATAAGAGTCAAGTAAATGGAAATAGAAAAACAAACAAACTTCCTTATGGTATCCAAACAATCAATCAGAAAAAGGACAGAAGACATGTTCACTCCGTGCTGATGCTGAAGACTTTCCAAGGGAAGATCCAGGACTACACGAGTAGAGATAAGTGTTTTTTATTCAATGAGTTTCAAAACCTTTACAAGCTTCTTCTTCAGGAAAGGAAGTGTGTCCTGGATCTTCCCTTGGAAAGTCTTCAGCAGCAGCGCGGAGTGAACACGTCTTCTGTCCTTTTTCTGTAACCACTTAGATACCACAGTTAGATCTGATGGCAGCTTCTTAAGTTGCTTGGTCTGGTGTTAAAGCTGGTTATGTACTTTATAAAACAGCTGGAACCGGCAAACAAAGGCTCTGGCACAGCTCTTGTGCTTGCTTTTATAGTATTTCCTTAATGTACTATAATGGTGAATGGGAAAGAAGGGGTAAAACATCTCAAAATGTCTTGATAAGAGTCAAGTAAATGGAAATAGAAAAACAAACAAACCATTTCAGTAGAGGAGGGTCTTTTTCATCTTTTCCCAATGTCCCCTCTTTTTTCATTTGTGATCCTGGCAGCACCAACAAAAGCCCTGTGCCGATGAGTGTTTTAGAGATAACATGTATCATTTCACACACATGTGCTGTATCTGTATATAGTGGATGTAGATTGTCTGAGAACAGAACAGACGCTTCTCCAAAATCACTGTCTTATTGGTTTATAATCTTTAACAAGGGTCTCATATCAGTGTCAGTGATATATCCACACAGCAGCATATTCCCTCTAAAGACTGTTTATCTTAACGTAATGCCATTTACTGATTTCATATGCGCTCTCCTGCTTTGCTTCCATATTCCTCTTTGAAGATGACATAAAGAGAGAAATTAACTCAAAAGTATGCTGTCTTCAGTGCTGACATCAATGGCTTGTATGAATACTAATGAATGACAGATTCAACTAAGTGTATCCCAAAGACGGAGAAGTGAAGTGCAGCGAGCCTAATGCACATTTTATAGGCAAAAATAAACACTTTCTAGGAACTTAAGAGCAATTAGAGAGTGGAAAAAAATTGAGATGTTCAAAAAACAAATGTAACAATAAATTATGGTCAAATTTCCAACAGAATTATATATATATATATATATATATATATATGGTAGATCCGATCGGTTAAAATGGAGATGAGACATTGTGGCCGGTTTTCTCTTGCTATGAATAGTAGATATCGACGGCCCATGGAATTATAAATATCAGGTGAGAGGAAGCTGTGGATGTTTTGGCACATGGATCTACTGAGCTTTGAGTAATTGATTTTCCTGTCCCTTTGCTCGTGAACTCCACATAAGGTCACTTCTATAAACAGGAAAAGTGTTATCACTTGTATATTAAACAACGCTCCATAAAGTAATTATAATATTATCATTTTATCACTTGTTACATTGTGACTGCAAGTTCAAGACCTTCAGCTGCTGTAGGGTCAATGTCAGGTGGCTGCGGTAAAGCTGCATTGTAATGTCAATGTTATAACCAATAGATTCTGGTGACCTCAGCTTAGAGATCAAAGTAGACCTCCATATGATATGAATGGTTTGGTTTGTTTAAGAATATCTGTAGGGAAATTAGTTTTGTCTCTTGATTCTAGAATACAGTATAATAAAATATAGTTGTATTGGAGGAATATGAAACTGGAATAATATATATTTAATTTGTCTACTTGGTTTACAGTACTCCATTTTCAATCCAGACCCACCTTTATTTCCTCATTCCGATGTCCTATTTTTCACATCCATGTTTTATCTTTATTTTCATATGATAGCGCACATACCCATTAAAGTCTATGGGATTGTTCACAGATCGAACTTACCCATTGAAATCAATGGGTTCATGAAAAAACACAATTTGTGTATCTTCTGAGTGTTGTCTGTGTTTTAATGTTTAATGAGTAGCAGAAGGTTGGATTTTATATTTTGCATGTGTTGAAGTAATTCTCACTTCAATGAAAAGATTCTGAGATTCGGTCTACAGCGACGGTGAGAATTAAAGAAATACACAGGCATGTGATTTCCAAAGCTCTCCAAAATTTTAATGAGCACCATCTCTTTTATCGTCCTTAGAAATATAAATGTATCATGCATAAATGTAGGCGTTTCTAACATGATCGTGAATACTGGAATACATAGCTGCATAGTAAATGCAGACACTCCCAGCATCCTCCCAGCTTAGCTAAACACCCCCATGCAGTTATTTGTCCAAAGAGTGGACTCTCACCCCTTATAAACAGCTTTTGGCAGGTTTGAATATTTTTAACTCCTTCCTTACTTTGACAGCCTGCGAGTAGAACAAATTCCACACTAATGGCAAAAATGAACAAATGGATCAAAAATACATGAATATTTTCCTCTTGGTGAAAAAACCCCGAAAACATATACTTTATATAGTAATGTCATTTAATATCTCTTCTTCAAAGGATTATATACGAATGCACATACCTAATGTCCACCTAACACATCAATACTCTGAAGAAATGTGTTGTGACACCTACAGTATGTCTGGAAAGTTGGATGTAAGACCAAGGTTACTACCAAGGCCAATGACTGTTAAAAGTAATTCCAGCTATGTAGATATAACATTATGGGAGCTATTGCACCTGTCTTCCTGCTCACAGGTGGCAGTTTTGTATTGAGGGCTAAAAAGTCAATAAACTGTTGCTCATTGTAGTTTTCACCAGGGGTGGAATGATCGTGGTTGCAGGAGGGGCACAGGATGGGTACATACATATCAGGAGGGGGACATGTATACCAGGAGCGAGACATATATATCAGTAGGTGACATATATACCAGGAGGGGCCCAGGGTGAGGCTATATGAACAAGGAGCAGGCCATTTACCACAATGGGGACATATATACCAGGATGAGGGATATATTTACCAGGATGGGAGACATATATACCAGGATGGGGACATATTTACCAGGATGGGCTCAGGTTGAGGGACATTTACCAGGATGGGAGGCATTTATACCAGGATGGGGACTTATTTACCAGGATGAAGGATATATCTAGGACGATGGGTGCATAAATACCAAGGTGGGGACCATATTACCAGGAAGAAGCCCAGGATTGGGTGCATTTGAACAGGATGAGGGACATTACTACATAATGGGGAGAGGGCAACTCCTATGTCTCTGTAGGATTAAGAATGCTAAATTAATAGATATATACATACATCTGTCCAACATGGAGGGGGAGCCCAGGTCCAAATTTTGCATCAGGGCCCATCGAACCTTAGTTACGCCACTGGTTTTCAGAGTTCCTCTGTAGCTCCTCTTGGGAGCTCATAAAAGAGAGGTTACTCAGCAGGGGGTGTCTAGTGTAAACTATACTCTAAATTACGGGAATATTACATTTATTCTCCATATTCAGGCTTCTTTATAGTTATTAAAAACTTGTATTTTCATGGAAACAATGTTGTCGAGAGACCACACAGGCTACCGTTAACGGCTAATTGTCACTTATTAAATTTAGCACAGGTCGTTGTTGATTTCTGCATATTAGGAGAGAGATTTGCTTTCAGGACTATACTCCGTAAGGCAATGTGCAGTGGGATTTAGGTGTAATAGGAGTGGAAAGGAGCGATGATGTAAATGAACATTAGGAATTGTTCAGATGTGCTGCGCTCGGCTATGCATACACATAAGCACTAAGGTTAATGGCATTTCTTCTCTGTACCCAAATGCAATTTTGAAACAGAGAGGAACTAAGAAGAATCTACAACAGGAGCTAGGCAAGGTTAAGAAGGATGATGAAAACCACTTCATAGTCTGAATTGACTGCCACAGCACAAATAGAGTATCGTCTGAGACAGACGACTCAAGAAATCTACATTGTTTCAGCAACACTGTCAGAATGAGATAGAGACATAAAACCAAATTAGTTACCGTCTGCGGTCAGGCGGGTACTGTGGTAGACACCTAATGCCACTCCATCTGTTGCATACTTCTCAAGTTTGTACTTTTGCAAAGGCTGAAAACTCCTAACTGCAATATTTTGGTAAAAAGTTGGAAATTCAATTAAATAAAATGTAGCCATAAAAAAATCTTTGATTTATATAGCACCATTAATTTTACAGACCGTAAATTGGGGCTCATAACCTAAATTCCATATGAGTTTTTGAAGAGTGGGAAGAAACCGGAGAACTTGGAGGAAAGCCACCAAAGATGGGAGAACATACAAACTCCTTGCAGATGTTTTTGGTGGGATTGGAACCCAGGACCCCAGCGCTGTAGCGTTTACAACTGTCCTGTAGATACTAGAAGTCCAGAGGAACAGACATTTCATCTATTGGGTGAAACTTTTGATTGGGTCACAGGTCTGTTTTTTTTGGTTACTCTACAATAGATGATCATAAAGAGGTTCTGGTATCTGAGCAGCAACAAGAAAACAAGTGTAGTCATACGATTAGGATTGGAAACTGGTTTGGCACCTTTACTGTTGGAAAGGAGCAGAATGGTCAGGTATGAACATGGGTCACCAATGTAAATCCAGTACCCAATGGAGCTCAGTGTCAGGAAGAGATGAAGGTCTAGACATGAGGTCAAAGAAATTATGTTCAATGGACCATATCATGACTGTGAAGAGTTCTCGCTCTATAACCACAATGGTGCTAGAAGATGGATTATCCTCCATGCTTGTTTGATTGACTTTGTGTGCTCCATAACTAACATCTAACATGACTTGGACTTTCTACACAAATACAAAAAGTGCGTAGTTGGACCTGTAGAACGTTAGATGTACCCCATGCAATCAAAATTAAAACATATACATATCATGCAGACGTTGCTCAGATTGGAGTTGACCCCATACATAAAGAACAAAGTCTGTAGGTCCTGAAATCAATCTCTGAATCCTGCTACAATGTACAGCATCTGTAACCTAAATCCCACCCAACCAGAAGGCCAGAGACAGATAAGTCATTATAGGATTTCCCAGACAGCTCTCAATATTATTTCACCAGGGAACGCTTACCGCAGCAGGATTTGCTAAAAATACCCCTACCCTACATACAGAACAAGCATATACCTCGAGGAGAGCAAGCAGTAAAGAGTCATAGACAGAGGAACAACCAGTGTTCCTTGCGTGATTGTCCATAAAGTCATCAAGCTATTGAGCTGCTGGGCTTGTTGTTTAATTAACCTTATAATTGAATGAATCAGCTGCATGCAAAGTTCTTCAGTGGAACAAAATCCAAACTTTTAGCACTGACACTAGTTTCCTTCAGTTTGGCTTAGTTAGAATAAAAAAAAAAATGTTACAGAAAAATTCTAAAGTCCATCAGATGTCAAGTATAGATGTGAGCAAAATGATTTGCAGGATCCTGGCCAGATCGGAAGTCTATGGCCACCGAAACAAAGCCCTGTGAACTTCCTACTACATATTCCACCCTTGGTGTCTCTTCTGATTAGATGGCTTGGAACATTGTCAACATGCATGATACCACGCCGAGCTCACTATTGAGAAGGTCTATTGGCCAAGGAATACCAACATGGCCACCAGACCAGGGTCTTATCTACGCAACTATTCTAAAATAACCCATCATGTTATAAGAATTTTGGAGCATATTTTCCCATAACTCTGCTCTGTGCCGGCCTTCTGTTCTCCTAGATATTTAAGACTTAATTGACTACTGGGTGTTACAAGTTGGGGATGTGTCTCTACATAGTCTGATACTGTCCAATCAGTGCTGTTATTACAAGACTGGGTGGTGATGATTTGCCCCTTTCAATATGGGAAAATTAAAATGCCAAGTTTGTTTATAAATTACTGAGAAGGACAACAGGGGAATGGCACAAACTGGAGTTTTAAGAAAAGATAGTCCATACTTGGTACTTTATGAGGAATATCAGGATTTACTAAAGCAGATATGTCCGGAGAGGTAACAGGTCCTCCTTAAATTGGATGCTACATGGAGCCACATGACTTTGTGCAAAAATTGGGTGTTCATGGACTCTATCTTCTACGTGTGGTGGGCATACATCTTTGGAGAGGAAGATTCTCAACTCAGGATGACTCATTATTAGGGCTGAGCGAACAAGAACTGTAAAGTTTGGGGTTTGTACTGAACACCAGGTGTTCGGATCTCCAACTCAAACATGGACTTTTAAAAAACATTTGTGTCTGAGTTTGGATCCTGTTTGTTGAAAGGCTGCAGCCAAGGTAAAGCTGACAGCTAAGGGTTGCAGCCCACAGTTATCTACTTTACCTGTGCTGATTATCAAAAATAGGCTGGAGCCCACGTCTTTTTTTATTTATTTTTTTTAGTCATTCCCTATCCACATTTGTTTGCAGGGAAATTGCCCCCATTTTGCATTCTTTTGCATCTCCCTAAGGCTATGTGCGCACGTTGCGTAAAAACATGCAGTTACGCTGCGCTTTGTAGCGCAGCGTAACTGCATGCGTCCTGCGGCCCCTGCACAGTCTATGGAGATTGTGCAGGGGCCGTGCGCACGTGGCGTCTAAGAGCGCAGCGCTTCGGCTACTGCCGAAGCGCTGCGCAAAAAGAAGTGACATGTCACTTCTTTCCTGCGCTTTGCCGGCAGCTCCTGCTCTGTCTATGGGAGGAGCTGCAGGCAGAGCGCATGGAATCGGCGCTCACTACGGACATTTCTGCAGCGATCTAAAGCGCACATGTGCTCTTCAGATCGCTGCAGAAATTTCTGCAGGGCTTGTACGCAACGTGCGCACATAGCCTAACCCTTAATACGACCATTTTGCAGCCATTTCAGAGCACACAAGTTCGGGTTTCCATTGACTTATATGGGTTTCGGGGACCAATCCGAACTTTTGGCCGAACCTGCCGAACCCGAACACCCGAGAGTTCACTCATCTCTACTTATTATCAATTTTCTATGGGTGATTTGAAATTATATTTGGATTTTACTCATCCTAGGAGACAAACATAAAAAGAAGGCGACAGGGGCCAGTTCAGGAATTATATCTTATGCTTTCTTGTACAAAAGATGTGAATTGGATGAGAAATAAGCATTGTACACTTCATTTAACCTTTTCCTATTAACGGTGGGCAGATAACATAGGACAATGGGTCCATCTCTTGGGTAACACCTTACGTTTTCCATCGAAGATGTGTGAATGAAGCAGCACTGATGTTCAATGTTGGTGTCGGGTGGTATAAACCAAGGAAAGTTACCTATATAAGCTATAGGTGCTTCCATTCTATGTGCACCCCCATATAATACAGAAATAAGGAAACAGAGTAGACCTGACCCCTCCTCCCGTCACTTGAGTTGAGTGTTTCGCACTGATTGACAGTAAAACAATTAACTCATGTACATACTTCATTTGGCTTCTAGCTGCTTGAAGCTTCTTTTTCCTGTGGATCCTAAATGAGCAGTGACCACAATGGACGGGTAAAATAATTTGATGGATTCCAGAGAGCGCCAACAGAAAGAGAAAAAAAACCCGCCTTCCTGGTTCAAATCTCATTAAGATATCAGCGTGATTCAATAGTGTCTCCATAAAGAGACACCTTTATTGCCCTTAAACATCTGCTGGTGAATTTTAGTTCAAGTGTCTTCTATTCCCTTCACGAGCTAATTCTGAGATCTTTTTTCTCGTCGTTTGTCTGCACTGCTTCATCTTTTCTGGACACTGGTTGTAAGACTTCTTATTTATGATAGCGGAGAATTATTTCTATGCACGTCACCCTTTAATATCACTTTGTAGTAGACAGTTGACACCAAAGGAATAGCTACACCTGGCAAAAGAAGAAGTTGCTGCCAGGTGACCCAATATGAAGGAATTAATATTATAAATAGCACGTAAAGGGTCTGAGACCCTGTTGGATGTTTTGTATTGGGGGTCTAGGAGCTACATATTGAGGCTTTGTACATTGGGGGTCTAGGAGCTACATATTAAGGCTTTGTGCATTGGGGGTCTAGGAGCTACATATTGAGGCTTTGTGCATTGGAGGTCTAGGAGCTACATATTGAGGCTTTGTGCATTTTGGGTCTAGGAGCTACATATTAAGGCTTTGTGCAGTGGGGGGCTAGGAGCTACATATTGAGGCTTTGTGCATTGGGGGTCCAGGAGCTACATATTGAAGCTTTGTGCATTGGAGGTCTAGGAGCGACATATTGAGGCTTTGTGCATTGGGGGTCCAGGAGCTACATATTGAAGCTTTGTGCATTGGAGGTCTAGGAGCGACATATTTAGGCTTTGTGCATTGGGGGTCTAGGAGCTACATATTGAGGGTTTGTGCATTGGGGGTCTAGGAGCTAGTTATTGAGCTTATTGAGGCTTTGTGCAACTTATGACTTCCCAATTAAGTCTACCTTCAACCTAAAAAACTATGAAGCTATGAAATTAGCCTGAACAACTCACCTAAAGAGGCACTTTACAATTTGCTTGTCTAAGGACATTTAGAATTGGATATGAATGCACATAGTGCTGATGCTCCAAGTTGGCATGAGCTATATAGTTAAAGGTGATGTGTTTCTTTCAATTCTGCCTAATTAAAAGGATCTCCCCCCATAGAGCTAATAACAGGTTGTCTTGATATCGGAACACCCATAAATCTACATAGACGTGTTCATTTTTCCTGCAGTGCCCCCACAGGACAAAGGAAGCATTACAATATTCTTATTGAAATTAATGAACTATGCATCCATTATATGGGCATGTTAGGTCCTCCAGAGGGAAAAATATTAAATCCCCCTTTTCTGAACTCACAATCCTCTATTAGACTCTTAGGAATTGGTTTTTCATACCTTTAATACGTTGATTTGGATTAAAATCTAGAAAATCCCACTTCAAAAAACCCTCCATCCACGTAATATCTTTTCCAGGTATCATATTAGTATTTTAACATTTAGCAAGGATTACATAAAATAAAAAAATTAGGCTCCTAAGAACACATAAGCTTCGTGAATCTGAGGCTGAGACAGACACTGCCTAAATGAAATATCGAAGCAACTGCGTTGATGGGATGGAAGAGGGAAAGGAAATTAATGTCAATGTCAGACTATGATGCATGTCACAGACTTGTCTGTATTATCACCTAATCCTTGACCTTCTCTCCGAGCGAACATCTCAGAGCATCGATAGCAAACGTAGATACGATTCCGATGGGAGACGGAGCGCATGAGGTCTGTCTTGCGAATGATATTTTTCATGCACTCAATAATTATTCCATACTTTGCATGACTGGGTTTTTGTTGGTTGGATGTTATCGTTTAAGATTACGTTTTAATGTCATTAAATTAAATTCCCACATCCCCTTAAATTGTGATAGAGTTATGTAAGTCGCAGTGCAGAATGACAGCCTATCTGCTGGCTGAAGATCCAGCACATTTATTTTATCTTCCAAGGCCCGAACTGCCAGATTTTCTTTTATGCTTGAGAACTCCAGCTTATTATTGGAAATAATGGGTTAAAAATTAAAGGGACGGTCAACCTAAAATTCCCTTCTCTCTGCATGCTGTGCGGTTAGATGTAATCTTTTGCTCATTGTTAGGCAGGGAAGAGAGGATTGTAGTGTTCAAAATTATAAAACAGGGACTGATTTTTTTCCCCCCGAAACAGCGCCACTATTGTACATGGGTGGTGTGCGGTATTGCAGCCCAAATACATCCACCTTGAATGCAATACACTGATGGTTACTTTTCAAAGGGGCTGTCAAGAATCAACAAAAAGCGTTTGCTTTTTATCCATACGCAGTGCCACCCCTATCTATTGTTTGAATAAAAAGCAAACTCTTTTGCCAGCCCCTTTAAAAAGTAACCATCATGTACAATAATACACATGAAAATAAGAAACTTTGTAATATATTTTAATCAGAGAAATTTGGTTCTTTCACCACTGGGATGGATCTTTCACTTTTAATTTATGGGTAAAATCTGTATTCATTCCCCCAAAAAAGCATATAGTGTAATACAGAAAAAGAGGGAGGAGGGAGATGAAGCTGCATTTTATAAACATTGCTATTCCTTTATAAAACACCATCATATTGTGCAGCACTTTAAAGACATCATCACTGTCTCCATTAGAGTTCACAATCTCTATTGGAAGGAAGCCTGGGTACTGTTGCGCACGTGACTAGTAGAGTTTACCTAGTACCTGGTAAACCCCCGGAAGATGTAACAACACACAGGGGACACAGGGGTCATGATACAACAAAGGTCCCTGCCGTTAGGGAGAGGGGTGAGGGGGCACCTCCTGAACTCACCTCAAGCTGACTCCTGAGCTCCTTAGTGTCTCTATACAGGTTCTTGCAACCTGTCACCGAGCCAGATACCTTAGGCCCTCAGCTAGCCTTCTACTCACCCTGGCTAGTGCATAGGCCGACGAGATTACTAGACTCACCACTACACAATACAGAAACACAAGGGAAGGAATACAAACAGAGGAAATAGACCTGCAAGGAACAGACACTCCAGGTGACTTCAGTGCAGCAAACACCACTGCTGCACACAACATGACAGACTTCTTCTAGAGCAGGCTCCTTCCAAGTGGACCACATAGAAATGAGGGATTCAGTTTCTATCACAGGCATCATGTGATCAGATCACATGACATAAATAGGGAAGGGGAGTAATCCTAAAGAGCCACACCTGAGATTTTAAGCTACAGCCAGCAGCAAGGAAGGAGAGGATGCCTATACCTTACAGCACCACAAAGAAGGAGATGTTATTAAATAGCAGTAGTGAACCTGTCAGTGGCAAGGTGCTGTGATCTTTTGATACCAGACTCCCCCGGGGTTTCCCCTTAGCGAGATACAATCATGACAGGTACCCAGAGGAAACTCATGCACACTACTTACAGAAGGTTTCCTTGCTGGGATTTGAACCTAGGACCCCAACAGTACAGCACTAATTACTGGGGGACTATGCTACCCATGTTGCTGCTATGACTAGGAGCCGGTATATGTTCGATATGCATAGGCTCTGGGCCCTATTCATTAAGAACAGCATATGCTTCTCACTTTTCAAAAGTTTGTTATTCCAGAATACTGGCGTAAAAACTTTGGTGAATTAGGTGATTTATATTTCTAGTTTGTATACTATTTTTTTTTTAAGGATCTAGAATTAATAAATGATTTTTAACATACAAGCATTTTTCAAGGGGACTCATTACTCATTTACCTGCTTATGCCTTTGAGATTGGGAAAGGATCTACAATAGCAGTATCCAACCTGGATCCTGACCCATGACAGTACCGCATGCAGTTGTGAAAGTATGGTGCGCATGGTTGGAGAAGAAGTGTTTGGAGAAAACGGATTGTCCTCAGTGACCAACGTCTATCTATCGTATTGCTTCTTACTCCAAAGAGACTGTTTCCTTCAGGAATCACTTGCCTCCTTTTCCTTCCGCTCTTGTTTCTATAGTAACTTCAGTGGTGGAGATGTTTTTGCTACAATGTTGTTGCTTTGTTTCCATTACTCGTACTTAGTAGCAATTACAAATTGTCACTTTCCATTGTTTTTTTTGTCCTTGATCAGCAAATTTTCCTCCTGTTCTGGTAAATAGCCTGGACACTGATCAGTCCAAAATATCCATCATTAGTTTATTGTGTCAGGAAGAAGATAAGAAATTTCGGGCCTTGATCCTGCTGAACATTGACGAATCTCCAAGTAAATGAACTTGCAGGTTTCCGATTCCTCCTATTCCTCCCATGGCTAAGAGAAGCAAGTCAACTTTGTAACTTATGGCTTTCTAAATGTTCTGAAACTACAACTCCCAGCAAGTACTGAGAGCCTGTGGTTGCCATAGTGTGCTGGAGGTTGTAATTTGACAAAACATAAAAGGCCACAGGTTACATTTTTGGAGAGTATTCCTCCAGCTTTGACTATTACTAATATTTCCTAAGATACACTACTAACAAAAAGTTAGGGATATTCGGCTGTCATGTAAAATTTACGCAAAACGTAAAAAGTTCATGCTACAGTGATTTTTTTATATGACAGTAGGAGATTTACAGTCGGGCATTTATGTAGAAGCAGCAATGGGGATTTCCTCATCTCAAACAATTTATTGAAACAAAACCCAACACCAGTGGTGGGTATACACCGAAAATGTCAATATCTCAATAACTTGTCATGTGGCCTTGAGCACTAACTACAGGTGACAATCACATCTCCTGCTGGTCACAAGTGAAATTATTGTCTGTGGAGGCATGGCGTCCAACACTTCTTGAAGGTCGTTGAGGTTCTGGGATTACAGAGTTACGGCCTCTAAACGGCGACTCAGCTGATCCCATGGGTTTTCTATGGGATTCTGGTTTGGAGAAAGTGCAGCCGCTCCATTTGACGTCCCCCAGTCTCCAGCAGCCATTCCCTAATGATGCAACCTCGATGAGCTGAAGCATTGTCATCCATGGAGATGATATTAGGCTGGTGTTGTTCATGCAGAGGCACAATGACTGGATTATTCATGCTATTCCAGTAGTAGGGGCTGTCACTGTACCAGTCACACAGTGTAGGGCAGTTCTATATTGACTAGACACATCAGCCTACACTGTAACACGACCACCAAAGGCTTGTCTGCTGACAACTTTAGTTGATGCATAGTACTCTCATTCACATCTCCAACATTGTTGGTGGCCATAATTTCTGCACAGCATGAATCAACTTTCAGCAGTGAACAGAACTGAGGCCTTGTGGTTCCTCGCCAGTGTAGATGACACCTGTGCCTGGTGGTGTGGTCAGGTACCCTTGCAAGTCGTCTAGCATGCAGACCACATTGATGTAAAAGGTTTCAATGGTCTGATGTGACACTTGATGGCCTCTCACCTCCCTAAATGAGCCTGGAGTTTTGTGGCGTTTATCATCTGGCGTCCAAAGGGCATTGTTCACAATGAAGCTGTCATTGTGTGGGATGTGCCCAAAGTATGTTCACTTCTCTGCCTTCCTGTGACTCTTCCAGTCTCTCTGTGTCTCTGTACAAGCTACTGGTGACAACCTGTGAAACTCTTAGCTCAGTGGCCACTTCTGTTTGAGGACATTCTGCTTGAAGCCTCACAGTGGCGAGGTGCTGCTGATCAATTGTTAGGTGTCGTCTCGGTCTCATAATGTCCAAATATGAACAACATGATGAGGACGGTTTAATACCAATTCTAATTGAACCCTGACATTTATCGGTCAATTCATGGATCAAACACCTGTTGTGAATTTTGCCCTTAAGCTCCGTGTTAGAGAACAGCAAGTTGTGGAAAAGGTCCTGAAACATTGAAGAGTTACATGTGCATCCAAAAGATTAGAGAAGGTCACATTAAGGTCACCTGAAAAGGTTAGAGGGCATTGTAGGTCATCCTGAAATTTCACCTGAAAGCCGAATATCCCTAACGTTTTGTGAGTAGTGTGTATTTTTAATGCCTCCCATCAAACAAACACACTTGTCTCAAGGTGAAAGCTTGAATTGCTGACTTAGACTCTATTCATTATTGTTTTTATTGGCTAATAATAAATGCATAGTTAATTTAAATAGATACAAGGGGAAACATGTCGTTAACAGGTAAGTTTTAATTAAAGAAAAATGGTCACACAGTAAATTAGGCTTATTTATGATACAATTGTTGTTTCCTATCTCGTTCTTAGGCTGCCTTTGGCCATGTGCACACATTGAGTATTTGGTGAGTTTTATCTACCTAAGTATTTATAAGAGAAAACCAGGAGTGGAACAATCAGAGGAAAAGTATAAGGCCGGGGCCACACGGGGCACTAGTGTGATCCTCGCATGACACTCGGCTCACTCGGCTCACTCCTGCGACTGAGATCCGACTGTGCGAGCGGACCTCAGCTGCGGGGGGCAGGCCGGCACTGAGGAGGGGAGGGAGGGATTTATCTCTCTCTCTCCTCCGTAGCCAGCTATTGCCATTCTCGCACTGCACTCGCGGTACACCGGTGTACCGCGAGTGCAGCGCGATTTTTCTCTCGCCCCATACACTTGAATGGGTGCGAGAGAAAGAATCTTGCATTACAGTCGCAGCATGCTGTGATTGTTTTCTCGGTCTGATTAGGGCTGAGAAAATAATCGCTGATGTACGCTGACACACAGGCTAATATTGGCCCGAGAGGAATGCGATGTTTTATCGCACTCCATTTGCACCGTTTTTCTCACCATGTGGCTTAGGCCGAAACACGGGCACCACTCCTGTATTTACCTCCCACTCCTGGTTTTGGCTACAAATGCTGAGGTAAAAACTCACCAAATACTCAACTGGTGCACATGGCCTTGGAGTATGTGCATTTGACATATTTTTCAGGTTGAATTCCGCTCCCAAAACTGCCTGAAAAAGTGCTAACAAAAGGTTCAACATAATGAACATAGGCATTTGTATAAAAAAACAACTAAGGCACGTGCACATAATGAGTATTTGGTTAATTTTTTACCTCAGTATTTCTACGGTAAAACCAGGAGTGGGTGATAAATACAGAAGTGGAGCCCGTGTTTCTTTTATACTTCTCCTCTGATTCTTCCACTCCTGGTTTTGGCTACAAATACTGAGGTAAAAACTCACCAAATACTAACCGTGTGCATGTGGCCTTAGCTGGGCCCAGTTCTCCTAAACATTTAGGGCTCATGCACATGTTAAGTATTTGGTGACTTTTTTACCTCAGTATTTGTAGCCAAAACCAGGAGTGGGTAATAGATACAGAAGTGGTGCCCGTGCTTCTATTATACTTTTCATCTGGTTGTTCCACTACTGGTTTTGGCTACAAATACTGAGGTAAAAAACTCACCAAATACTGCACATGTTCACATGACCTTAGAGTATGTTTCAGCAGTTAATCTGCAGCGTAATTCATGTTTGTGTTAAGCCATATTCAGTATTTCATGAGTTTTTTACCTCAGTATTTGTAGCCAAAACCAGGAGTGGAACAATCAGAGGAAAAGTATAATAGAAACACGGGCTCCACTTCTGTATTTATTACCTGTAATGGGGGCAGGGGGCGCCTCAGGGGGTGTAGTCGGGTCCCCTCGCCTTGTGGGCCGCAGGCTGAACCCCGGCCCGGCCGTTACTTGCAAAACAGGTGTGTTGTTGGGGCAGAGTGTGGATGCATGGGGCCCATTCATGACAGCGTTCTTTCTGTGCTCTCCAGCTCCTTCTTCACTTTCAGGAAAGAGACAATTGCAGGCAGCAGGTAAACCAAACACCGTTTTATTAAACAAAGCTTCCATCTTTTTGTTTGCAGCAGGCTTACTTTAGTACGTTGCAAGTTACAAGTCCTTTTCTACGAAAACGGTTTCCTTTTTCTCTACGGGCACTTTCCTTTGCCTGCAGGGGCCAATTGTTATCCCCCTAGCAGTGGTACTCCTATCCCGATTTTAGTCCAGCCCTTTCCCAGGGATTTGTATTGAACTAGGGGACGGCTCCAGTACTCACTACCGACTCCGGATTAGCTCCAACTTCTCCGCTCCACTGCCACAGCACCCACTCCTGCACTCTGCCCCGGCACTTCTCCTCAGCTCACTCTCCTGTTACATCTCCCAGCACACTGGACTCTGCATTCAGAATCCTTCCTTCCCCACCTAGGCTGCCCTGCCCCTTCCTTCCCTGCCACTGTTACCAGGGGAACCACTGCTCTACACTGGCACCTAGTGGGGAAACAGTTTATGGCAGGTAACATTTTACCATCAACATTTACAATTTGCCACCATACTACTGTGGCGTCTTCAGGGGGGGAAAAACCGCTCCTTCACTACCAGGGGTCCGACTACCCCTTACATACCTTCTCCTGGTTTTGTCCGTTTTTTCTCCAGCAGCACGGGTGTCACATGGACCACACAATGGTCCGTTTGACATCAGTGTGACATGTACCGGAGAAAACACGTGTCTGTGAAATAAAAAGATTTTCTATATTCACCTGTATCCTGCGGTGCTTTCTTCTGCTCTTCTGCCTCTCGCTCCTGACCCCCGCTAATTATAGTCACTGAATATTCACTGCACCTCAAGCCTGGAAGCAGTAGCATTGCGGAGACAGCATCGGGGACAGAAATGCCAGTGACAGATGAGTAGCCAGCAAGCAAGCAGTATGTGTGCAGTGACGTCTAGGAGGTCATCAAAGTTCCCAATGAACACTGATGAACCCGTGAAGTCACCTTCGTGACACCTGCTGTAGAGTGGGTGTTGCAGGCGTGTCATCAGGAGGTTATCAGAGTTTATTGGGAACTTTGATGACCTCCTGGACATCACTGGACACACACTGCTTGCTTTCTGGCTACTCACCTGTCACCGGCGATGCTGTCCTCGATCCTGTCTTCGGCGATGCTGTCCCCGGCGATGCTGTCCCCTGCAATGCTCCTGCTTTCAGCCCCGAGGTGTAGTGAATATTCAGGGAGTATAATTAGCAGTGGTCAGAAGCAGGAGGCAGCAGAGCTGAAGAAAACAGCACTAGATACAGGTGAATATAGAAAATCTTTTTATTACAAAGATCCATGTGTTCTCCGGTACGTGTCACACTGATTTTTTTGTATGCAAACACAGATGACACACGTGTAACACGCGTATGACCATCAGGATAAAATGTGGTTCTTCTAAGCTGCCTCAATGAATGAGAAGGACTCCAAATGGATTAAGCTGAAAATGGTTTATTTGTCGACACATTTCTAGGCAATCTAGTGTCATGGATGTGTCTGGACCTTCAGGTGCTGCTGCTGGGACCAGGTGCAGAAGGGCCCAGTCATCGTCCAGACGTTAATGGACGCTTTTCCGTTAAGGGCTTGATTTTTAGGGGTTTTTTTTCTGTTTCCTTGCCAGGTTGGAGGAGCCTTTCCTCCAACTGGTAATTAAGGGCCTTTATAACGTGGGGCCTCTCACTTCTCCAGTGTGGGTTTTACTCTTCACTTTAAGAAGTTGCTTGCTCTGGAGTGCATGTAGCTTCAGACTACTGTTGCTGTATTTTCTGAAGATTCCCTCTCAAGATAAGTTGTTGTTTTTCCTTTTTTCCTTTTGCTGTTTATTTTTGTGTTTGTTTTTCCCTCCGTGAGTGGTGGGATTTAGTCCTAGGGTCTGGCTAGGAGACAGGGGCACATTGGTGAGCCACACCTCCTAACCCTTATAGGTACCTGTGGTTTGAGGGCAAGCGCAGGGCCCCCAGTGTCAGGGTCAGCGCAGAAGCCCCTGGTTACCCCCCTCTTTATGTTTCAGCCTCCTTTATTCCCAGGAATCCACTTGCTGGGTGTCTCTCCCCACACCCAGCGAGACATCTAGCTTATTCTTCAGGACACAACCATACTATGGTTTTTCCTGAGGAAAGGTCTACATTGCCTTGAAACGCGTAGACAAATAACTCATTATCAATGTAATCCATTTGGAGTCCTTCTCGTTCATCGAGGCAGCGTAGAGGACCCGCAATTTATCCTGAGAGGCTCTCTCCTCTCTTCTAAACCAAGTGCTCATGTTTATGGAGGAATTGGTGTTTGCCGAAAAACCATATGTCAAGAGTTAACTCATATCTATCTCCAGTTTTAGTTAATATAACTGCTTAGTAATGGCATTGACTGCCCAGGGCTACTGATCAGCATTTTTACCTAAATGTGCCATGAAATATCTTAGATCCTATATTATTTAGGTGGCAACCATTGTATTGGCAACCTTAGCGGCTGTAATCCAGCTTTCATGGAGACCGTATACCTAGGACATGGCTGCGGAGAACATGAGATGAAAGCTCATTAAAATTGACTAGAGATTTTCCTTTACATAGGAATACAAAATATTTGAAAACAAATGACCATTGACAGCTTGGACCTGGAATATTCCCAGAGAATCAATTAAATATAGGTGTAGCTTTGCATATAAATGAACGTATGTAATTAATTGATATAGTATGTTAATTACATTCCCAGGAAGTATATGCAAACTAGTTCTTATATAGTGGTGGAAGTTCACATCAAGGTCGTTGAAATCTATTGTAGCATTTCTGAAAAATGGGAACTTTATGCAGATTTTGGTCTATTAAAAGGAGCGGCTTTATAGTTTTGGATACGACCGGACCTTCTTCAGTCCAAGGGGATTAATTAACAACAACTAGTTCAATCAACATTTGATTGAGACTGTAGAAAATAAATAAGAGACTAAAGGAGGCATTGCAAAAGGGATTGTCCTAATATCCCAGAAAGATCCACTTTTACTAGTAGTTAACCTCCATTACCGCCTGTGTCAATCACTCTTAAATAAGCAATTTCCATAATATTTAAAGAATAGGAATTGTGAAATGCCATGAGCAAAACCTGTTCTGATATCTGATTATTATCACAGTTGTGGGACTGTGCCGTTTTTCCTACATACATACAAAACTATACAGCCTTAGGCCTTATGTACATGTCTCATACTGTACGGATCCATACTAATCCACCCCTAGGAATGTGTGGCTTCATAGTGTGCATCTGTGTGTCTTTGATTTCAAATGGACAGATGCAAATTTATTTTTATCCTCGGTTCATACAAAGTCCCCTGTCTTCATCGGCTGTCATATTGCAGAAGTATATGAACCTAGAAACCCTACAGTCTTCCTTGAGAGGATACCGTGCAATATGTAGGTGCTATACAGTTTCACATGGAAAATCTACTTGTCATTTAGAAGGAACTATAAGGCTATGTGTACACATAGGCTTTTTCAGGTGGGAACATTGTCTAACCTGCCTGAAAAAGCACGGAAAAATAGGGATGAGCGAACTCGAACTGTAAAGTTTGGGGTCCGTACCGAACACTAGGTGTCTGTGTTCTGTGACTTTAAGCTATATATCTAGTTCCTGTTCGGGTTTGTCATCCGAATAAAGCTTGTTGGAAGGTTGCAGAGCAGTCAATCAGCAAGCTTTACTGTGTGGGTACTTCCGGCTCTATCACAGCCATGTCAAATTGCTAACCACTGATCCATCATACAGTGCTAACCACTGAGCCATCATTCAGTGCTAACAACTGAGCCGTCATTCAGTGATAACCACTGAGCCATCATACAGTGCTAAGCACTGAGCCATCATAGTGCTAACCACTGAGCCAGTATACAGTGCTAACCAATGATCCATCATATATTGCTAACCACTGAGCCATCACAGTGCTAACCACTGAGCCACCATTCAGTGCTAACCACTCAGCCATCATACAGTGCTAACCACTGCACTGAGCCAGCATTCAGTGCTAACCACTGAGGTACCATACAGTGCTAACCACTGAGCCACCATTCAGTGCTAAGCACTGAGCCATCATACAGTGCTAACCACTGAGCCATCATACAGTGCTAACCACTGAGCCATCATACAGTGCTAACCACTGAGCCATCATACAGTTCTAACCACTGAGCCACCATCCAGTGCTAACCATTGAGCCATCATACAGTTCTAACCACTGAGCCATCATACAGTGCTCACCACTGAGCCACCATTCAGTGCTAACCACTGAGCCACTGTTATCTTCATGTGTCAAATTTGGAGGAAATTACAGGAGGAATATACCTCAAAGAAGTGACATGAACTTTTTATTTTATTCCAGCCAATTTTCGACATTTGAAAATGTAAAACGTTTAAAAACTGTTAAATTTAATTAATTTAATAAACAGTTAAATAAATAAGAAGAGTCTTTGAAAAGATTTTAAAACGATTTTCTGAGGCCTTTATTTTGTTTCATAGTCCATTGTGTTTATGTTTTATGTAAAATATAATATTAATATTATTTAAACATTATTAGACATTGATTTAAAATCTCTAAAATAGACATTTACTATTTTTTATTATTTGTATTTTTTTTATTACTCTATATTTTGCATTTTCAAATAACTTTTATTTTTATTTTAAATTTGTTTCACTTTGTTCTTTTTTTATTCTTCTAAAAAAAATACCCTTAAAAATAAAACTTTTATAAAAAAAAAAAAAAAAGTGTAGAAGGCTAGTAAAGTCATATCCTTCACCTGTAGCCAGCGCTGCATTAAGATGATGTATCACGCGCCTGCACTATCTACACCTGACAATAGGGGTTTAAATTTCCACGCGGAGGCCTTGCTGTATCCCTCTGCAAACATTGAGATAAAAAGTGGCTGCGCGAGACATAGCGCTGATTCATTATTGGTTCGTGTGCTATTCGGCTCCGTCGTATTTGCTTTTATGTTTACTATTCGCTGTTAACAAGTGTAATTATAGTACAGTTGTGAGATGAAAACATGACTAAATTATGACAGTGCTTGTGTAGCAATCTCTTAAAACTGACTCACAAGGCAACAGCTGCACAATTAGGCTATAAATTCTCCTAAATGAACTTGTCGGAGGAAATGGTACCTGTGTGCCAGTGTTTTGTAAGAGATAACTAGACTTAATGGGCTTGGTGAGGGAACACCAGGAATCGTCTCATATAAAAAAGGAAACTTTTGTTCTTTGTCATAAACCACTTGTTCTTTATAAAAACAAAAAGCTCAGCCTTGGCCCATTAACTTTGCCTTTTGTTATAGGACGACGGAACAAAGCATCGATTTGACAGACGTCGGGGATTCTTTCCCACTCAAATGCAATTTTGTCTTGGACACAGGGACCTTTTCGTAAAAATAAAAAAAAAAATAAGAAAAAAATTTACATGACAAAGAGCCGGGACGGGAATGGAAAGAATTTATGGTGATTCAAAATATAACATTTGTATTTGGGGATGAAAAAGTGAAAATATTTCCAGGGAAATGTTTAATAATTCATTTGATAGAAAGAGCAATAGAAAAAAAAAACACATTACTGTATCCCCTCTAAATCTCCTTCAGCTGGCGCTGGAATATACCTCGGCTGAGGGGATTTTTTTTTACCTTTTTTTAACCAAGGTATTTTAACCTTTCTTTGATAATTATAATTTAAAGGAATATTAACACAAAAAGTAAATATTTGCCAAATATTATATTACAAACTATCTTATAAATATTACATATATTATATTTTTCAAATTATATTTACAAAAAGTATCACAAAAAGTAAATATTTGCAAAATATTATATTACAAACTATCTTATAAATATTACATATATTATATTTTTCAAATTATCTTTACAAAAAGTATCACAAAAAGTAAATATTTAAATAAAATAAAACATATACTGTATCTGCCCTTACTATTTGAGCACAAATGAAGTAAAATCCAGCTTCAACAGAGAGATTCTTTAGTTTGCTATTTTTGTTTTTCTTTGGCACATATATGATGGCCCATTACAGTCAGAAGAGAGTCATGACTGACGTCAGCGACGCGTTTCGAGTGACGATGCACTCTTAATCATGCACTCTTAATTACTATTTGTTAGTCTGCAGCATTTATTTTGAGGATATAGAGGATATTTTCCTGCTGATCAGCTCCATCTTTGGCTGGTGGAAGTCTTAAGCCCCGCCTCCTTATTAAAGAGGGTGGGACTTATACAATTGGGAGGCTTCTGCTGCAGCCAGTTACCCAACAGTCACACACAAGAAAGTGAGGAGGAGAAGGACACGGCTGAGAGATTTTTCTTTTACACATTTCTGATTGTATAATGAGACCAAATAGGATAATAAAATTATTATTAATAATAATAATAATAATATTTATTAATTTATATAGCACTATTAATTCCACAGCGCTTTACATACATCTGGAACACTGTCCCCATTGGGGCTCACAATCTAAATTTCCTATTAGTATGTCTTTGGAGTGTGGGAAGAAACCATAGTATCCAGAGGAAACCCACACAAACATGGGGAGAACATACAAATGCCTTGCAGATGTTGTCCTTGGTGGGATCAAAGAGAGGGAGGAGATTTATATTCTTTGGGGTTTTTTTGTATGCTTTGCATTAATGTGAAGTAATATTCCACTGAAAAACTTATGCCACAGCCCCAAGAATGGTGCAAGTCTTTTCTTGAATGATGAACAGAGTAGAATATGATATACGTGCATTATGGGGAGTCAAGAGGACTTAAAGGGGTTGTCCACCACTTTGAAAACCCCTTGTTCGACTCCATAAAAATAAATAAGCCTTTTGCCAAAAGTGAACTTGTTTTAAAAAAAGAAGTGTTTTTTTACACTCTTTAAAGGGGTTGTCCACTAATTGGACACCCTTTTCTCTTTTCCCTTGTTTGCCCCTCAAAAAATAAATAAGCCCTTACACACCTCCGGTGTGGCCATGGTTCCTGTGATGTCTAAAGCCACATTACCCAGGACACACATGGCATTGTTATGACATGTGAGCCCCGCGATCAATCAACGCCCGGCGTCTGTCTCCCCACCTTCGGACATCTAAGCAGAATGTGAGTGCAGCGCTGACTTCCTGTTCAAACGTCCAAAGTCGGGGAGAAGGAAGCCGGCGCTGATTGGTCACAGGGCTCGCGTGTCATAACAATGTCATGTGAGTCCCAAGTAATGCGGCTTCAGACATCGCTGGAACAGTGGCTGCACCAGAGGTGAGTATAGGCTTATTTATTTTTATGGGGGCTTTAGATGTTGCTGGAACTGCGGCCGCACCAGAGGTTAGTACATGCTTATTTATTTTTATGGGGGCTTTAGATGTCGCTGGAAATGCTGCCGCACCAGAGGTGAGTATAGGCTTATTTATTCTTACGGGGGCTTTAGATGTCGCTGGAACTGCGGCCGCACCAGAGGTGAGTTTAGGCTTATTTATTTTTATGGGGGCTTTAGATGTTGCTGTAACTGCGGCCGCACCAGAGGTGAGTACATGCTTATTTATTTTTATGGGGGCTTTAGATGTCGCTGGAAATGCTGCCGCACCAGAGGTGAGTATAGGCTTATTTATTCTTATGGGGGCTTTAGATGTCACTGGAAATGCTGCCGCACCAGAGGTGAGTATAGGCTTATTTAAATTATGTCGGTGAACAACGGGAAAGAGAAAAGGGTATCCAAGTAGTGGATAACCCCTTGAAAGGGTGTAAAATATTTTTTTAAAAACACTTATTTTTTAAAACAAGTTCAGTTTTGGCAAAAGGCTATGGTCCCGTATTATTTAGTATGTCAGTGTTAAATATGGGTCTACTGGAGTAAGCTGCACCAAATCAATGGCTCTCTTAATGAGTTTGCTAATTTTTTAAACCTGCTGCGAACCTCCGAAGGAAATGTCAGGCACTGGATTACATTTCTGTCTTATATACAACACTTTTATGGTGTAAACTATGATGAATTTCATGGCAATTCTTGACCACGGTTCATGGAAAAAATGACATAAATTCAAAAAAAGAGCCCCTTTATCATTAGGCTCACCCCACTACCGGTCCATTCGACCTCACACAGGGAGCAGCTCCCATTCTTTTTCTTTGATAAATAAAAAAAAATGGCAGAAAAAGTAACAGCCAATACCAGCACAAGTACAGATTACTAATGGCCTTGATTTTTTCATTTCTTGGCCACACATCCTCCTGGCTAAGCTCCCACCACTTTTTTCAGAATTTGGCGGAGCTGGCCAAAATTAACTTAAAATGCCAAAGATTGCAAAATGTTTGTTTGACTAAAATGTGTGCATAAACAAAAATAAATTGTGAAATACCAAACACATGGTGTAAAGTAATGAATCGAGACCTGTGTCTGGTACTGTTGGAGCTGCAATACCGTAGCAGATGCAGTTCATGGACAAGACTAAAATATAAGAAATATGGGTTTTCTTGCTAAAGTTTTTGAAATGACTAAAGTTTCCCATAAGCGCAATATTTCTTTTTCTATAATTTTTGAAAATTCGTCTGGAATCCATCAAATACTGCCAGAATCCAATGGCTCATGATGGGATAAGAATAATTAGCAAACATTTCCATAGAGTTGAATGGGATTTCAAAGAATGAAAAAATGTCTGTGCTTTACGTATGTGATTGTATGTGCTACTGTTAATCAATACTGTGCTTTGTATGAAAATAAAAAATAATATATAAGAAACACAAGAATGAAATACATCTCATTTAAATAAGTGGATGCTAGACACTAGGAGCAGTATGAATAGAAGGGTAGTCAAACAAACGTGGTTCATAATCCAGGAGGTAACATATAAGATTCAAGGAGCAGACAGAGACGTGGTCAGGAAGAAGTCCGAGGTCAGAAGCCAGGAGGTAACATATAAGGTTCAGGGAGCAGAGACAGACGTGGTCAGGAAGAGGTCCGTAGTCAGAAGCTGGGAGGTAATGTATAGGGTTCAGGGAGGAGACAGAGACGTGGTCAGGAAGAGGTCCAAGGTCATAAGCCGGTAGGTAATGTATAAGGTTCAGGAAGCAGATAGCGACATGGTCAGGAAGAGGTCAGAGGTCAGAAGCCAGGAGATAATGTATAAGGTTCAGGGGAACAGACAGAGACATGGTCAGGAAGAGGTCCAAGGTCAGAAGCCAAGATCAGAACATGTACACCAAACAGGAGCCAAGAGCAAACTGAGAAAACAGAAAGTGCGACTGGCAACATTCAGACAGAGCAGGCTCAGTAAAGAAACAGACCAATCACCAGGAATGAGGCGGATCTATGAAGGCACCTCCCAAAACCAGCGTGGACCCTAGTGCTGAAAGACAACCTGTCAGGAAGTGCACAAGACACATAGAGCATTTTCAAATGGAAAATACTCTGCATAGCGGAAGCGTGACAAACGCATTCCAAATGCAAAATGCTTCGCACAACGGAACCGTGACAATAAGTATATAAAAACCTACATAAATATATTTACAAAAAAAATAAAATAATTTTTAGAAAAGTGATATAAAAATACCCAATTAGTACAATTTAAACCAAAACATGTAAACAAATAAAAAAATAAATTAGGCAATTTACTGTATTTATGAATTTCAGGCTTGTAAGGGTGTATCCTTAATGGTCTTCTCTTTTCCACATATCTATTTCAACTGATGAGACACTCTTGGCTTCTGGAGTTTTATATCTCTCTGCTCCAAGCTGATAATTTCTTTAAAATTGTAAGTTGACATGATAAATAGATTTTACACAAATAGAGATTAGATTTAATTTTCTGATTTTGGAGTATTCAACATACTGTTTTGCATCTCCATTCGGGCTCCTTGGATTGTATCTTGGTGGATTGTATCATATTTTTTTTTTCTTTCACATTTCTGCTGTGAGATTCTCCGGGGTCATATAATTTTTTGTTTGCGTCTCGCTGAAGGCTTCCAGGCACAACGGATCTGGAACACACACAATAAATCAACCCCAACGATGTATTAGATCAGGTAATCTTTATAATTACACAGATTATCTGATCTGTGTAATTGCTAGTACGGGCAAATGGTAAGGCAGAAATACATTTTTTTTTGTCAATTGACTCTAATCTTATGAAAATGATTTCAATACTTTTATCTTTTGATTTAAAGTGTTTGAAGAGATGTTTATACTGATGGATCTTTACAAGAGGGATTTTCATAATTATGAACATGGTTTGCCCTTGATCGGTACAGCTTCCTGCAGTGGCGCCAACAAATTGTTTATGGGTAGATTGCCGGGCAGGGGCACTCTTACAACCCTGGTATTGTTACAATGCCTTTGAAAAGAAAAATAAAGCAACTTTGTAAATAGTATTGATTAAATGTATCCCCTAATCCTCAAACAAAAGGAGCAAGGGAGGAAAGAAGGGACGACACTCAACGGTAGGATCAGACTACATGCAGGGTCTGTTTGTATTCCGTATCCTTGGTCATGCATAGTTTTACATAAGAACTGTTAAAGGGCTTGTCCAATACTAGGACAACTCCTTCTGATTCCCCTTTTTTCCCCCAGAAAAATAAAAAATCCTGTACTTACCTCCCGTTCTGGTGCCATTCCAGTGCTGTCCGTAATCAGGGCTCACATGACATTGTGACATCATGCAAACCCCGCATCGGGGACTTCTCTCTACACCTTCAGATCAAATCAGCAATCAACAGGAAGAGACTGGCAGGTGCAGCGTTACTTCTTGTTCATGAACTCATTTGGTCCGAAGGTAGGTAGAGAGAAGCCGGTTCGGGACTCACGGTTTGGGGATTTCTGTAATCACAGTTCGGGGCTCACATGAAATTTTGATGTCACAGGATCTAAGTGGGCAATCACGCCTGACATCTCTCCACACCTTTGGACCAAATGAGTTAATGAACAGGAAGTGACGCTGTGGCTGCCACTCACTTCCTGTTGATTGCTCATTTGGTCCGAAGGTGTGGAGAGAAGTCAGGAGTGATTGCCCACTTAGATCTCGTGACATCAAAATTTCATGTGAGCCCCGAACTGTGATTTTAGGAATTCCCAAACCGTGAGTCCCGAACCGGCTTCTCTCTTCCTGCCTTCGGACCAAATGAGTTAATGAACCAGAAATGACTCTGCGACTGCTCCTCACTTCCTGTTGATTGCTCATTTAGTGCAAAGGTGGGGAGAGAGAAGTCGGCAGTGATTGCACATGTGGATCCAGTAATGTCACAATTTCACATGAGCCCCAAACTGAGATTACATTATTCCCTGAACCATGAGCTCCGATCCAGCTTCTCTCTTCCCTCCTTCGGACCAAATGAGTTAATGAACAGGAAGTGACACTGTGGTTGCCACTCACTTCCTGTTGATTGCTCATTTGGTCTGAAGACATGGAAATAGAAGTCAGCAGTGATAGCACATGTGGAACCCGTGACATCACAATTTCACGTGAGCCCTGAACCGCGATTAAAGACAGCGCTAGAACACAGCACCTGAACGGAAGGTGAGTACAGGGTCTTTTATTTTTGCTGGGGATAACAAGTAGAATCAGAAGGGGTTGTCCCAGTAGGGTACAACCCCTTCAACTTAAAAAGATAGTAGAACATTTATGAAGATTATTTTCTAATTTATATTATTTTCTTTTATATGTCATATAAAAAAAATGATTAGTTTATTGAAATAAATGGGTGATTGTACTTTATTTAGACAATTTAGTGAAGAAATGTGGCATCATTGATACTTCATAATGTTTTAATGTCAGACTATATGAAACTACACATGTATGTATATCCTTTCTATTTTTTTTGTCTGTGCCATTTGTAGCCTTTTGCACATATGACTTGTGCACCTTTATCTTGTACCTGTCTTGTTTTGTTTGCTGTTTAATAAACAAATTTAAAAAATGAATAAATGGGCGGTGTATGTAATACATCAAAGAGCCAAGTGGTCCAAAGACGCTTTTTGTAGTCACTTCACACTGTGGCTAATAGATGAGGGTTCTGCAGGTGGATTTTCCAAAAAAGTAAAGGCTCCTTCATACGTCAATGATTTTTCTCCTATGCAGAAAAAAACTTGAGTTTCATCATTGTTTTTTTTCAAAGAACTATCAGAATTTGGTCAGTGTCAATTTTTACCATCAAAGTTTAGTCAAAGATTGAATAGTTGGATGAAAAAAAACCTGATGGATGTATCCCAAACTTTTCCTATCGGTCTGGGAAAAGCGGACAGCACACAGATGGCATCCGAGTGCTGTCCAATTTTTTCACGAATCAATAGACTTGAATTGGCAAGTTTGATTTGACACTTGACTCAACATCGGACAACTCTTTGTGCTTTTGTGCACACCACTTGGTCCGAGAACAAAATTGGACATGATAACTTACCCCATAGACCATTAAAGATACTGGTGCTATCCTTAAAAAACATGGGAAAAAAAATCTAAGTCGGAATGAGCCTTAGTGCAGAATTTCCTAACTGGATATTTTCTTTTTAAACTTCACATGGCCAATAAGAATATTTAACAAAATTTGTAAACAAAGCACATTCATATAACTTGTGTTCTGCCAATAAATTAATTTCATATTTTTACTCAATAGCAAGTCTATTTTTATATTTTCATTTTGCATTCTTTGTTTACTTTCAACAATATTTTCATCACTTGCTTTCCACCAATTAATTTATCATTTCTCAGTCTGAAAAGCACCAAACGCCACAGCCAAAATGAGCAATATGGATAAGGTATAATCCTCTCCTCTAAATTGGAGCAAGTGGCTTTGTTTATAATATTTCCTACGTGTAACAGAAGGGCTTGTGTAAATAGCGGAGCTGCTGGTCAAAAGAAAGAAGGCCAAAAGCAGAACAATTAAGCAAATGTTCTCTGTTTTGGGAGAACCACTGTTACTTTGGGCAACTACAAGCTCCCTCTGCGGACCTAAGAAGGGCGGAAATTGACTGGTAAATTCTCAAAGAGGTAACGCGTTAAGCTGACAAAACACATGCATGGGAACATGTTCATATGAGCAGCAAAGACGAGCGGACTCTGGTTTAAAATATTTGTATAGGAAAGTTCTATTTTGTAAACAAAGGTTTTATTGTATTTTTAAAAGGTAAGGCAGTAGAAGGTCAAAGGAAACGTAAAGAAAAAAATCCAATACATAGGAAAACTTCGAATCAACCCAATCTAAGGAACTTCTTAAAACTTCAAGTTTATTCCATCATATTAGAAAAATATAATTTCCATGTATATAGCAATCGGCTGATCGTAACTATGCAGGGACAGACCTACGCTTTTCAGCTATCTCTAAGCCTTAGTTAATGTAAAGAAAAAAATCATGCTCATGTATATAAATACCCTTTCGTAAAACTGTGATAATGTCACTTAATTGATGAGGCAGTTCAGGTAAAAAAATAATTCTGACCTTATTCATGCCACATGTCAAGGGTTTAAGCTGATATATGGGTTAATTTAAAGAGGACCAACCACCAGGATTTTCATATATAAACTAAAGCCAGTGCTATACTGGCGCTATCATGCTGATTCCAAATATACCTTTAGTTGTGAGATCAAATGTATACTTTCTGAAATACAGGCAAGTAAAGTTGGAAATACACTGTTATTTGACAGCAGCTACAAAATATCTAATAGGTGGGTCAGGTTTTGAAAGTTATTCCTGCCCCTGTCTGTCTGCCTGTCCTTTCTCCCTTGTCTCTTTTATTACAGAGGGAGGGAGGAAGGACAGAGGGAGGAAGGACAGGCAGCAGACAGGGGAGGGAATAACTAGCAAAACACGCCCCACCTATTAGATATTCCGTTGCACCTATCAATCAAATAACAGTGCATTTCACAAACTTTACTTGCCTGTATTTCACAAACTATACATCCGATCTCACAACTAAAGCTATGTATAGAATCAGTATGATAGCGCCATTATTACACTGGCTTTAGTTATATAGGAAAATCCTGGTGGTTAGTCCTCTTTAAGGTTAATATAAGCCAAAGGGGTGTTTTTACCAAGAAAATAAAATCTACAACATTTTATATAGAAAAAAAATGTAGAGAAGACCGATCAAATATATAATATGAGAGTGATTATAATATAAAATTGCATAAAATCTATATTAATTTGAATATCAAACAGAATTACAAGATTGTTGACAAAACAAAAACATAATAATAATAGAAACATTCTAAGATTTCTTTCTGTTTTGGGGGTTAATATTTACTTTTTTATATTGTGATATGTGACTAAATTAGACCCACTGAAGCTTAATATTATTAACAGATACAAAATATACTAATTAATACAGTCCCCCCCCGGACGGGCAGCACTTATTTTATGCAAGCGGCGTTATTAGATGATTACGTGCGCTGTGCATAGGAAGTGTTAGTCACAATCTGTCTCACCTCTGCGAAGAGCAATCAAGAGGCAAACAGTTTGCCAGCGGCAGGAAAAGTAGTTACAGGTTGATGGGCCACTGATGAAATTGGCAAACTAACTGCTAATAAAAAACTAAATGGTCCTGAGTCCAAACCGGTAATCTTTTTAGCTTTGTAAGCAATAGCACTGCCAACTTACCATGGAAACAAAGGCCACAGGGTCATAATTAATATTCAGTGTGTACAGCACTTGTGGGCATCATATTAGAGATTGGCAATCTGTTCTGTTTACCAGCATTTTATTTCACAAACTGAATTACCAAGGTCCTTCAACTTCTGCTTCCTTTATACCTAAATGGTGAAGTCAGACAATACAGATATGGCTGCATATCTACAGCAAAACAAAAGAATACTTTAGAGCTGCGTCATGTGTCATAGTCGGGTCATTATGTGTGTGCGCCCATTGGTAGAACATGACTTTTGTGCCTGATCTATGATAATCTTCATCAAGTAAAGCGGGCTTTACACGCTACGAGATCGCTACAGCAATCTCGTTGGGGTCACGGATTTTTTGACGCACATCCGGCCGCTGTAGCGATTTCGTTGTGTGTGACTCCTAGGAGCGATTTTGGATCGTTGCAAAAACGTCCAAAATCGCTCCTCGTTGACATGGGGGTCCTACCCCAATTATCGCTGCTGTCGCTTGGGCGAGGTTGATCCTCGTCCCTGCGGCAGCACACATCGCTACGTGTGACGCCGCAGGAACGAGGAACCTCACCTTACCTGCCACACACAAGCAATGAGGAGGGAAGAAGGTGGGCGGGATGTTCGTCCCGCTCATCTCCACCCCTCCGCTTTGATTGGGCGGCTGCTTAGTGATGTTGCTGTGTCGCCGAGCGAACCGCCCCCCCTAGAAAGGAGGCTGTTCGCCGGATACAGTGACGTCGCCGAGCAGGTAAGTACGTGTGACACTGCCGTAGCGATAATGTTCGCTTCGGCAGCAATCTTCAATTATCGGCATAACGATAGGGGCGGGTGCTATCACGCTCGCCATCGCTAGCATCGGCTAGCGATGTTGCAGCGTGTAAAGCCACCCTTATTCTCAGACAGAACATTTACTTTCTGTAAAGTTCATCAGGCGGCAGTATGAGCAAAGCCAACGTCCTTGAAGAACTGTACAGGACATTAGGAGAACATGTGTGTAATGTCTGTATGTTCCCGCATCATTAGGTAGCAACTAAATCTTATGTAATACTGCAAAATGTAAAGGACATACAAGTACAGTGGAACCTTGGATTTCGAGCATAATTGGTTCTGGGAGTGTGCTCTTAAACCAAGTTACTCTTTTATCAAAGTGAATTTTCCTATAGGAAATAATTGAAATGCAGACAATTCGTTCCACAACCCAAAAATATTTACAGTATTTATACAAACTTATTAAAGTAATACAAAGCAATGTAGTGTATTCATATAAAATTATTACAGTGCACTAATACAAAATACTGTGCAGTTAAAAACATAAAACAAATTAAACTGCACATTAGCTTCAAATAGAATTGTTGGTGTGCGGGAGGTACTGTATAAGCAATGTGCTGCACTGATTAGCCAAAAGAGAGTACAAATATTGTATCCACAAATGCAAATTGATAGACATGCTATATAGTATATGCTGTACTGTGCAATGGTATACAGTATACAGTACATATGGACAGAAAGTTACCTCCAGAGCGGGTCAGAGTGCGATGAAAGGACAGAACCAGACGTGTGCACGGTGGGAATTTGCTCTTATTAAACCAAGTTACACATTTGTAAAAAGCTTTGCTTGTCTTGCAAAACGCTCTCAAACCAAGTTATTCCTAATCCAAGGTTCCACTGTACCATGATAGGATAGAGAGATATGTTTTTATATGTTTCTATTCCTTAAGAAAAGGAACTCAGCCCCAATAAATATGCAACACAGTTCTCATGAAATTGTGACTTTTTTATTATTTTAGTGGCAAACCCATACATATTTCCATTCAATCGGGCATTATTATTGCAGTAACATTACTGTACAGTGCCTACAAGTAGTATTCAACCCCCTGCAGATTTAGCAGGTTTGATAAGATGCAAATAAGTTAGAGCCTGCAAACTTCAAACAAGAGCAGGATTTATTAACAGATGCATAAATCTTACAAACCAACAAGTTATGTTGCTCAGTTAAATTTTAATACATTTTCAACATAAAAGTGTGGGTCAATTATTATTCAACCCCTAGGTTTAATATTTTGTGGAATAACCCTTGTTTGCAATTACAGCTAATATTCGTCTTTTATAAGACCTGATCAGGCCGGCACAGGTCTCTGGAGTTATCTTGGCCCACTCCTCCATGCAGATCTTCTCTAAGTTATCTAGGTTCTTTGGGTGTCTCATGTGGACTTTAATCTTGAGCTCCTTCCACAAGTTTCCAATTGGGTTAAGGTCAGGAGACTGACCATGCCACTGCAACACCTTGATTTTTTCCCTCTTGAACCAGGCCTTGGTTTTCTTGGCTGTGTGCTTTGGGTCGTTGTCTTGTTGGAAGATGAAATGACGACCCATCTTAAGATCCTTGATGGAGGAGCGGAGGTTCTTGGCCAAAATCTCCAGGTAGGCCGTGCTATCCATCTTCCCATAGATGCGGACCAGATGGCCAGGCCCCTTGGCTGAGAAACAGCCCCACAGCATGATGCTGCCACCACCATGCTTGACTGTAGGGATGGTATTCTTGGGGTCGTATGCAGTGCCATCCAATCTCCAAACGTCACGTGTGTGGTTGGCACCAAAGATCTCGATCTTGGTATCATCAGACCAGAGAACCTTGAACCAGTCTGTCTCAGAGTCCTCCAAGTGATCATGAGCAAACTGTAGACGAGCCTTGACATGACGCTTTGAAAGTAAAGGTACCTTACGGGCTCGTCTGGAATGGAGACCATTGCGGTGGAGTACGTTACTTATGGTATTGACTGAAACCAATGTCCCCACTGCCATGAGATCTTCCCGGAGCTCCTTCCTTGTTGTCCTTGGGTTAGCCTTGACTCTTCGGACAAGCCTGGCCTCGGCACGGGTGGAAACTTTCAAAGGCTGTCCAGGCCGTGGAAGGCTAACAGTAGTTCCATAAGCCTTCCACTGCTGGATGATGCTCCCAACAGTGGAGACAGGTAGGCCCAACTCCTTGGAAAGGGTTTTGTACCCCTTGCCAGCCTTGTGACCCTCCACGATCTTGTGTCCGATGGCCTTGGAATGCTCCTTTGTCTTTCCCATGTTGACCAAGTATGAGTGCTGTTCACAAGTCTGGGGAGGGTCTCAATTAGTCAGAAAGGGCTGGAAAAAGAGATAATTAATCCAAACATGTGAAGCTCATTGTTCTTTGTGCCTGAAATACTTCTTAATACTTTAGGGGAACCAAACAGAATTCTGGTGGTTTGAGGGGTTGAATAATAAATGAAAAAAAAAGAAATAACATTCTTTTTTGCTGCAGTGCATTTCACACTTCCAGGCTGATCTACAGTCCAAATGTCACAATGCCAAGTTAATTCCGAATGTGTAAACCTGCTAAATCTGCAGGGGGTTGAATACTACTTGTAGGCACTGTACATAGGAGGTACTATTAAAGTAGATATATTCTTGTAAATAGGAGCAGTATTATAGTAATTATATGCTAGTATATAGGAAGAAATATTATAGTTCTTATATTCTTGTACATAGGCTGCAGTATTATAATAGTTATATTCTTGTACATAGGGGCAGTATTATAGTAGTTATATTCTTGTACATAGGGGCAGTATTATAGTAGTTATATTCTTGTACATAGGGACAATATTATAATAGTTATATTCTTCTACAGAGGGGCAGTATTATAGTAGTTATATTCTTGTACATAGGGGCAGTATTATAGTAGTTATGTTCTTGTACATAGGGGCAGTATTATAGTAGTTATATTCTTGTACATAGGGGCAGTATTATAGTAGTTATATTCCTGTACATAGGGGGCAGTATTATAGTAGTTATGTTCTTGTACATAGGGGCAGTATTATAGTAGTTATATTCTTGTACATAAGGGCAGTATTATAGTAGTTATGTTCTTGTACATATGGGCAGTATTATAGTAGTTATATTCTTGTACATAGGGGACAGTATTATAGTAGTTATATTCTTGTACATAGGGGCAGTATTATAGTAGTTATATTCCTGTACATAGGGGGCAGTATTATAGTAGTTATGTTCTTGTACATAGGGGCAGTATTATAGTAGTTATATTCTTGTACATAGGAGCAGTATTATAGTAGTTATATTCTTTTACATAGGGGGCAGTATTATAGTAGTTATAGTCTTGTACATAGGGGCAGTATTATAGTAGTTATGTTCTTGTACATAGGGGCAGTATAATAGTTGCTATATTCTAGTACATAGGGGCAATATTATAGTAGCTATATTCTTTAACACAGGGGTGGCATTATAGTAATTTTATTTTTCTGCTGCATCCAGCTAACTTATAGCCGAAGCAAATTTGTGATAATATTAAAAACAAATATTAAGAGTAAAATAACAGGAAACTTTCTACATTTAGCATCCCTTAATTTGAATTAAGGGATGAGCTTATATTATACTACAGTTCTGAGCTACAAATATGCTCAGATCAGTCATTAATTCCCTTAACGGTACAATTCATGATATTTCAATATTAAGTCAGGACATTCTTCAGGCATGGTGGCAGAATAATTCAAGCTACTCACCAAAACATTAGGGTAAATTTGTGTGCACTCTGGCTATTTTTACATTCACACGTGAAATATTAATTACCCTTTATCACATTAGCGCAATGTACTTTTTTGGTGGCGCCATTGGACAGATATATCCACAGTCCAGTTTATGCTTATAGCCCTGATGTGTGTGTGAGCGCGGATTAAGTGGTAAAGCATTTTCTGTTTATCTGATCTTACAATTGATTGGATTATCCCGTCTTAATGGATGCACAAAAGAAAATAGTTTAATTAGAAGACCAGACTGCTCAAGGGATTAAATCAACCAGTAAATGGCTTATTTTTTCCTATGAAGAGCATAAAGTTGCATCCGATCTTAAGTCATCAAATATAAATTAATTAAAAAAACAAAGAAAAATTATTATCTCATACCCGAAAAAAAATGTTAAGAAATGTCATACCCCAGAACATATATATATATATATATATATATATATATATATATATAAAATAAATGTGTTGTCTTGAATTTAGCTTTATTCAGTTGTCCGTTTTTCTCTTGTACAGTCACTCTCCGACTTGAGAACATCTGATTAACGTACGACCCCTAATTACGAATAGAAGATGCTAAAACAACCCCTCAAAAAACCCTATTATTTATTTTACGGTTGGCCTCTCAGGCCACCATCTGTTCTTCTTTCCACCATCGGCTGGAGCTCACTGTATAAGGTCTCATCATCATCACAAATTTATGACATGGGGAGCATCGATTTTGGATGTCTATGGATGCTAAGGCTATGGCAATTTCCGGCCACATCTAGGCCCCATAGATCACTTGACATCGTAAGGATGAGATATTGATGTCTTGACGTTATAAGGTGTAGCAACCTTCAAGGCCTGGACATGGCCGAAATTCCTCGTCTATAGTGAAGAAGCTGGATATGTGGAAAAAATAGGATAGGGTGGCTGGAAAGATTTTGATTAAAAAAACAAACAAACAAAATTTAAGACTCACCTCTTTGGCCAACCCAGAGTTTGCCATGTGGTCCTCTTCATTCTGTCATTGTGTGCCGCATCTCCAACATTTCTGAACAGATTCAGGTTCCATAGATTATTGCTTGAGATAGGAGAATAGTGAAATATTTGGGTTTGGATTATGCTATACGAATACCGAGTACTATACCAGTATTCATCATGAATAACAAATCTAATGCATGTCAATGAGAAACCCAAGCATTTTTCTCGAAAATTTCCCAGAAAAATGCTTGGGCTTCCCATTGACTTGAATTAGGTGCGTTATTCGTGACGAATACTGGAACAGTACTCGGTATTTGGATAGCATAATCGAGCCTGAATATTTCCCTATTCACTCATCACTAATCATTGCACAACAAAAGGTTGTGACGTTGATGTCACAACCTTATGAGGAACAGTAAGGGGTACTTCTCACATAGCGAGATTGCTGCTGAGTCACGATTTTTGTGACGCACCAGTGACCTCATCAGCGATCTCGTTGTGTGTGACACTGAGTAGCGATCTGGCCCCTGCTGTGAAATCGCTGCTCATTACACACAGTGCTGGTTCATTTTTTGGACGTTGCTTTCCTGCTGTGAAGCACGCATCGCTGTGTTTGACAGCGAGAGAGCAACAATCTGAATGTGCAGGGAGCAGGAGCCGGCTTCTGGCAGCCTGCGGTAAGCTGTAACCAAGGTATATATTGGGTAACCAAGCGAAGCCCTTTGCTTGGTTACCTGATATTTACCTTGGTTACTAGCATCCGCCACTCTCAGGCTGCCAGTGACGGCTCCCTGCTACCTGCACACATAGCCGGAGTACACATTGGGTAAATAAGCAAAGAGGTTTGCTTATTAACCCGATGTGTACTCTGGCTAGGAGTGCAGGGAGCCAGCGCTAAGCGGTGTGCGCTGGTAACCAAGGTAAATATCAGGTAACCAATGGAAGTGCTTTGCTTGGTTACCCGATATTTACCTTAGTTACCAAGCGCAGCATCGCTTCCACACGTCGCTGCTGGCTGGGGGCTGGTCACTGGTCGCTGGTGAGATCTGCCTGATTGACAGCTCACCAGCGACCATGGAGCGACGCACCAGCGATCCTGATCAGGTCAGATCACTGGTGGGATCGCTGGAGCGTCGCTAAAGTGTGACGGTACCCTAACTTGAAGGCCTGGATGTGGCCAGTCGTCTTAGTGAATAAGAAAGAGGCTGGAGATGTGATGGGCAATGGTGGAAACAAGAGGACAGGATGTCAGACGATGAGCAACAGGGTGCAGCCAGAACAATCAGTGGTGATCTGAGTATGTTTTTTTTAAGTTACTAGCTCTATACCAATGATCAAACCTATAGAACGCATCTAGCACATAACCTGGAGAATGCTTACACTTAAAAAAGGCTAAGTTCTATCAATGTGCTGGATCAGATTTCCATGGGTGTTGTTTTTTTCCACCTGTATTTTGTTAACTTCTTACATGATAAAAAAAGCTTTTCCCGCCCAATAAAAAGTAAGGCATGGACACTACACAGATGATACACAGATGGCATTCATGAGCTATACATTTTTTTACAGACCCATTGACTTACATTGGCGAAGTTGATTTATGAGTCAGATAAAAAACTTATTATCTAGTTTTTTGCAGACACTCACTTTACAAAAAGCACGGCTGTGTGAACAGCCACATAGACAACAGTGGTGTCATGGTAGATACAGGGAAAAGGAAGAGAAACCCTGTGTCTAGGGAAGGGGGAGATGGTGACACCTGACTAAACCTACCGCTGGCCCCCTGGCTTCCTTCACCACCCTGGATAGGTTCTGTACCTATTTGCCAAGCAGGATACTCGACTCTGACTAACCCTGAGATGGACCCTAGGTAGGGAACGGATGGGATGAGCACCTAGTCAACCCCACTAAGTACTATAGAACACACAGAGATAGCAAACAGGGGAAAGTAGACAAATAACTTATCTCCAGATGACTCAGGGAGAGGAACGGCAACAACAAAGTTTCTCCAGATGAATACAAGCTGATTTCTTGCACTGAAGACTTGTTAAGGGTATTAGACCTATCACCAGCACAGAGTAAGGGGGAATGAGAGTATTTAAAAACACAAAGGGAAGTGCTGATGATTAACCCTACAACGCATACCTGGGGCCTCGCAGGCCTGCTAGGTTACTTGTTTTCTATGGTTACGCGTTCTAGGGTTAACACCTGAAAGGTAAGGAAATCTGCAGGGTGCTAAAGAGAAATGGATTAACCCCAAGCAGAGAAAAAGGGAAATTCGGGGAGCAGCTTGTGCAACCAAATGTTGTGACCTTCTACAGTTGGACATCACAGGACTGTCTGTCAAGCGTGACACACCTGGGACAAATGGGTACGTGTTCTATCCCTGAAAAACACAGATAGGACATGTACATGAAAAACGTCTTAATAAGGCCCAAGTATCATCTTAAAGAACAAAATATTTGGCAAAAGTGAAATAAAAAATAAATTAAATTATTTTATGTTTTTTTAAATAATACTCTAAACTTTCAAATCTCCTCCAAAAGACTAAAAATTAAATAACATTTTTATTTTTGACGTAAGAAATTACAAAAAAATAAAATTAATTATCGCCTTCACTTATTCTTCCCTTAAAATAAAACCTGGCATTTAAGTTTAAAGTTGAACTATGTAAAAATTAAGAAGTAAGTCCCTTGTAGATAAATCAAGGTTAAAATCTGCGTGCTGTAAAACGTTATTGATCTCTAAACTGTACAACACTACACGACTACAAAAACCCTTGCATTGTAATTTTATTTTTTCCATTTTAATTACTTGCTGTCTTTATGGCACGGACATTATTTTAATAGCCTCCTTGGTGTTTGTGCCTATTGCTGTAATCTAGTCTTTCCATTTTCACCAATTACTTTGCCTGATGAAGAGAACTCTATATAACGACATTTATATGATTCCTTTGTTAGCATATAAAACCACATCTTACATTTCAAAAAAAGGAATAGCTTTGCTCAAAATGTTAATTTACACATAAAAAATAATTACATACCATTTCCAAGATTGGTCAGAATACCTTCCGAAGACGCTTGGCAAGAAGGGAAAACTGTAAGTTAGATGTCTTTTAAGCATTTCATAAATTTTTATACTTTTAGAACATTTTTGGCTGTTTATACTCATTATTTTTTTATGGATTTATTTACTCATAAATTCTAAACTCCAAACCAAATGTAAGGCAATTATATTGCTGAGATTATTAATATTATTCATTTTATTGTTTTGAAAACTCTCAATTACATTGTTAGATTATTCAGTGATATTTAAAAAGATTTTTTTTTTTAATGGTCAGTGAAAAGTAAAATAAACCTATCTTGAAAATGAAGAAATAAAACCAAGAAACCATTATATTAATAAAAATAAAAACAGTATCTCTGCTTGCTGTCAGAGAACTGGAACAATCTTGAACACAATAAGAGTCTAATGAGGGACGCTTTGTTGTTTCGCAGCGCTCCGTTCATGGGTAGGGCTTCATTCTCAAGAAGCGTAAGTCTTCTTCCTGTGTTTTTCTTCCCATATGATTAAAAACATATACTTCGAATTGTATTGGCCTCCTTTAAATTGACCCTAATGTCTATCTAAAATTACAAAATATAGATTGTGAGACCCATCGAAGACAGGAACTATCTCTGTACATTGCTATGTAGAGGTTGGCGCTAAACAAGCCACAGGAAACATATACATTTACAGTAGGAAGATCCTCTCTGAAGCATAAACTACAGCTCTAAGGGCTCCTCCACATATATATTGTAATGCCCCATCTTTTTCTTATGGTATTTAGAGGGGTTGTCCAGGAGGATGATTTTATTTGTTTTTAATATGGGCCTAAGAACTAACAGGCTGATAGTTGCTACCTACCTGCCTGTTCTGCCGGCACCAATCTCTTCCATCTCAGAGAGGTCACAGACTGCTCCTTCCGTTGATCCTGTGGCTTCTGCTGATGTACCATCGGCAGAGCAGCAGCTTCTATTTTGCTCTGCTCTGATGACAGAGTGGGACTGCATGACTATAGCACGTCAGCAGTCACACCACATCAATAGAATAGAGTAGAGGAGGAAGAGATGTTGTGTTGACATGGCTGGAGTGCCTAACCGTGAGGAATCGGCTGTCAATCAGCAGGATGCCAGAAGTCACTGCCAGTCAACACAGCAGAGTGGAAGAGGAAGAGCAACTATGTTGATGGGGTGGGACTGCCTATCTGTGGGGAGTAGGCTGGTAACCTGCAGGACATCAGCAGTTATTCCCCTTTGACAAAGCAGAGCGGAACAGGAAGAGCTAGTCTGTTGACGATTTGACACTGCCTAACTGTGGGAAGCCAGCTGTCAAAATGCAGGACATCAGCAGTCACACCCCATCAACAGAGTAGAGTGGAAGAGGAAGAGCTGCTCTGTTGACAGGGTGGTACTGCCTAACTGTGGGGAATCAGCTGTAAATCAGCAGGATGTCAGCAGTCATGCCATGTCAACAGAGTAGAGAGGAAGAGGAAGAGCTGCTCAGTTGACAGGGCAGGACTGCTTAATTGTGGGGAGCTGGCTGTCAATAGGCAGGATGCTGGATGTCAAGCCCAGTCAACAGAGCAGAGTGGAAGAGGAAGAGCTACTCTGTTGACAGGGTGGGACTGCCTAACTGTGGGGAGCCGTCTTTCAATCTGCAGGACATCAGCAGTCCCGCCCCATCAACAGATCAGAGAGGAAGAGGAAGAGCTGCTCTGTTGACGAGGTGGGAGTGCCTAACTATGGGGAGCCAGCTGTCAATCAGCTCTCCTCCCTTCACAATAACCTTTTCAGTCATTGGAATCTTCAAAACAAAACAAAGGGGCAAGATCTGACCATTGAGGCTATGTACATGTCTTGTTTCCTGCAACTTCAAGACGTTAGAACCTAAATAAGCCCCAATGGCCAGTGTGAGGATTGCATTTTTTTTTATTACTGACAGATTGTAATATGGGAATAAAAAATTGGTTAAAAAATAAAGTAATTAATTTTTTGTTTCTCAAAAACTTGGTTTAAACATTAAGACATTGTTTGGTGATATTTTCCATTTTAAACAGTAATTCTACAGACTTTGTGCACCATCTTACAGACATTGAAGCCGTAATTTAAGAGGAGAATATCTCTATACACATGGAATCTTACAGCACAACTCAATTCTTTGTAATGAATTGCACAACATTTTTTGTATTTCTATATCAAATTGAAAGCCTACAGAGATACAATGGTGGCCTGGAGCAACTATAGGTGAGCCCTGGTATGGCTCCTTGTGAATGAGAGACCCTCCGTCTCAGAAAAGAACTAATTTGTTCAAAATTACATAGCTGGAATACGTCTGAGGGTTTCCCATGATGTACAACTCTATCTCACCCCCCAAATACCAGCTCCGCCAGAACACAATTATATATTATTAAATGACAGCTCAATACGAGAAATAATTAAATAGCATTATGTGTGTAGTTCACAGATTACAGAGAAATGTGACAGCTTTAATTATTTGTCATTATAAGAAAGTACAAAGAAGGGTTTTTTTATTATTTTTTTTTTTAGTAATTTTACTCGGTTTCATGGTCGCACCTGTTGTAATTAAATTGTTACCGTATTAATTGTTGAAATAAGTCAGCACAGTTTGATATTGGTTCCGACACAATACACATGCACTGGAAAGTCTTGCCTTTTTTTTTTCAATTACTCGCTTCTGCGTATCAAGTCTTGGGAATAACGCATTACAATTTTTTTGAGTATATTAAAAACATAAAATAATAGAGTCAGCTATTACGGATCGCTTTGCTGTATAATTCAAATGTTGAAGCAAGTCCTTTAGGATTGAGCGGGGAGGGGAGTCTCTTAAATAAAGGCTGATTTCTGAAGGAAAATTTAAGTACCCATTTTTACAGAAACTATTTAAAAAGTGACTTTTTATTATTTGAGAGATGAAAATATGAAGTTTTATATGGAGCAAGCAAAGTGGAACCATTCAATCCACAGACTGAGAGAGATTAGCATTTTAATATCAGATGATTATGCCGCACATGATTTCTTGTACTTTTATCGCCTTGATCTGTTTTTTTTTCTGCTTTCCCGTCATCTAATAGATAAATACTAGACTTGTTTACTTCAATGAGCGCTGTATGAATATATAAATATACACTCATTTATATTACAGCGGTGTTTTGGATACATTTAATTTACCAGTGTAAATAGAGATGTCTTGAGAGGTGGAGAATATTGGGCAGCCGGACCTTTCCGCATCAAGCCAACTTTAGAGGGTGAAGTCAGTTCAATGTAGGGCTGAATGATATCAAGGGCACATGAGCCACTTTGAGGACCTAGAAGTTTTGGGAGGTGAAGAATATTGGACACCCGGCCCTTTCCTCATCAGACCAACTTTAGAGGATGAATTCAGTCCAGTGTAGGGCTGAATGATATCAAGGGGACATGAGCAATTTTGAGGACCTAGGAGTTTTGGGAGGTGGAGAATATTGGACACCTGGCCCTTTCCACATCGAACCAAATTTAGAGGGTGAATTCAGTCCAATGTAGGGCTGAATGATAGAAAGGACACATGAGCCACTTTGAGGACCTAGACATTTTGGGAGGTGGAGTATATTGGACAGTTAGCCCATTCTGCATCAACCTAACTTTAGATTATGAATTCAGTCTAATATAGGGCTAAATTATACAAAAGGGCACATGAGCCAGTTTGAGGACCTAGAAGTTTTGGGAGGTGGAGGATATTGGACAGTCAGCCCATTCCACATCGACCTAACTTTAGATTATGAATTCAGTCTAATATAGGGCTAAATTATACAAATGGGCACATGAGCCACTTTGAGGACCTAGAAGTTTTGGGAGGTGAAATATATTGGACAGTCAGCCCATTCCACATCGACCTAACTTTAGATGATGAATTCAGTCCAATGTAGGGCTGAATGATAGAAAGGGAACATGAACCCCTTTGAGGACCTAGAAGTTTTGGGAGGTGGAGTATATTGGACAGTCAGCCCATTCCACATCGACCTAACTTTAGATGATGAATTCAGTCCAATGTAGGGCTGAATGATAGAAAGGGTACATGAACCCCTTTGAGGACCTAGAAGTTTTGGGAGGTGGAGAATATTTGACAGCCAGCCCTTTCCACATTGTTCCAACTTCAGTGGGTGAATTCAGTCAAATGTAGGGCTGAATGATATCAAGGGCACATGAGCCACTTTGAGGACCTAGAAGTTTTGGGAGGGGGAGTATATTGGACAGTTAGCCCATTCCGCATCGACCTAACTTTAGATTATGATTTCAGTCTAATATAGGGCTAAATTATACAAAAGGGCACATAAGCCACTTTGAGGACCTAGAGGTTTTGGGAGGTGGAGTATATTGGACAGTCAGCCCATTCCACATCGACCTAACTTTAGATAATGAATTCAGTCCAATGTAGGGCTGAAGGATAGAAAGGGAACATGAACCCATTTGAGGACCTAGAAGTTTTGGGAGGTGGAAAATATTGTACACCCAACCCTTACCGCATCGGGCCAAATTTTGAGGGTCTCTGGAGCTCAGCCCAATTGAACACTTGTGGGTAGAGTTGAAGAAAAATCTGTATACATACCCAAGTGAGTAGACCATGCACCAACATTGGGAATTTGTAGAAGAGACCTGGGATCAGATTTTGGTCCAGACATTCTTGAATATGATCAAGAGCATGACGAGAAGGATTCAGGCAGTGTTGAAAGCCGAAGGTAAATTTACTAAATACTAACAAAATAATAAAAAATATAATTTCATTTTTTAGGACCAAAACAGTAACAATGCAGTGACATGACAAGAATCTGTATAACTAATCATATGCTAAATAGCTGCAAGTCAAATTTATGTATGAGATAGCCAAGATGATTGCCTATAAAATGAAGGTCGTCTCACACTCAAAGCTGTAGTGTATGATGAGACATGGAGCCGAAAAGTCACAAGTTCAAAACATTGTTACCCTTTTGCTGATCAGTGTATATTGTCAGATTTAGATTTATTAGAGCTTCTGGTTTTTTTTAAAGGTCCACGGAACTCAAATCTTACCATGCATTAGATTAATTTATTAATTCTTTTCTCCTCTGCCCAGTTAATGAGAGTCGTTGAAAAATTAGGTGAGCTATAGTTAATCCGTTAATGTGCTTGGTGTAGAAAGCCGAAGAACCATGAAATGCAACCTTTTTGCTCACCTGCTGGCCTCTCTTCCATACAAAACACTAAAACACATCAGGAAAATTTAATACGTAGTTTTAAAATACATAATTTAAGCAGATAGATATCACATTTTCCAGCCGCCAATCAGCAGGCTTTAAAAGAAGCCTAATTTATTTTGAAAGGCGAGAGCTATCAATTTTAAGCAGACTTTCTCATCTCCTTCTTTAAGCTGCTTGAATTTTATGCCCGTAATAAAAAGTAAAAATCAGAATACCTTTGTATGTAAATTGTGTTGTAACCATAGATGTAATTTGTCTAAAGTCATTACCTAGTAATGGAGATTGTGTCAGATCGCGGTCAACGGCTCCTTACAACAATAAACCTGACCTTTAAACACAATTTACCTGCCCTAAAATTCTAGAACTTCAAATTATTTAAGTTTCAGGTGCTGAATCATAAAAATGCCCGGCAACGCATCTTAGGAGACGTCCATTTTTTAAAAACTGCTTCCTTAACCTTTCTACTCGATAGATATATTGTGTTTCGTAAGTGAGATGGATTTCTTTAAAAAAAAAAATTAAAATAAAACATCGACTGATACAATTAATATAGAAGAGATACATTTACGGATCAGGAAGCTCATATATGACTTCTAACAGGTTTCCCTAGCTTTAGTGGTCCAGACAATATTAGCGGAGAGGATAAAGGGATAATAACAGTAAGACATGGTATCTGCTCTGTACATGGAGGTAAAAGGGCAAATCCCTTTGTTCAAAAATATAAGGAGCTTAAGGCTTCCTCCAGAATGATATTCAGTAGAATAAGAATAAGGTGAGCCTGGGATATTTTTGAAGATGAATGAACTGGGACTTACTAGATTTCCTTTTTTTCCTCCAGAAATCTCACCATTTTGGGGTTTTTTTTATGTGCATGTTGGGTAGAGAAAACCCATAGCCTCTCCTTAACTCAATTCTGCCCTGAAACACATTTTTTAATTTTTTTTAAAGGGTAATTTCCATATTCATGTATGTATATTTTTGGATAGCACTTGTAAAACCAAGCACTTTTGCAATTTACTGCTCATTAAAATTTTCAGCCGTTCTTGAGATATTAGCATTTTTCCTTTGTTTACAGCTTGTTGCCTAGGTGACCAACCACCCCTGTTGTCTCGTTTGTAAACACTGAGCTGAAGCTAGCCAGAAATAAAGGGTATAATTGTGATGTAGTTATCCTGGCCAACTTCAAAACAGTGCTTACAAGTTCAATAGAAACATCCTTGTAAGCATGGCACATGTTCTACTGTCTGGCAGCAGTGGTCGGTCTCCTAGACAACAAGGTGTAAACAAAAGAAAACTGTTAATATCTCAAGAACGACTGAAAATTTTAACAAGCAGTAAATTGCAAAAGTGCTTGCTTTTACAAGCACTGTCCAAAGAATACTCAGTTATGAGGATGGAAATAACCCTTTAAGGGAGTCAAAAACAAGGGAATCAAAACTAATAGACTATATGAGATCTAGAGCCTATTCTGAGGAACTGAGCACACCTTAGAGATTCTGATACACATCTGATATAAGATGGTACAGGTAGAACACACAGTAGCCAATCGGATAACAAGGCTGATGACATCAGCAGAAGAATGATGTCATCATGTAGAAGCCAGCGGCAATTCCTCTATCAGTGAGCACACTACAAATAACTCAACAACATTGAAAAACAACGACTGGAGTCTATTATTTTAATGATATAGAATAATCTATAAATGTCTCTATATTGAAAGTAAATGCAATTTATTTTAAGTATAATTCTCTTAAAGTCTGTCCCTAAGCAAGGTGCTTGGTATGAATTCCTCCTGCTGAACCTAGTTAGAACACATTTCACTGCATATTGTATTTTTTTTTCCCCAGAAAACTCAATAGTAAAATTGCCATATGATATGTTTTCTTAATATCACAAACTAAGCAATGCAATTATTTCTATTTTTTTAAACCCGTTATCATAATCATTTGCATATATTACCAGTGCGATGGTCAGTAAGATATTAAACGTTTACACTAAGGGGCTTGAGACATAATAAACTTGCTAACATTATTTCCATTAGTAATAACCATCTTAAATTCTAGAATTATTCATTTTATTTAATTTTTTTAACGACAAAATGAACAAAAGTTTTCGAAAAACGAATTATTCTGAGAGCCTGTGCATAGTTATTACTGTATTTTTCAGACTATATATACACTTCCCCCCCAATTTGTTAGGAAAAAGAAGGGTGCATATAATAGTCTGGATGTGCTTTGTTTGCTGTAGGAGGGGCAAGGTGACAGCGGCGGTGGTAGAGCAGGGTCAAAAAGGCAGGGTCAGGGTCGCCCCTGCAGGAAGCCAGCAGGTGGGGTGAACACCTGTGCCTTCTATTAAAGAAAATGAATATTCACAGCTCCCCACGCCCATAATCCCGCCCTCCTTTCAGCACTGAAGCCTGTGCAGAGAGCTGCAAGGGATTATGGGCATGGGGAGCAGTGAATATTCATTTTCTTTAATAGTGGACACATGTGTTCATCCAGCTGATGGCTTCCTGCAGCGCCTGGAGTGATCACATGTGTCCGATATAAAAAATGGATATTCACTGCTCCCCATGCCCATAATTCTGCTCACCTTTTGGCACTGAAGCTGGAGCTAAACGATGGATGGGATTATGAGCTTGGGGAGCAGTGAACATTCATTTTCTTTTACAGAGGACACACTGATCATCCCAGCCGCTGGCTTACTGCATTGACTGGGACAATCAAGTGTATCTGCTGTTAACAAAAATAAATATTCCCAGCTCCACACCCTCATAATCCCGGGCATGGGGATGAGGGAATAGCTTTCCTCTATGGCCTCAAATATAATCAGACATATAATAAGGCCTACAGTAGAATTCATTATCCTGCATCTGGTGGGGGTTTGTGCATATTTGTTCATCTTTGTAGGGGGCTTCCCTAATACACAACGTTTAAGACTGGGCTTCTGGAATCTTCTGCATACTTTGATCTACATGTAGAAGATGTTTATGGGAGTTTGTGTGAGCACTTTTGCCCATCCAGGGGGCTGATCCCAGTAGAGGGAGAACAATAAGCCACATGTTTAGTCAGGGAGTTGGTACTGTAAGGTGGAGGGGTGCGGATCTATTGCAGCGGCCAGCTCCTGGTACCCATGAATAGACTATAGAGATTGGTGCTGGATGTACGGTCTAGGGTTGTGATATCCATCGTCTGGATCTGAGGAACGATCCTAAAGACTGTTGTTGCCGGCTGGAGCTGGATACATGTGCTAGGGTTGTGATATCTGTCGTCTGGATCTGAGGAACGATCCTAAGGACTCTTGTTGCCGGCTGGAGCTGGATATATGCGCTATGGTCGTGGTATCTGATGTTTGGAGGAGCATAAGGACCGTATATAGAAGAAATAAAAATTGTTGCATAGTAAACCTACCTAGGTGATTAATACGACTCACAACCTCAGATCTTCATATGATCCATCAAAGCAAATAATCAACAAGTATGATTTAAGATATTCCAATTCCTACTCCTCAGGACATCCCACTTTTGCCTCCTTACTAAACAAGCACATCTTTTCTTTCTTCATGGGCACAATCTGGGCTCAAGTCATAATTAATTTGACTGAAGCTTCCTATAGGGTTTACATTAAAAATAAGTACAGGCCATGTCAATATTCATTAAAACCTTCTCTCCTGTGTATGAGAGTTGATTTGTACAAATCCCGTATCTTTCCTTCATCTAGGAGTTCAGAGAATTAGTAGTATGTTCGTAAAATTAATTTTATGTGACTTTTCCTAAGAGTTTACTTGAAGAACAAGCAGAGTCTGTGTTAATATTCATTAAATCTTTTTCTCCAGTGGTTACCAGTCACTTCCCCTGTAAGCACCTGAGGGCGGTTATATAAAACGAGGAATGCAGCATGGAATATTGAGTTATTTGTCCTTGTTTAACACATTGATTTTCAGCATGGTCTTCTGCTACAGCCTGTAGCTTCTGATTATCATACATGGAGTCTACAGACCACAGAGAACAAAGGAGAACACTTGATTGTCTTGGCCCACCAGCAAGTGCCTTACATCAGAATAGGGAGCTATGGAGAAGGAGTCTCCAATTATACCAGAAAATGTAATAAAAATTGTTAGGGCAAAAAAACAACATGGGTAACTGTGAAAAGGAGGCTATCAGTAAAGCTTTAGTCCAGTTTTGGGAGTGTTTGAGTCAAATTGAGGGGAGTTGAAAGAAGGGTACATTATGTCAGACAAGTTATAAGCGTATCTGTCCGCGAGCTGTCGACTGATTCTAGCAGAAATATGAATTCAGCTCTGGAGAGGCTTTAAGAGGGTTGCCCACTATTTGGATAGCTCAGATGTCTCAATCGTCCATTTAAAATAAGAAAAGCTTATACTCAATGTCCTAAGGAAGTTGTCTCCAGCTTTCAAGGTGCTTGGGTGATATTAAACAGGACCAACCACCTGAATTTTCCTATATAAATTAAAGTCAGTGCTATACTGGCGCTATCATGCGGGTTCTATACATACCTTTAGTTGTGAGATCGGATGTATACTTTCTGAAATACAGGCATGTAAAGTTTGTTAAATGCACTGTTATTTGATTGATAGCAGCTGCAGAATATCTAATAGGTGGGTTGGGTTTTGTTAATTATTCCCGTCTCTGTCTGCCTGTCTGTCCTTCCTTTTCCTGTCTCTGTTATTACAGGGGGAGGAAGGAGGGAGGAAGGACAGGGGGAGGAAGGACAGGCAGGCAGATAGGAGCAGGAATAACTAGCAAAACCTGACCCACCTATTAGATATTCTGTAGCTGCTATCAATCAAATAACAGTGCATATCACAAACTTTACTTGCTTATATTTCAGAAACTATACATCCGATCTCACAACTAAAGGTATGTATAGAATCAGCATGATAGTGCCAGTATAGCACTGGCTTTAGTTTACATATGAAAATCCTTTTGGCTGGTCCTCTTTAAGCCACAAGAGCTGCAGCCAATCAGGGGCTGCTGATTGGCTGCAGCCTTTACTATTTAATCAGAGCAGATGTCCATTCTCATGAAATATTGATGAGCAGAAGCCGATCAGTGACTGATGATTGGCTGCAACTCTCACAAGGCTAACAATGTCATGCAAGTGCCAGGAAACTCCGCGACGGCCTCACTAGGACAACTCAGTTGTGTTAGTAACATATAAGATTTTCTTATTTTACTTATCGGGAGACCTGGGTATCCACTTTAAATCAAGACAAAGTACCCCCCCCAAAAAAAGTAGCACAATGTTCTGAATGACCATACTCTTCCAATACAATTAAACATTTGAAAGTATGAAAAAGAGGATAAACAAAAGTTTATTCTCATATGTTTTGGTGAGCATTTCCTGTAAAAGTCTTCCTCATGCATATTATTCACAGGGTTGTCATCTTAATAAAATGTCGAGCAGCTGGATGTGAATTGTGACACACAGACAGTATTTGATAATCTGGCTCAGCAGAGCTGTGCCACTTAACTCACATCTGCTTCCAGGAGAACTAAGTGTCAAAGACACCGACAGTAACTGCTCAGCGAGTAATTTGTGCCTTGAGCACCCTGAGAAGGAGACTTTGATGCTTCCTCTCTCCTCCAGAATTCCGAGAGGGGAAGCCGATAATTGAAGCTGGGACCACCTGCTTCACTTAAGCTGCTATCTGTGCACCTGAAGACTTAGTTTTAGTCTGAACCCCCAGGTAAAGCAAAGCAAAATCTATCCTAGCTTACATATAGTGCAGTGGGGGAAGCTTGGACATTCTAGTGTAAAGTTTTCTAAAAACTATTTCTTACATGACTTGAAAACAAAAATCAAGCTTAGCTGAAATAGAATACAATTATATAATCCTATGAACATTTCACAAACCCCTTTATGGGTCATCGTAAAAAAGTAATCCATCCTCCATTTTTTGAGGCAAAAGAAAATATTGGTGATTTTGGCCTCAACTAGTTCTAGCCTTTTTGGGACCCTCAGATGCAACATGGACACAATGAATCATTTAACCAATAGTACTTTGTGTAGAACTTTGGGGCAAAAATCTAAATTACCATAAATTCCAGAATCATTGAATTGTAGATGAAAAAATAATAATGGTCAAAACCTTGGACTCCACCAATTTAGTCTTTCAACATTTTAGAGGATCATTTAATGTTCAAAGAAAAGCTCCTTTGCACCTCCCTCCATGAATTATAGAATAGTATCGATATTGGATGAATGCCAATCAAACGATTGTTCAAGTGAAAGCTTTCTTTCCAACTCCTTCTTACATGGAAACTTGACCAAATGTTTCACTGTCCTCTAGGAGACAGGGGCTGTATCTGGGCAGATAAGACGTAGAAGCACAAATTGCACCTCTCCCCCATAACTTATAGAGTAGCATCGACATTGGATGGTGTCGACCAAACGATTGTTCAGCCGACAGCTTTCTTACCAACTCTTCCATACGCAGAAACTCTTGACCAAGTGTTCTGGTGCCAGTTAGGAGATGGGGCTTCCAGACTCCTTTGGCAGCAGCTAGTCTCTCGGCAGATAAGACGTAGAACCACAAATTGTACTCCCTCTTTCCCCATAAATTATAGAATAGCATTGACATTGGATGGGTGTTGACCAAACGATTGTTCATCTGACAGCTTTCTCACCAACTACTCCATACTTAGAAACTCTTGACCAAGTGTTTTGGTGCCCTTTAAGAAAGCGTGGCTGCCCAATTCCTTTGCTAGCAGCTAATCTCCAGGCAGATAAGATGTAGAACTGCTCAGCTTCTCTGTCCCAACATCATCGTTCAGGGAAGAGTCAAGAAGCCGCATATCAACAGGATAAACCATTTTAGTCTAATCTGTATGGGGGCCTTCATACTATATTAGCTAGAAATGTGTGAATAAGTGATGGGTGAATAGTAACTATTCATGTTTGGATTTTTAGCAATGAATCCCAAAGTACTATTCCGGTATTCATCACGGATAATGAACCTAATCCACCTATGTCAATGGAGAAATGGAGCATTATTCTCGTCGTGAGGAATACTGGAAGTGTACTCGGTATTTGGTAAGCATTATCCGAACATGAATAGTTACTATTCACCCATCACTAGTGTGAATCTGTTCTAGGTAAATTGAATTTGTTTTGAATTTTAAAAACACATAACTCCCACTCACCTCTCTCGCCACCCCAGCCAGCCGTCCAGATACGTACGTATCAGCTTTGTGATCTTCACTCAGAGTGCTCTTCTGTGATCTAGACTCGGCGCATGGAGAGATCATGGAGAATAATAAAGAACAGTTGACTCACATCAAATAGCTTTGACACAAATTGAATTTGTTAGCTAAATTCAAATGAACTGACAAGTTTTAAATTTTGAAATTCACTCATCACTAGTGGTAGCCCCCAAAAAGTCAATGTGACATTTACTCATCACTAGTGGTAGCCCCCCAAAAAGTCAATGTGACATTTATTTATATAGTATTATTAATCCCATAGCACATTAAGGACATCATCATCACTGTGTCCATTGAGGCTCACAATTTTAATCCGTACTAATATGTTTTTGGAGTTTGGGAGGAAACACATTCAAACACGAGGATTATTCTTATTCTTCTTATTATTATTATTATTTATTATTATAGCGCCATTTATTCCATGGAAAGAGGGTATACGTACAACAATCATTAACAGTACAAAACAGACTGGTATAGGAGGAGAGAGGACCCTGCCCGCGAGGACTCACAGTCTACAGGGAATGGGTGTTGGTACAATAGGTGAGGACAGAGCTGGTTGCGCAGTGGTGTACTGGACTGAGGGTTATTGTAGGTTGTAGGCTTGTTGGAAGAGATGGGTCTTGAGGTTCCTCTTGAAGCTTTCCATGGTAAGGGAGAGTCTGATATGCTGAGGTAGAGCATTCCAGAGTATGGGGGAGACACGGGAGAAATCTTGTACGTGATTGTGGGAAGAGGAGATAAGAGAAGAGTAGAGAAGGAGATCTTGTGAGGATCTGAGGTTGCGTGCAGGTAGGAACCGGGAGACTAGGTCATAGATGTAAGGAGGAGACAGGTTGTGGATGTCTTTGTATGTCATGTGTAATTTTTTGAACTGGAGTCGTTGGGCGATGGGAAGCAAGTGAAGGGATTGGCAGAGTGGTGAGGCTGGGGAATAGCGAGTGGAAAGGTGGATTAAGCGGGCCGCAGAGTTTAGGATAGATTGGAGTGGTGCAAGAGTGTTGGAAGGGAGGCCAGAGAACAGGAGGTTGCAGTAGTCGAGGCGGGAGATGATGAGGGTATGCACTAATGTTTTTGCTGATTCTTGGTTAAGGAAAGCACGGATCCGGGAGATATTTTTGAGTTGTAGTCTGCATGAGGTGAAGAGGGCTTGGATGTGTAGCTTGAAGGATAGAGCAGAGTCGAGGGTTACTCCAAGGCAATGAGCTTGTGAGACTGGGGAGAGTAAGCAACCATCGAGTTTAATGGAAAGGCTTGTTGGAGGAGATAAGTGAGGAGGAGGAAAGCCAATGCACTCTGAGGATAAAATACAAGCTCCTTGCAGATGTTGTCTTTGGTGGGGTTTGAACCCAGAACAGGCACAGTGCTAACCACTGAGCCGCTATGCTGCCCAAACAAAGTATTTACCATCATAAAACTCCACCCCAAAAGAATGATCATGTGGTTGGCTCCAGTAAGATTTCAAAGAGGTTGTCCATTACTCAGACAACCCCTTCTGAATCTACACTTAGGTCCAGAAATATTTGGACAGTGACACAATTTTCGCGAGTTGGGCTCTGCATGCCACCACATTGGATTTGAAATGAAACCTCTACAACAGAATTCAAGTGCAGATTGTAACGTTTAATTTGAAGGTTTGAACAAAAATATCTGATAGAAATTGTAGGAATTGTACACATTTCTTTACAAACACTCCACATTTTAGGAGGTCAAAAGTAATTGGACAAATAAACCAAACCCAAACAAAATATTTTTATTTTCAATATTTTGTTGCGAATCCTTTGGAGGCAATCACTGCCTTAAGTCTGGAACCCATGGACATCACCAAACGCTGGGTTTCCTCCTTCTTAATGCTTTGCCAGGCCTTTACAGCCGCAGCCTTCAGGTCTTGCTTGTTTGTGGGTCTTTCCGTCTTAAGTCTGGATTTGAGCAAGTGAAATGCATGCTCAATTGGGTTAAGATCTGGTGATTGACTTGGCCATTGCAGAATGTTCCACTTTTTTGCACTCATGAACTCCTGGGTAGCTTTGGCTGTATGCTTGGGGTCATTGTCCATCTGTACTATGAAGCGCCGTCCGATCAACTTTGCGGCATTTGGCTGAATCTGGCTGAAAGTATATCCCGGTACACTTCAGAATTCATCCGGCTACTCTTGTCTGCTGTTATGTCATCAATAAACACAAGTGACCCAGTGCCATTGAAAGCCATGCATGCCCATGCCATCACGTTGCCTCCACCATGTTTTACAGAGGATGTGGTGTGCCTTGGATCATGTGCCGTTCCCTTTCTTCTCCAAACTTTTTTCTTCCCATCATTCTGGTACAGGTTGATCTTTGTCTCATCTGTCCATAGAATACTTTTCCAGAACTGAGCTGGCTTCATGAGGTGTTTTTCAGCAAATTTAACTCTGGCCTGTCTATTTTTGGAATTGATGAATGGTTTGCATCTAGATGTGAACCCTTTGTATTTACTTTCATGGAGTCTTCTCTTTACTGTTGACTTAGAGACAGATACACCTACTTCACTGAGAGTGTTCTGGACTTCAGTTGATGTTGTGAACGGTTCTTCTTCACCAAAGAAAGTATGCGGCGATCATCCACCACTGTTGTCATCCGTGGACGCCCAGGCCTTTTTGAGTTCCCAAGCTCACCAGTCAATTCCTTTTTTCTCAGAATGTACCCGACTGTTGATTTTGCTACTCCAAGCATGTCTGCTATCTCTCTGATGGATTTTTTCTTTTTTTTCAGCCTCAGGATGTCCTGCTTCACCTCAATTGAGAGTTCCTTAGACCGCATGTTGTCTGGTCACAGCAACAGCTTCCAAATGCAAAACCACACACCTGTAATCAACCCCAGACCTTTTAACTACTTCATTGATTACAGGTTAACGAGGGAGACGCCTTCAGAGTTAATTGCAGCCCTTAGAGTCCCTTGTCCAATTACTTTTGGTCCCTTGAAAAAGAGGAGGCTATGCATTACAGAGCTATGATTCCTAAACCCTTTCTCCGATTTGGATGTGAAAACTCTCATATTGCAGCTGTGAGTGTGCACTTTCAGCCCATATTATATATGTAATTGTATTTCTGAACATGTTTTTGTAAACAGCTAAAATAACAAAACTTGTGTCACTGTCCAAATATTTCTGGACCTAACTGTATATGTTTTGTACATAATAATACTTATACTCACCTCCGGTACTGGCAGCCTCCCAGAGTCACGTAACAGTGTTTAGTCATGTGACCCCGGCAGATTGGCTGCTTCACTCTCCCGCCATTTCGACATATCACATACATCCATTGGTAGAGAAAGAACAGCAGCGCATCTTCTGGATGTAAGTGATTTATCTGAAGGAGGAGGCTAGTGAAACAGCCACTGATTGGCCACCAGGATTTCGTTACATAACACTGTTTAGCAATCCCGGGAGAGACAATGCTAACTCTGCAGGAACAGTGCCGACACCGTAGGTGAGTATAAGACAGATTTAGAAGATGTTGTCCAAATAGTGGACAACTCCTTTAACTCAATCCATAACTACCAAATGGGAGTATCCAAAAAGATCAACTTACATTAAAAAAAAACCGAGTAACATATAAATATATTGTACCATGTGAGTCACTTTTGTGTAATTCTTTCCTTTTTGTGTTCTTCTGTAAACTTCATATGTCCAACAAGAACATATGAATAGGGTTGTACTTATGAGATATGTTTAAAGTAATTAAGTCCCCCGACCCGTCTCTCCCCAAAAATGAAAGAAAAATCTTCCCAGTGTAGTGTGTGACCATTCTGAATAAATGGGAATTAATAATCTTCTATCTTACCTGTAGCATTAAATCCACCAAAATATTTAATTAAAAAATTCAACAATATTCACGAGAGAATTAGACTAGTTTAGTGCGGTGTAGTCAGCCTGTCCCAGTGTAGACAAGTGTCTGTCCCCTACTCCACAACTGCTTCCAGCTCTTCGCTTTCGCCACCGTCATCCATTAACGCAGAGAATTATGTTTAAACATTTTGTCACATCAGAGTCATATACAATTAAAATTAATTCTAAAGTGATAAGTGCCTTCAGCGTGCGTCCCAGGAGGTAAACAGTTTATTAGACGCTAAGAAAATCGTAATATAATTAACAGTTTTAATTCAATGAGGAAATAAAGGTTTATAAAGGGAATCAATTTAGCCACAATAAATAGATTTTTTTTTTCTATTTAAATTCATGGTGAAATCTAAAAAAAAATAAACCAAAAAACCCCACAAAATACGCAGATGTGTTTAAAGGGAAAGTCTCACGTTCTCTATTATAATTGGTTATTTATTAAGTTTTCAGTAAGCATTGAGCATTGTGAATACATTCAGCAGGTCAAGTGACAACTCCACATATCCATGCTTGTGTAGAGATCCAACAGTATCAACCACGACACGGCAGCTGAACCCCATAAATATGCCTGTGCTCAGTTCTACACATATACTGTTTACACCAGTTTACACTGTTTACACGAGAATCATGCTTACTATTTATTTAAAGAAGATGTGGCACTGTGATAGATTCATTTTAAATGAAGGAATCCAAAGTGACATTGGCGGACCACATGGATTTGGGTTGTATTTGGGATCTGAATATGAGAAATTGCTTCATTTTTCATGCCATCAAATACAACTTTTACTGAATTTTTTATGACATATTAAGATTTGCAGAAGAACATGAATGATCCAAATATTGTTGGAAACATTTTAAAGTAATTAAACTCCTTTTTAAATAATTTTCTCAAGCATGGAAAGTTATAAAACTAATGTATCAATACATTCAAACCAATATAAATATATATATATATGCTATTTAATATTATTTGTGATTGCTTAAAGTGCCTTTGGCTTACCAAATAAAAGGATTCTGCAGATACTAATATCAGAATTTTTTAAAATATTCAATAGTATGTTATTGACAATATTAGTAAATGACCTGCTACATTATCAGCTTCAAACTAAGTTGTTCCCTTCTGGACCTGGGTAAATTATTGCTAGTGGGATCCATTAATAAGTTATAAAACGGGTTCTAGGTAGTCTATGGTTTTCATGGTGGCCAATCCAAGTATGGTGCATTTTTCCTAGATGAAAAAAAAACCTTGCAACCACAAAAAATGTCATGGGTTTTTTTTTGTTTTAGTGGGGTTTTTAATGACCCCATTACAGTACCTTTGGATAACTTAAATATGAGCCAAACCCTTACGATTATACAGCTATTGATCTCTACATACATTTTTTGGTAGGCCAATTTTACTATCATGTATTTCATAAAGTGAAAAAGTTAATAGGACCACACCAGAAGCAACAAGCTATGGGGTTTCTTTGTGCTTTAGTGGAGTAGAACACAACCCCATTACTGTCCCCTTGGCTTCTTTTATGTGTGACCCAAATCTTTGGCATTCTAGAGGTATTAAACTTTATGAAATGTTGGTCTTATGATAGGCTAGTTAAATTGTTATTAAGTTTACAAAGAAATAAGTTTTCCTATCCAAACCAAAGACAACATGTTTTCTTTGTGCAGAAGTGAAGAGGTTTCCAACTCCATAACTATCCTCTTGGCTCCTTGCAGTGTAAGTCAAGCTGTACATTTTATAGCAATTAAACTGTACTAATAATATTTTATCGGAAATAATTTCAAATTTTCCTGCTTTTCTTATTTGTAAACTTCCAGCTTCAAGTTGTTGAAAGTTAAATAGAAAAAAAAAATCGTGCTAATCGCAGTGGTCTGGAAACGCTGATAAAAGGAAATCAAGGAAGAAAAAAAAAACTTTGGAAGCTGTAAAATAAGAATCCTTTTATTGCTGTTTTATAGGAACATTTTCACCTTGGGAGTTGTTAGATATTTTGCCAGTTGTGACAAACGCTAAGATTTGCATATTTCATGTAGATTGTAGGTACGAGAAGAGGCAGCTCGGCATTTACAGTAGAAGAGATAGCCTCTTGGAAAGGATACAGCAAACTGACAGTTGTTGTAAATTAGTTTCTGCTGTTAGTGCAATGTATTTGTATCAGCCCCAGAAAAAAAAAAAATTGAAGATCACAATACATAATGCATTACGGTTTTATGTATCTTATGAACGCCTTACATTTACGTGAAGGGAATATGTAATTAGCCACAAGGGGGTGTAATGGGATTATCAGTGTGCACTTCATGCTCTATAGAAATGATGAAAAGAATTATTCCAGGCAATATCTTGTTATCCTCACACTAATACATGTAAGGTGGTTTAGTCAATTTCATGAAATTAAAACAAAATCTGGCATTAATTAAAAGTAACCCAAACCAAAATGTATTATTTTTGATAAGCGTGTCTTTTATGACTTCTTTCTGTGAAAAACAGCAGCAAAAAATATATGGCAACTGCAAGTGACTGCAGAGAATGAATTTTCCGTTCTTGTTAAATTTAAAGAAGTGTAAAGCCTGCTTTACATGGTACGATCTATCGTGCAATTTCACGAGCGATCGTAGCCTCCCCTGTCGTTTGTGCGTCATGGGCAATTAGCTGCCCGTGGCGCACAAAGTTGTTAACTCCCGTCACACACACTTACCTGCTGTGCGACGTCGCTGCGGGCGGCGAACATCCTCTTCCTGAAGGGGGAGGGACGTTCGGCGTCACAGCAACGTCACACAGCGGCCGGCCAATAGAAGCGGAGGGGCGGAGATGAGCGGGACATAAACATTCTGCCCACCTCCTTCCTTCCGCATAGCCGGCGGGTGCCGTGGGACGGAGGTAAGCTGCTGTTCATCGTTCCTGGAGTGTCACACGGAGCGGCGTGTGCTACCCCGGGAACGATGAGCAACCGGCGCCATTTTAATTAAACAAGATTATGAAACCGAGCGACGAGTACACGACTCACGATTTGTGAGCAATACTGCGTCACTCGAAGGTGTCACACAGGCCGACGTCGCAAACGATGCCGGATGTGCGTCACAAAAACCGTGACCCCGACGATCTATCGCACGATAGATTGTCTCGTGTAAAGCACCCTTAAGGCTAAGTTCACATTTCCGTTGTTTTGGTTTCATCGCAATCCGTCGTCTTGAGGGATTATGGTATCCTGCAAAATATTTTGCAGGAATACTTTTTTTCCCCTTAGACTTCTATTAGCAACGGATTGTGACTGATGGGCTTGCGTTGCATCAGTCGTTTACTGACTGACCGTCAGGCAGGAGCAACGCTGAATGTAACGTTTTTTGGACCAGCAAAAAAACGGACCCCACAGGTGTCGATCGCCAGCCGTCATTTGTTGTAATGGCTTTCTATGGTGCTGGATTCTGTCATAATCCGTCACACGACGAAATGCAGTGCTGGATTCCGTCATGCTCTACTGAACATGCCCATCATGTTTGGCAGCCCCACTGGGCTGTCCCAAACACAAACGGATCACGACAGATCTGTTAAAAAATAGACGCACAGCGGATGTAACGGACGCGACGGATCAGTTTTTTCACAGGATTCCTGTGAACGTAATCCTGTGAAATAACACATCCATCGCGCCAGTTGACATTTAAAAAATGACGGATCTATTGTTGCGCCGCAATAATGGACCTGACGGAAGCAAAACAACGGAAGTATGAACTTACCCTTAGCAAACCTAAAAGTCATGCCCTCTATGAGAGAGGTAAAGGAGGTAAGGAGGCACCAGGTACTTCTCCTGGAAAAGAGGCTTGGTAATGGTGGTCATATGGTCCCTGTTTTCAACCACAGTTTTAAGAAGGCTCTGTCTCCAAAAAACATATTGTTAAATATTTTTCAAAAATTTGAACTCCCCTGATTCTGCTGTTTTTTCTCCACTTTGTGATCCATTGCTTTACTGCAAAAATAATCACATTTGTTTCTTTGATGTGCAATATGTGAAATCTCTGCTTATAGTTCAACTAGTTGGACGATTCTTCAAAGCCTTTTCTGTGGAGGTACGCTTTCACTCCTTCTTCCAAGATGTGCCAAATCACAGCTCCATTGCAAAGATAGTCACAATTACTTCTTTGGTGTGCAATATGTGAAATCTCTGCTTACAGTTTAACTGGACATTTCTTCAGAGCCTTTTCTGTGGAGGTGCACTTTCACTCCTTTGTCCAAGATGTGCCAAATCACAGCTCCATTGCAGAGATAGTCACATTTGTTTTTTTAATGTGCAATATGTGGAATCATTGCTTATAGTTCAACTGGGCTCTTCTTCAGAGCCTTTTCTGGGGGGGTACACTTTCACTCCTTGGTCCAAGACGTGCCAAATCATAGCTCCGTTGCAGAGATAGTCACAATTACTTCTTTGGTGTGCAATATGTGAAATCTCTGCTTATAGTTCAACTGGGCTCTTCTTTAGAGCCTTTTTTGGGGGTGCGTGTTCACTCCGTTCATAATTTGCCAAATCATAGCTCCATTGCAGAAATAGTCACATTTGTTTCTTAGATGTGCAATATGTGAAATATCTGCTTATAGTTCAACTGGGTGGTTCTTCTTAGCCTTTTCTGGGGGTGTATGCTTTCACTCTTTCCTTCAAGATGTGAAAAAACACAGCTTTACACCTGATTTAGCAGTCTTGCAGTATCACATACTGCTGAGGTGTTCAACCTAGCATCTGGGAGAGGTGAAAGTGCACACACCCCCTGAGTAGGCTGTGAAGAAACACCT